>NC_067165.1:42024899-42324899 GCF_903995435.1 Acomys russatus
ATGCCATTCTTTTTTTAAATATTTATTTTTATTTTTATGTATATGAGTGCTCTATCTGCATTGACAGCTGCAGGCCAGATAAGGGCATCAGATCACATTATAGACGGTTGTTAGCCACCATGTGGTTGCTGGGAATTGAACTTAGGACCTCTGGAAGAGCAGACAGTGCTCTTAACCTCTGAGCCATCTCTTCAGCCTCTATACCATTCTTTGTTGTTGGTGATTTTTTTTTTTTTTTGGTTTTTTTTTAAGACAGGGTTTCTCTGTGTAGCCTTGGTTGTCCTAGACTCACTTTGTAGACCAGGCTGGCCTCGAACTCACAGGGAGCCATGGGACTGGGGAAGCCAGCCTGAATCAAGAGTGGGGTCTAGGCCCAAAGCCTGGAAATCCTCCTGAGATTGGCAGAAGTAGGATTGCTCCCCCCTGCCTTGGGCCTGCATATCATATCCTGGGGCATATAGCTCTGTATTCCCACCTCTGCTCCCCGGAGGAGGTCAAGTAGCTTTGTAGCCAGGTTAAACTTCCTCTCACCTTTTAAGGTCATGTCCAGCAGCACCTAGAATTCCTCCTTATATGGTGCCCTGGCCCTGGTCCTGGCCCTGGCCCTGGCCAATGATGCTCACTCACCCAGAAAAGTTTAAGTAGCCTTTACTCCCCCCACTAAAGGAGCTGTCTCACTGAAGCTGTCTCCCGAGAGTCTGCTTTTGTCACGATCACAGCACCTGAGGTACAGTTCCTGCCTCAGTTCCCCTCTCAGGTAATGATCACATGGAGCCTGAATAGCTCCTAAGCAGAGAAATTAACATTTTTTTTCTCAAGATGCACATCTGAGAGAGGGTCAAGGACACCCAACTCCCAACAGCCAGCAGCTGCTCCAGTGACCCGCAGAAACGGGTGACCTTCATGTTCATACTCTCCAGTGTTCCCTCACTAAATGCAGAATAGCACACATCACAATACATACATAGAAATGGATTAAATCCTTAACACTGAGGGTTGTGGAATCATTGAGAGGAAGAAAGTAGGGAGAGTGACACCAGAAAAATATTAATCCAAAGACAATAGCCCCCTCCTTCTCTCTCCCTGTTATCTTTTAGTGATAAACTTTTTTTTTTTTTCCTTTTCCAAGAGAGAGGGTTTCTCTGTGTATCCTTAGCTGTCCTCCAGGCTGGCCTCGAACTCACAGCAATCCGCCTGCCTCTGCCTCTGCTGGCTGCCACGCCTGACAACTTGAGTCGGATCCCTGGGACCGGAAGGAGAGAACCCTGACTTGCAAATGGAGAGCCACGGAGCACAGGTGCCCCCCCAAATAAGTGATAGAAAAAAAAAGACCACATTAGTTTGTGTCACAGTTTAGAGTACAGACAAAATGTTTCAAGAGCGTCCTCAGAGGATCACACACAGCTGGACGGCGGCAGTGGTGCCGCAGACTTTGATCTCAGGAGTCAGGGGTGGGGGGATCTCTCTGAGTTCGAGGCTAGCCTGGTCTACAGAGTGAGTCCCAGAGTAGCCAGGGCTACACAGAAAAAAATCAAAACAGAGTGAGGGGGGTGGGGAAGAAGAGGAAAGAGGAGGAGGAGGGTGAGAGAGAGAAAGAGAGAGAGAGAGAGAGAAGAAAAGATGAAGAAATGATGTTCACCAGAGAACATTCGGCATCATGGTATTCTAGACCCCTTCAACCCATCTGAACACCAAGGAGCAAGTAAGGAGTGAAGCAGCTGCCATTACCTGTTCATCCAGTAAAATACTTTTCCTCCAGACCAGAGACCACACATGTCAGCAGCAAGGAAGCCCCACAGAAACAGTGGGGGGTGGGGGGTGGGCAGGGTTTGGTGAGAGGTACAGCTCCGTGGCAGAGCCTGGTCTGACCATGTATTAGGTACTGGGTTCAATCCCCAGCACCAAGTAGAAGAAATGGGGGTGCAGAGGAAGAAACGAGGTCGGCGGGGGGAGGAGAAGGAGGAGGCGTCGAATAGGAAGCGTTGCGTAACTCCACTTCTATGGAATTTAGAACAAAGCAAACAGAACAGTGGTGGCCTAAGGAATCTTCCTTGGAGGGACTTGAGGGACTTTTCTGGATGACGAAAGCAGGTTTCCTGGACTGGGGAGTGGTTCCTCGCTTGCCAATATTTCAAAATACATCAACGTATGGAGTTTCAAATTTGTGCATTTCTTTGTGTATGACCTACACATGAATTGAAAAGGGACAGTTGGAGGGCTTGGGGACGGCTCAGGGTACAGCGCTTGTTTGCCAGTGTGAGGACCCGAGTTCTGAGCTCCAGAATCCATGTAGGAGCTGGGTGAGGTGGTGGCCTTCTGTAACCATGGAGATGGGTGGAGGTGGGGGGGTAGGGGGATGGGGTGCAGGTGGAGTTCAGAGGCTTGCTGGCATTCTCTGTGGCCGAAATTATGAGTTCCAGATTCACAAAGTGACCCTTTCTCAACAAAGTAGACCTCTGGCCTTTACATACACAGGTGAGCACACACACACACACACACACACACACACACACACACACACTCCAACAAAGAAAAAGGGCATCTGGGGAGAAATTAAAAATTAAAACAAAAAACAAAAAGCAGGGCATTGGTGGTACACGCCTTTAATCCCAGCACTTGGGAGGCAGAGGCAGGTGGAGCTCTGTGAGTTCGAGGGCAGTCTGGTCTACAAAGGGAGTCCAGGACAGCCAAGGCTACATAGAGAAACCCTGATCTCGAAACCCCCTTCAAAAAACAAAAACAAAAACAAACAAACAAAAACCCCAGCGATGAGATAAACACAAAATTTAATTGAGATCATAATTGACTCAAGCTGGGGAGGAGGTAGTGGGGGCGGGGAGGTAGCGGTGGGAGGGCCAGGTACTTGAAGCCATAGATGACACTAATTCTTGGTTTGAAGGCTGGCTCCAAAGACTCCTTGCTATGGCTATGTCTGTAATATAATATATTCATGTTACATGGACATAACATATATTATTATGTTGTAGGAATCAAATAATGTATGCATTCTAATTTTTAAAAACAAATTTATGTAGGGCTGGAGAGATAGCCCAACAGATAAGAGACTCTTCCAGAGGACCTGGGTTTGATTCCCAGCACCCACATAACACCTCACAATTGTCTGTAACCCCAGTTCCAGCACAGGTATCTGATCCCCTCTTCCGGCCTCCACAGGCACCAAGTATGCACATGGTGCAGACACACATACATGCAGGCAAAATACCTGTATGTTCCAAATAAACATTAGTCTTGAAAACATTTTATGTACATGACACTGGTGTCTGTGTGTTGCACACACGTGCGGAGCTTCAGATGCCCTGGTGGCTGGACTCACAGGTGGTCATAAATGGTAGGAACCAAAACCTGGTTCTCTGCAAGAGCAGTAAGTGCTCTTAGCATCTGAGCACAGCTCTCTAACCCCAGCTGAACCAGTATTCTTAAAAAACATTGCAATGGCACACCTGTAATCCCAGCACTCAGGGAGGCAGAGGCAGGCAGATCTCTGTGAGTTCGAGGCCAGCTTGGTCTACAAAACAAGTCTAGGACAGCCAAGGCTACATGGAGAAAACTTGTTTTGGAAAAAGACATATATATTGAAAGCAGGGGCTGGAGAGATGACCCAGCAGTTAAGAGCACCTACTACTCTTCCAGAGGACCTGGGTTCAGATCCCGGCACTACATGGCAGCTCACAGCCATCTGTAAGTCCAGCCTTCTGGGCTCCAAAGACACTGTACACATGTGGTGCATGTGTGTGTGGGCAAAATACTCACACACATAAACTAAAAATAAATCAATATTTAATATTGATCACTTTGTGATAGGAAACTCTTTAAAGAATCCTTGGAAGTTTCTGAGAGGGAGAGGTGGTCAGCAATAAGAAATTCTAGACCGAATGCTAGAGCACCACGAGCCGACTTCACAGATGTGAGACAGAGCAAAGCCCTTTGTTTTTGTTTGTTTGTTTGTTTCCGACTTCACAGATGTGAGACAGAGCAAAGCCCTTTGTTTTTTTTTTTTTGTTTGTTTGTTGCCGACTTCACAGATGTGAGACAGAACAAAGCCCTTTGTTTTTTTTGTTTGTTTGTTTGTTGCCGACTTCACAGATGTGAGACAGAGCAAAGCCCTTTGTTTTTTTTTTTTTTTGTTTGTTTGTTGCCGACTTCACAGATGTGAGACAGAGCAAAGCCCTTTGTTTTTTGTTTGTTTGTTTGTTTTGGTTTTTTAATTTGTTTTTGTTGTTGTTGGGTTTTTTGTTTTGTTTTGTTTTTTGAGACAGGGTTTCTCTGTGAAGCCTTGGCTATCCTGGACTTGCTTTGTAGACCAGGCTGGCCTCGAACTCACAGAGCTCCGCTTGCCTCTGCCTCCCAAGTGCTGGGATTAAAGGCGGGCGCCACCACGTCTGGCTCACAAAGCCCTTCTTACGGTTGAAGCTGATGGCTCTGGCCTTCCTCACACTGCTCTTGTTTCTTCCTGGAGGTCTCTTGTCACTAGCTTCCCTGGGCATGTAGGGTCTGTGGCCTGCCCAAGGGAAACAGGGTTGGTCTGGGAGCATCAGCAGGTCAGTCCCATGGTTAGTGAGTTTTGAACAGCCACTGTGGTCAGAGACCAGCTCTCTGGCTCCCTGTTTCATAGGGACGACAAGACTGACAGGCTGCTTGAAGCCCACAGCTGCAGGGGAACCCGAGGAAAAAATACTGGACTCTTGGCATCTTTCCAAGACCTGAACTTAGTGGGCACAGCTGTGCTTGTCTGTAATCCCAGCACCTGGAAGGCTGAGGCAGGAGTAGCCTGGCCTACATAAAACCTTTCAAAATGTCCCCTTAAGAGCAACTTCAGTGGACAAAGTTAATTGTCACATGGAAAAAAGACTGATTGTATCTCATCAAATAAATTCCCTGCTATAAGGCTCCAGTGGCTCCTAGCTTCGGGCTCTGCAAGCTATACCCTGCTGAAGGACCAGATTTGATCTTCCCCAGGTGTCGTGCATTTGGAGACTCCATGAGGCTTTTCACAGTCCCTCCTCACACAACCTCTTTCTGCCTCCCTGCCCCTGCCTGCTCCTCTGCAACCTTCCACCTAGCAGGTAGGACGATTTTAGCCATTGACAGTGGCAGTGTTTCCCGCATATGAGGGGAACGCTGGTTTGAAAGCATCCTGTGGGGACCTGGGATCTCCTGACAAACATATGGGCCTCTTCTCCTACCTGGATGAGTCAGCTTAGCACAAAGGGATGCTGACCATCTCCTGTGAGGACCAATGGGGTCCCCCTGTAGCTGTGGGCTTCAAGGAACCTGTCAGTCTTGTCGTCCCTATGAAACAGGGAGCCAGAGAGCTGGTCTCTGACCACAGTGGCTGTTCAAAACTCACTAACCATGGGACTGACCTGCTGATGCTCCCAGATCAACCCTGTTTCCCTTGGGCAGGCCACAGACCCTGCAACAGGAGAGGCAACCCTCCCCCCCCCCCCCCCCCGTAACACTCCCCACGGGGTTGTGTCTAAGCAGGACAAAACTTTGGCCTCCTGTCACTTTTTAAAAAGTGTTTTTAATTCAACCTCTGGGGTCACTGATACCCTGGAGACTGGGGAAATGCAACCCTGCAGCTAGCTTGTTAATGCTGCACCATCTGTTTGTTCACATGGGGTGATCACATGATTTTTGCTCTGCAGAACATCCTGTCTCACTGGCCTAAACCGGTTTGTGGGTGAACTGCTTGGGAAGAATGCCAGAAATGTCTTTTCTTTCCCTCCTCTTCCTCTCCCTCCCTGACTCTCTCACCCATCTTACAATGAGACATTAGGAAAGAAAAAAAAAACCCTCACATGTTAGTTTAAACCCCAATCACTCCGCGTCCCCCTGTTTGTACTGTGGGATTTTACGCTGGTTTCTGGTGGCACGTGGGAAGGGAAGAGCTAAAAGGGTGGCACAGACCAATCGAAGAGGAAACCTCTAGTCCAGGGGTAGGGGGTGCAGGGGGTGGAGCCCCTAAGTCTCCTTAGCGTGCAGCGCCATCCAACTAAGGCTCCAAGGGACCCCGGACCCCACCAGGGTAGAAGACGACAGAGCCAGGAGCCCTGCGACTTTGACAGTGAGTCCTGTGTGGCTCCTTTTGCTCATCAGACTGTGTGTGATCTTTGACTCAGCCCCACGAGTAGATGAAGACTGTTTCCCTGCAAGGGCTTTTTAGGACTCCAGCTTTTTCAACGACAACTGGATCTCGAAAGGGGAGAGCCCACGGGGAGATCCTGTCAGCCGCTGACCCTCCCTCCCTGCGACCTCATCACCTCATTGCCACCACCACCACCACCACCACCACCCCCTCCTGGAGGGTAGGGGTGGGGGTGGGGGTGGGCCTCTGAGGAGGTGACAAGCCACTGACTGCAGCAAGGAAATTTGTCCTGGGAGTGCCCTTGTGGGCAGGTGACTGCAGCTGCAGGGGAGGTGGTGTGTAGGGAGCTAGGAATCCTCTCGCATGGAAATCTGGGTAAAGAAGGTACTGGCTGCTGACAACAGGGCCACATCTTGCATCTTTTCTTTTGACAATGGCTGCTAACACCGTTCTCCACAGGCAAGTTTCACTAGAGATGGGACGATCTATTTTATTTCTCATAATTCCACTTCTTCCTTAGGGGACCTGATCTCTCTCTCTCTCTCTCTCTCTCTCTCTCTCTCTCTCTCTCTCTCTCTCTCTCTCTCTCTCTGTGTGTGTGTGTGTGTGTGTGTGTGTGTGTGTGAAAGAGAGAGACAGAGACAGAGAACCAATAGAGGAGTTTTCTTGCGAGGCCCTGTGAATGACTCAACCTTACATACCTCACCTCTGGGCTTATGAACTATTTCTCCAATCACCAAAGAGCCAATGGCCCAGGGCCTCTTATCACTCACTGATACGAGTTCACAGACCATAAACCCCAGCTCCACTCCCGGCAGGAAAACATCTGCACCTGGGCTTCTTGGCCCAGAAGAGTGTGACTTAGTCACCTGTGGTTAAGTGTAGGCATTGTTCTGCCTCCCCTGTACAGGCTGGCCGCCCCAGATCAATCACATGTGGTTGACAGCCGTAGGGGACCCTGGCTGGGACCTGCATTTTTATCTTCAGCCTCCAGGTGAAACAGGGGTTCAGGCTTCCCTGAACAAGCAAGGGGGCATTGCTTATCACACCCTCTTCCTAAAGGCCAGCTGCCACTCACTCCTGTCACCAGTGGCAATCAACAGTACGACCCACAGGGGACAGGATGACTTACTTCTCAATCTGCTCCCAGGGAACTTCAGGCTGGTTTCCTCCAGTAGCACCTGGTTTTCAGGCACAAAACAGTGCGATGTCAAAGGTGGCTCTCGGATAAGACCGTGAGTCACTTCCGGCCCTGGTCCTGCTGGAAGGGCTGCTCGAAGCAGCAGCTGCTGGTCTTTTCCTCTGTCTGAGCTCGACAGTGGGGTGAGAATATGGTTTGGAAGGAGTGGAGCTGCTTTGTGGGCCATGGGGGCTGACGGACCCCCCTTTGTGTCCATGAAAGAACTCAAAGAAAAATGCTCAGGTTGAACGCTTCCTGTGGGGAGATGCTCACTCTCAGTGCTGTTTTTAAGCCTGAAGAAACAGGATGGGACGTGGTCTTTGCAAGTGACATCTCAACTGCCATTTCTTAAAAGGTTTATTTGTTATTATTGTTGTTGTTGTTGTTATTATTATTATTATATACAGTGTTTTGCCTGCATGTACACCTACACACCAGAAGAGGGCATCAGATCATGTTATAGATGGTTGTGAGCCACCCTGTGGTTACTGGGAATTGAACTCAGGACCTCTGGAAGAACAGACAGTGCTCTTAACCTCTGAGCCATCTCTCTAGACCAATCAACTGCCATTTCTTAAGAGACATCATGCTCCAGGCTCTCAGTCCGTCTGTCTGTCCATCAGTCCGTCAGTCAGTCAGTCAGTCTATCTGTCTTTCTGGCCCTCCCTCCTGCCATCCTCACCCTCTGTCTGTCCCACCTCACCCATCCTGCTGGACCTGGGTCAGCCCCACCTCTTATGGTGCTTGCCCTGATACACTCCTCAGATGAACTCCCACAGGACAGGCTAAATCAGGTCACTGCTCCTACACAGCTTGTCCAACATGTTCCAGAAGGTTCTGGTTGGCAGCATCGCCCAAGCAGAGAGAGACACAGCTGCCGCACATCCCCCACAACCTCGTGACAGCACAGGGAAGGGGGTAGGATGAAGTGCAGTGGCCCTTAGAGGTTCCGCCCGAAGAGGGCCTCATATTCCCACTCATGCTTCGGCCGTCAGAGCAAGTCAAGTGGTCACTCCAGCCTCAGAGGTGACCCGGCAGCACGTCCCAGGATCCAGGCTATTGCTCTGCCGCAGGGTGGGGACCACAATCATCACACACTGTTACCTTGGCGGGGTTTGCCAGGCCAAAGGAAGGCCTGAAGCCAGCCTGCCTTCCAGAGCTGCGGCACAAGCTGTGGCTGGCGCGCTCAGTTCTCCAGGGCACGAAGGCCTCTTTCTCTTTTGCACCCATGATGTGCCCATACAGTACCATGTCCTGTAGCCTGCTGCAGCCCTGGCCACAAAGGTGACTAGTAAACGCCACCGGATAACAAGTTATCTCTCTGGCTCACTAGGGTCTTGAGACCTAAGCTGTGCTTCTCTATTCACGGTTTAAGCCTTGCAAAGGGGAGGATGCTTGTGTCTCAAGCTGGGCGTGGTGTATAATCCTAGCATTCTGGGGTTCGAGGCAGGAGGATCGGGATCCCCAGAAACTAAAGCTAAAAGAGAAGAAGCGAATCTCTCCTGAGCCTCCATTAACTTAACAAGTGTGCACCACTCAGCAGTCTACAATGCCGCTCACCACCCTAGCCGGTTTCTGTCCTAAGGGCCTTAGAGACAGCCCATAGGCAAAATCAAAGGCAATGTGATTATGGTTCAGTTCCTACACGTGAGGGGCCAGGGGTGTGGCTTCATTGGTAGAGTGCTTGCCTAGCATGCAGGAGGCCTGGCCTCAATCCTCAGCCCCACATAAATAGGGTGTGGCAATAGACACTCGGAATCCTAGTGTGCCGGAGGCAGGAAGATCAGAAGTTCAAGGTCAAGCTTGGCTGTATAGTTAGGTTTAGGCCAGACTGGCATACATGAGAGTCTGGGATAAAAGAAAAGGAGAGGAGAGAGGAGAGGAGAGGAGAGAAGAGGAGAGGAGAGGGGAGGAGAGGGGAGGAGAGGGGAGGGGAGAGGAGGGGAGGAGAGGGGATGGGATGAGAGGAGAGAGGAGGGGAGGAGAGGGGAAGGAGGGAGGGGAGAGGAGAGAAGAGAGGCAAGTCCTATGTGGAAGAAGCTTCCATAAAACACAGATTAATACTTCTGCCAATGTGAAGGGAACCAAGAAAGTTCCCCTCAAGGAAATGAAATTTCACCTGAGCCTAGGTCAAAAAGATCCAAGCACTACACACACACACACACACACACACACACACACACACACACACACACACACAACACCAGGGAGTGAGGGGAAGCAGGATTGGTAGCAAGTGTCCATTTAAGTCAGAGGAACACAGGATGGGCTGTCCCCAAAGGGCTAGTTAATATTTTAGGCTTTGCGGGCCACGTATGAACTTAGCCACGTGTTCCTCTTGTGTACCAGTGTGTGTTTATAACCCTTTAAAAATGTAAAAGTCATTCTTGGCTTGCAGACCATATAAAAACAAAACCAAGTGAAGGCATGCCCAAGGGGATGGCCATAGCAACAAAGGTCAGGCATAAGTTCTGGAGAGGATGTGGAGAAATGTCTTGTCCGTTGCTAGTGGGAAGGGAGAGCCTGGTGGTGACTCTGGGGAGGGGCCTGGCAGCCCCTCACAAAGCTAAACACGCAGCTGTCTTCTGAGCCAGTGGTTCCACATATCCAGGAGAATCTGAAACGTGGACCTTTATAATAGCACGTCTTGTAATTCCGTTACCGTGGAAACAACCCAATGTCCACCAAATGATGGGTGGGTAGATGAAGCATAGACAGGAATGAAGTTCTTCCCACAACACAGACCAATCTTGGATGCACATCACCAAGTAGAAGAAAGCAGATGCCAGAGACCAGACTTGTCAAACTCTGATGAAAGCTCCAGGTGAGCAAGTCCCCAGACAGACCCTGAGCCCTATCCTGGGCTAGAGGGCTTCAGGGCAGTGAGGAAAGGAGTACCTGCTAATGCACACAGCTTCTTTTGGGGTTGATGAGAATGTTCTGGAACTATCACTAGTAATGACTTCACAGCTCTGTGTCTACAATAATGTCACAGAACTGTGTGTTTTGGAAGAGTAAATTAGGGACCGAGGAGATGTCACAGTGGGTAACGTGCCTTCCACACAAGCCTCAGGACCTGAGTTCCGATTGCCAGCACGCTCATGAAGCTAGTCAGGGTGCAGCGCGTCTGCAATCCTCACACTAGATGCAAAGAAGACTGCTGGAGCTCAATATGCATGCGTGTGCACATACACACAAGCACACAGAGACCACACATGCGCGTGCGCACACACATACACACACCTACTTTTTTTTTTTTTTAGATTTATTATGTATACAGTGTGCATTAGATCACATTATAGATGGTTGTGAGGCACCATGTGGTTGCTGGGAGTTGAACCCAGGACCTCTTGAAGAGCAGTCAGTGCTCTTCACCTCTGAGCCCTCTCCAACCTCTCACCTACATTTTTAAAAAGTGTGAATTATGAGCTGGGAAGATGACTTGTTGGGTGAGGGACTTTACCAACAAGCCTGCAAATCCGAATTGAATCTCTAGGACCCATGTGGCAGAAGGAAAAAACCTGAGTCACAAAAGTTGCTCCCTGATCTCCACATGCAGGACATGGCATGCACACATCCACACACGTCCAGAATACACTTTCTAAAATGTTTTGTTTGTTTGTTTTTTTTAAGTATGAGTTTTTATGGAGTGCAAATTGTGTCTCCTTCTAAAATGTCTGGCAGGGTTGTTGGCTGTTTCGTTTTGTTTCTTAAACACAAGTGAAGGCCTGTGACCCGCCAAGTCCTGGGTAAATGGTTGAAAGGTCCCACAGAGGCACATGCAGATCCACATGGTCTTGCAAGCTGGGGTAGACTTGGACTTGGTCCTCCAAGAAATGCGGAGGAGCCCTGAGGGCCTAACTGTTGGAGAAGTCCACCAGAGAATCTTGTGTGTAGACAGAGGCAAAAATGCCCAGGGCATTGGGTGAGGGTGGGATGGAGGGGTGAGAAGGGGGCTGGACGGGGAGAGGCGGGCTGAGATCTGGGGTTTGGGTACCATAGCAGGAAGGACAGAGGAGTGGCCCAGGTGTGTGTGTGTGTGTGTGTGTGTGTGTGTGTGTGTGTGTGTGTGTGTGTGTGTGTGTGTGTGTGTGTGTGTGTGTCTCAGAATCCTCAGGCTAGATGACTGGCTGGTCATGAGTCTGAGGGACAGGAAAGATACTGCTTGCCACGTCTAGTAAGAGTCTAGGGCAGTGGTGATGGCTGAGACCTAGAAGCCGGGAGGAAGGTGGGCTTCGGAGTGTGACTCTGGGAGTGTGCCAACTACAGAGCAGTTCATAGGTCTTGAAGAACATCCGAGTGGGAAGACCCATCAGCAGGCAAAAGGACCTTAGGAGACAAGCTGGACGGAGTCGGACTGCTGGCCTAGCAAGGGGCCTGCTGTGCCGCAGCAGCTTGCAGGCAGAGGGCTGAAAGACCGGAAGCGGAAGTGTGGGAGCGCACCCACAGCGGAGAGGCAGGAGAGTCTGAGTGTCAGAGGGTGGGAGAGCTAATGGGCCACGAAAGGAGAGGGCACCAGGTGTTAGGAGGTTGCCTTATCCAGTGAGTCAGAGACCCGAAAGGAGAAACTGAGGCCCCAGGAGGAGGCATTCTACCTCCAGCTTCTGGTGTTAAAGCTGCCGCCATGGGGGGAGGGGCGCGGGGGAGGAGCGGAGGAGCGGGGAGTCTGTTTACTGGATGCAGCGGCTGAGCTGGGAGGGTGGGAAGTTGTGAGGTTGGGTAGCCTTGATGAATATGCCAGTGTGAACGGACCCAATGCTGTTAAATGGTTGACGCTGTAGAGTTGTTTTTAAACAGAGTCATTACGTAGCCCAGATTGGCTTCAGATTCACAGCCCTGTCCTCACATCCTCCCATCCTCCCATCCCTGGGGTGTGCACCACCACCTCAGCTAGGGTTGACCATTTTATATGTCTGCTTCACCGCTGTTATGGTGTGAACGTCAATGTCTCCTCAGATGTGACCCATGTTGAAATTCTAATTCCTGAGACAGTGGGGCTGGGAGGTGGTGAGGTCACCGGGTCCTGAGGACACATTTGCCTTCCACTAGATCAGTGCGTCTCAGCCTTCCTAATGCTGCGACCCTTTAATACAGTTCCTCCTGTTGTGTGACCCTCCCCAACCTAAAAATTATTTTTGTTTCCACTTCGTAACTGTAATTTTGCTACTGTTATAAATCATAATGTAAATACCCGTGTTTTCCAATGGTCTTCGGCGACCCCATCTGAAAGAAAATTGGAGGCTTCTGGTAGTCCTCGGTCCTCAGAGTCATCTCTCGTGGCATTGGACCCTCTCCCTAATGTCCTGGCAACCACACAAGGTGTGTGGGTCTTTGTAAGGTTGCCTTGTACCACTAGTTTGTGGAAGAATTGAGCTGGGAGCTTCTCTGAGAGGCCCCACTCTCCAGATCCAGGAGATGTGGGTCCAAGGAGGGTGTGATGGAAGTCTGTACTACATCAAACAGTGGTAAACATGGTTAGAATATTCTCGCATCCAGGAAAGCCCGCACCTTCCTCCAGTCTGGTTGGCCTTTCTGTGTTGGCCGTCCACTGCTGAGACACGGTCCCTGATATAATCAACTAGACAAAGGCAAGGCTTAGCCTGACTCAGGGTGCCAGAAGTCTCGATTCGCTTGGCCCCGTTTCTTTGAGAAGCATCTTGGGAGGAGTCCACAGTGACACAGAGGTGTCCACCTCGCAGTGGCCGGGAAGTAAAAAGAGGGAAACAAAAAGGGAAGGGCGGTTTCCAATACTCTTCTTCGATGGTTCTCCCTCCAATGGCCTAACTTCCTCCCACCGGGCCCCACCTCCTCCTACACATCCACATCCCCGATGGCAACATCGTCTGGGGGACTGCACCTTCAACAACACTTGAGATCTAAGTTGTAGCACTTGGAGAAGCAGCTGGGGTCTGGGTCTGCAGTCCATTTTCCTCCCACCTCCACCCCCACATGATTTGATGTAAACTCTTTAAGCAACAACAGCAAGAATGCGGAGGTGGTGGCCGTTGCAGCTGGGTCTCACACAGAGGATCTTGGCAGGAGCTGGCGGTCCAGGGCTATGGTTAAAGCGCACACTCAGAAGGTCTTGCTAGACGGATTCACATGAACACAACTCTCACAGATGTCTGAATCTATTACTTTTGGCCTCTTGCGTCAACCACTGTCCTGTCCAGGAATTCAGCTCAGCTCTGATACTGACTGTTCAGGGTAGCACAGAGCCCACAGGTGATGGGGTCCTGAAAGATTGCGCCCACCTCAGATGCCAGCAACAAGTCCCTTGCCACCCATACTTTTTTTTTTCTTTCGATTTAGTTATTTTATGTGTGTGAGTGTTGTGTCTGCATGTATCTACCATGAGCATGCACGTGCTGGCAGAGGCCAGAGGGAATGTCAAATCCCCTGGAACTGGAGTTACAGATGGCTGTGAACTACCATGTTGGGGACCATCCCAGTAGGGCCACCACACACTCTGGTGCCTTTTCTGGGTGACCCTCTCTCCCACACATCAATGTGCTCACCACCCTGGAAGTGCCATTACATGGGTGTGATTGATTGAGTCACCGGCCACCGATGGTTAGCTCCATCTCCCAACCTTCTCCCCTCCACAGAGGTGGGGTGAGCACCGTGGAAGTTTCAGCCTTCAATTATGCCTAACTCTTTCTGGTGACTGGCCTCCATCCTGAAGCTCCTTAGGGGCCCCCTTGTCATTCACCTGCAAGGACACTTTCATGGGGCTGAGGAAATGGCTCACTCCATAAAACTTCTGAGGACCCAAGTTCAGATCCCCGACACCTACATGAAAGCTGCCCCCAAGGGGTGTCTGTAACCCCAGGGTTGGGGAACAGAGAGAGACAGATTCCTGGTGCTCAGTGGACAGCCAGTCTAGTTGAACTGGTGAACCCTACAGTCAACGAAAGACCCTGTCTTCAAAACCTATAGAGGAAGAAGACATTTGAACTCAGTCTCTGGCCTCTACACATGGTACATACATGCATACACACATGTACACACATATACACTTGAAAACATACATATATTGCAAACATACACACAGTAAGTAAATACATAGAAATTTAACAGATACTGTTGCAATTCTTGAGATAGCTAGAATTTCAGGAGCTATGTGCCAGGAACCAGGGACAAGAACCAAGTGTCTGTCTCTCTGTATCACACTGAGCACATTGAACATGGTGTACTTTTCCTGTGTCTTGGGCTTTTTATTGATGTGATAAATCACGGTGAGTAAAACAACACAAAGAGGAAAGGTTTATTTCTTCTTAGGACTCTCTGGTCACACTGAGGGAAGAAGGCGCTCAAGGCAGGAACCTGGAGGCAGGAACGGAAGCAGAGGCCTTGGAGGAAGCTGCTGACTGGCTTGCTGCTTGTAGCTTGCTTGGCCTGCTTTCTCAGACAGCCCAGGACCAGCAGCATAGGAAAGGCACTGTGCCCACAGTGAGCAGGGCTCGTCCACGCCATCCAGCAATCAAGAAAATGCATCACAGGCTTGCTCACAGGCAAATCTGATGAGGGCGTTTTCTCAACTGAGGTTCCTTTTTTTTTTTTTTTCCCCAAGTGACTCCGGTGTGTGTCAAGTTGACATTAAACTAGTCAGCACACCTTGTCAATAGTGAATAAAAGTGGGTGTGGTGGTGCACCCCTTTAACCCCTGCACTTAGGAAGCAGAAGCAGGCAGATCTCTCTAAATTCCAAGCTAGCCTGACCTACATCCTGAGTTCTAGAGCTTTCTGGGTGGAGGGAAGTGACACACACATGAGCAGATGTCCATGCATGCATTTGCTTCCATGCAGACGCCAGTAGACATGACAACCTTGCTTGTCATTTCTCAGGAGCCATCTCCAGTTTTTTGTTTTTTGGGTTTTTTTTTACTTTTTTTGAGATAGGGTCTCTTACTGGCCTGAAATTTGTCAAGTAGTCTGGACTGGCTGGCAAGGGCATGCCAAGGACCCTTCTGTGTCTGCTTTCCCCAGTGTAGAAATGAGCATGCCGCACCATGCCCAATATTTTTACATGGGTTCTGAAGACTGAATTCGGGTCTTCATGCCTCCATAGCAGGCACTTTACCAACTGAACCTCAGAGGTGTTTGTTTGTTTGTTTGTTTTTAATGCAGTTCATTGCATGAAAACCAAGCCAGCCTGAAAGAGGCCTGCAGACCTGGGCATAAAAGCATCAGGGTAGAGCACCAGCCATGAGGACCGTGATGAGACCACAGGGACACAGGCAGGGCTGGCTAGTTGAGAAGGGCTGCCTGCCCAGTGGGGCGGGCTCTCCCAAAACTTGTAGCCAGCCTGGTACTCCAGCCTCCGCCCCCACCCGTCCCGGCAAACCACATTCCCAGAGAGACAGAGTGAAACTGATTGTTCCTTCCAGGCAGGAAGAACAGCCCTGTCCCTCTTGGGTTCTTGAGAACTTCCAGGAAGCAGGAAAGGCCCTGCCGAGGGCACAGGACAGCTGCAGGAGGGAACATGAAAGAAGCGAGACCTGAGTAATCTCACTGTAGAATACACAGTCTTCTAGACCTCTTTACATTTTATTTTATGTGTAAAGGTGTTTTTGCCTGAATGTGTGTCTGTGCACCACATGTGGTCAGTGCCCACGGAGGCCAGAAGGGGGCGTCAGATCCCCCAGAACTAGAATTACTGGTGGTTGTGAGCCAACTTGTGAAATCAAACCTTCTGGAAGGGCACCCCGACTTCCATTATGAACCGCAGTATGTGCTATGTAAGAATGGTCGGGGACCACCTAGGTCCTGCCAGCCTGTGCCTGCGTCTGCAAATGTCTCCACTGACTGTGGCGAATAACCCAGTGTGGTGTGGTTAGCCGCCTTTCCTTTCCCATGGCTTCCCCTTTATAAACTGTTGGGTCTTCTCTATTATTTCAAAAACAATTACTCAAGAACACGTCTGCTTTTTTAATGACTTATTTATTTTTAAGTGCACTGAGGTTTTGTCTGCCTACATGTCTGTATGAGGCTGTCAGATCCCTTGGAACTGGAGTTACAGACAGTCGTGAGCTGCCATGTGGGTGCTGGGAATCGAACCAGGGTCCTCTGGAAGAGCTGGCAGTGCTCTTAACCACCTAGCCATCTCTCCAGCCTCCACTTGTGCTTTTTGACACCTCTATAATTCTTTGCATCCTGTGCATACAACCTGCATAGAAAATATGTTCTTTTGCCAGATATAGCATGTGCACACACACACACACACACACACACACACACACACACACCTTTCCTCATCTGTATAGAATTTCTCTCTTTTTTTTAATCCATCCTTTAAGTTATTATGCAAAGCGATAGGCTTTGTTGGTATTTTCACACCAACATGTCCTTACATTGTGCTCCAATCTGTTCCTGCCTTCTCTGCTGTCCCCTGGGCATGTTGTCCCCTCCAGCTATTTCCATCCCTCCCCAAGCACTACCCCTGCTCTCCTTTTTTTGTCACCTGTGTTCCATGACTGAAGAGAGGAGCGCTTTTTAAATCTACTAGCCCTCCAAAAAACAAGAGGGTGTTCACGTCCACCATGGTTTTCGATTAAATGGTCTTTATATTTCTCATTACTAGTATAGAGTGTGAGCTCGGTCTTCACAAGATGGTGCTTGCTTGTATCTGGGGGGGAGGGGAGGGCAGGGGTTGTGTTTCCCCTGGCCTGTCTGTCCTAGGCCAGTGTGCGCCTGCATGGCTGCAGGCCTCCTGTCCAGGAATGATGAATGCTGCAGATAGGATGCTGGGATGCGGAGCTGCTGGGGATAGGGCTCATCCATCATCTAAGCAGCTCAGACCTCGGGCCCCAGAGTCCCAGAGCCCCATAAGCAAGTTCTTTGTCCTTGAGGGAAGAAGAAAGTCCAGACTCATTAACTCTGGGGCTGCTGATCAGGACGGGGTCTCAGCACAGGACTGTGTCAGCCTCCATATAAGGCAGCAACATCATGAGGTGGGCTGGTGGCTCAGAGACAGAGCAGCTGGCTAGCATGTGCGAGGCCCTGGGCTCCATCCCCAGTCCCTCCAAATAGTGCCAGTGGTGACATAGGACAGGCAAGTCCTTGGTGGAGAATTAACTCTCAAACAGCACCGATCCTGAGCCCCCAGGAGAGCCCAAGCTGTGTTCTCATTACTGCTTCAAGTCAGAAAAAACTTCGAAATGGCATCTGGCCAGAATGGTCCCTAGTGAGTGTCTCCTTTACCAGTCAAAATAAACACACACACACACACACACACACACACACACACACACACAGCAATCCCTTGCCTCGGAATGTTAGCAGTGCAGGCCACCGAGGGCAGAGAGCAGGGTCTGAATGCCAGGAATTTGCTAACAAAGCTATGGCCAGCCCCTTTGCCCTGTCTGTCCACTCCAGAGACTCAGCAGTCCGGCCAATGGGAACTACTTTAGGGCTGAAAGTGGAGAAGTTCTTGCTGTTTGGAGTTGGGGAGTAGAGAGTTTTGGGCCAGAGTTTCCTGGTCCTTTCAACAACTGCTGACCTATCTATGCCTGCCCAAGTTTCTCTGTTCTCAGGTCAGACTGCATTGTGGAAAACAAGGCTGTCCACCTGGCTGCACAGCCACCCAAGAACCCAAACAGCAGCGTCTTCTCAGGAGACAGGGAGGGCACTTGAGACTGAGGCAATCAGGTGGCCTGTTGCAGGAGAGTCACATGGCTGGCCGCCTCTCCTGAGACATAATGATGAATGCCCTAGAATTCGGCCCAGCCCAGAGCAGTAATTCATGTGAGTGGCACAGGAGGGCTTATCACTCTCTTCTCCGTAGAAGGCCAGCACTGGAGTTAACCCGTTGTGTGCCAGAGAGCAAGCCACTCGCAGGTAGCCTCCTCCTCTCCAATGACAGGGTTTCCCAGCTCTTCAAAGCTCCCTCGATCCTAACATGGCCGGGACCTTGGCTGCCTCTGGTGATGGTATGGAGCATAATGAAAGGATTCTATCCAAAACCTGTCATCTATCAAAAACCAACCCAAAAGCCCTCATGCGCTGAGATTTGAAAGGAGCCTCCTTTTCAACCACTGAAGGCATGCAGAAGCAAAGAAAACAATGTATTTGGTCCAACTCCAAGTCAACTGTGTGTATGCTGTGTGTGTGCATGTGCACATGCGCATGTGCCTGTGTGCATGTGTGTGTGTGTGTGCGTGTGTGTATGTGTGTGTGTGTAAAAGCCAGATATTTATGTTGAATGTCTTCTGTCGCTCTCCTTATTTTCTGAGACAAGGTCTCTCGCTGAACTTAAAGCTCACTGATTCAGCTGGGATGGCCGGCCAGTGACCTCTGGAGATCCGCTGTCTCACCTCGCCAGCCCTAGGATTACAGGTATGTCTGCTACCTGGCTTTTTATGTGAGCTCTGGGATCTGAACTCAGATACCCCTTCCCGGGCAGCAAACACTTTACTGACTGAGTCATCTCTCCAGCCCCCAGGTAACTTCAATGTTGAAGAAAAAAAAAAAAAAAAAAAGCCGTCTCCATAAAACCAAATCATGGTCAACACTCATGCAGCTGAGGACTGCTCCACTGCCATCCACAGTTACCTGTGCTGTGGCAGAGCCCTCCTGTAGTGTTAAGTCAGGGCTTAATAGGTGATAACAACTGTAGTGAGAACTTCAGTTTCTTTAAAAACTTAGGAACATTATGTGAGCGTATATTTGTTTTAATCCCAGGTGTGGGATGTGGGCCTACTTCAGATTGTCTGCAGCCCCTGGCTGTGATGTGTCTCTTGCCCTGTCAGAGGCGATCTTGCCAGCTGAAGGTACTTTACGTTTGGAATCCTGGGTAATTTTCAGAGGGTACATAGATGCCAGAGCCCCTAGAGAGGCTGCCGCTGCTGCTGCCCCTGCTACTGCCACTGCTGCAGCCACTGCCACTGCTGCCGCTGCGATTTGCTCCCACTGCACTTTGCTCCTGCAACTGTTGCTGGTTGCTGTTTGTTGGTTGGAGATATCCTGAGGATCAAACTTGCCCCAAGAAACTCGATGCCCCTAGTCAGCAGGAAGTAGTCTAACAATACTGGTGCCCCCCTCACCCCTCTAACCTTCTTTCTCTCCTACCTAGTGTTGGGGGGTTGGAAGGGATAGGGGTGGTGTAGGAAGGTAGGAAAAAGAGCCAAAAGTCTGGCTACAGACAATATGTAGAACTTGTGGTCAAACTACATGTGTCACCTCTTATGTTGTCACTCAGGGATAAACACTACAGGGTGAGTTCATCTCACTAATGGCCTGTCTCTCCTGAAAATTAGGTCTATTTGCTTTCTGTGAACAGTGTGTCTTGTTCTGTCCATTCCTCTACTGGCATGCTCTCTCTCTGCCTATCCCTCCTCCGGCCTATTCTGTACATCCCTGGTCCAACCCGCCCCATCCATCCCTCCCCTGACCTGCCTGCTGGAGGGTTCAGAGTGGGGGGGGTCAGTGTCCTGCAGACTCTTTCTACAAACATACCCTAACTTTAACGGCTTCACGCAGGTACCATTTAAAAAAAATATTTAAAATCTTTTTTAAAAGATTTATTTTTATTAATTATTTTGTATACAGTGTTCTGCATGCATGTACACCTGCAGGCCAGAAGAGGGAGTCAGATCACATGATAGATGGTTGTGAGACACCGTGTGGTTGCCGGGAATTGAACTCGGGACCTCTGGAAGAGTAGTCAGTGCTCTTAACCTCTGAGCCATCTCTCCAGCCCCTAAAATCTTTGTAAAGGATTTTATTTTTAAATCTTGGTATGTCTGTGTGGGTATGCATACATGAACACAAGTGTTCCAGGAGGCCAGAGCATCAGATCCCATGGAGCTGGCACTACAGGCAGTCGTGAGCTACCTGATGTGGGTATTGGGAACTGAACTCAGGTCTTCTACAAAAGCAGCCCACAGTCTTAACCCTGAGCATCTCTTCAACAGAGAAGCTGAACCGAGTTCTCACAGGCCCTTCTACCTCCTACAGTTTCTCCTGTCGGTAACATAAGTGTGGTGGCTTGTCACAGTCGGGTGAGCCAGGATCAGTGTTAGTATTGACTCAACCCCACTGTTCACATGAGGATCCCTTCCTAGTGTGCTTTCTCCGGGTTTGACAGATGCGTAGTGACATGTGGCCACCGCTGCCATGTCACACAGAGTCACAGCTTCACTGTTGACTTGTTTATGCCTTCCCCTACTCACAATCCTTGGCTTCCCAGTCTTTGGATCTTGGTGTCTTTGTCAGGATTCTATTGCTGTGAGGAGACTCCATGATCCTAGCGAGTCTTATAAAGGAGAGCATTTAACTGGGGCTGGATTATAGTCCAGAGGTTTAGTCCGTTGTCATCATGGTGGTGAACATGGCAGCGTGCAGGCAGACACGTTGTTGCAGAAGGAGCTGAGAGTGCTGAGCCTGGCTCTGAGGGCAGTGGGAAGAGAGAGTGAGCCGCTAGGCCTGACTTGAGCTTCTGAAACCTTGAAGCCTGTCCCCAGTGACACACTTCCTCTAATAAGGTCACACCCCCAATAGTGCCCTGCCCTGTGAGCGTCTGGGGGCCATTTTCCTTCAATGACCACTTGAAAACCTTGCATCTTTGCTTGCTCATCCGCTCACAGAAGGTTGGCTCCGTCGCTGTGAATGAAGACACCCTTGTTATTATTTTGCTGTGGGCATGTTGAGAAGAATGTGGGACCAGAAATTAGCTTATTGACGTGCGACTTAGATCGTTCCTGGGGGCCAGAGAGGTGGCTCAGTGACCAGCACACTAGCTGGTTTTGTGGAGGACCCAGGTTCAGTTCCCAGACCCACATAGTGGCTCACAACTGCCTGCAACACGAGTTCCAGGTGATCTAGGCCCCTCTTCTGGCCACATGCAGGCTCACACACATACACATAAATAAAAAGTAAGTAAATAAACTAAAAATAAGATTACTCACATTACAAAGCATCAGTCTTAAAAGAAACCAGCCAGTAAGAATCAAGTTTACTACAGCTCTGGCTAAGCTACAGAATGCTAGATTCCTACAGCGCCTGTGGGAGAGAAGGCACCCTCGGTGCTCCCTAAACACAATACGCATTATCGGCGCGGTTTACCTCAAGATACATAGACACCACTGAAGCAAAAGCACTCTCTGTCTTCGTGCCTGGAGTGAAACACAGGTTCTTATTAGAAAGAAAGAGCAGGGGCTTTGGAGAGGTGGCTCGGTGCTTGAGAGCACTGGCCACATTTTCAGATGATTTGGGTTCAATCCCTGAACCCACACAGTGGCTCACAACCATCCGTAACTACAGTCCCAGGCAACCTGAGGCGCTGCTCTGACCTTCTTGGGTGCACATACATCAGCTGGCAAAAATACCCATGCACATAAAATAAATACATCTAAAAAGAGGAAAGAAATTAGACAGCAGGGACCAAGGAGATAGCTTACTGGGCGAAAGCGCTTGCCGTCTCTTGAGTTCAGGTCCCTGCCACCCATGCAAAAAGCCCAATGCACAGCCTGGCGTGGTGGCGCACGCTTTTAATCCCAGCACTCGGGAGGCAGAGGCAGGCAGATCGCTGTGAGTTCGAGGCCAGCCTGGCGAGTTCAGGACAGTCAAGGCTACACAGAGAAACCCTGTCTTGAAAAAAAAACTAAACAACAACAACAAAAAATCCCACTGCACATCTGTAATCCTGGCGCTCTAAGGTGAGATGGGAGACACAGACAGGAGATTCACCCGGAAGTGTGTTGGCCAGCTAGCTTGGAGTGATGCAGGAGAGCAAGGGAGCCGAGGAAGCTCTGCCTCCAAAGGAGGTGAAAGGCGAGCAAAGGCCCCGCGCGTTAACCTCTAACCTCCACATGTGTGCACCCATCCCACACACGGACCCTCAGTCTCTGCTCTCAGAGAAGCGCAGAGGCCCCCAGAGGCTGCGAGTCATTTTCTTTGTTAATCGTGTTAGTGTTCGCCATGCACTTGAGTGTGAAGACTTGGTTTTCCACAGAGCGATGGAGGGACTGAAGATCTTCCAGAGCCACAGGCTGGGCTGAGTGTTTTAAAGTCTGAGCACAAAGAAAATAATTCTTTACTGTTACTCTTGTCAAGGGAAAAACGTAAGTGGTTTGGGATTTTGTTTTGTCAAATAGGGTGAGAGGCTTATTTCAAGACAATGACAACAGAGCCACCCTGCCCCCTCCTCATGCAGCTCCCCGGGGGATTTTCAACTTAACAAAACGGGCCAGCCTGATAAATGACTTCCATATTGGCGACTGCAGGCCGCCTTGCACATCTGAGGGTTACATGCACAGAGTCAAACAAGCTTGGATAGGAACTTTCAAAACAAACAAAACCCCACCGCATCTGCGTTGAACGTGTGCCGACCTGCTTCCAGTCATCGTTTGGACACAACACAGTGCAGTTATTCTTCATGTTTCCATTCCTGCGTATGTGTGTGTGTGTGTGTGTATGTGTGCCTGTGCGTGGTGTGTATGTGTGTGGTGTAAGGGTGTGTACGTGTGTGTGTTGTGTTATGTGTGTGCATGTGTGTGGTGTATGTATGTGTGTGTATCTGGGGCATGTGCATGTGGTGTGCATGCGTGTGTGTGTGTGTGTGTGTGTGTGGTGTACGTGTGCGTGTGCTTGTGTATGCATGTGTGTGGTGTATGTGTGTGTGTGCATGCATGTGTGTATGTGTGCGTGTGTTGCGTGTGTGCATGTGTGTGGTGTATGTGTGCGTGTGTTGTGTGTGTGCATGTGTGTGGTGTATGTGTGTGTGCGTGGGGCGTGTGCATGTGGTGTGTGTGTGTGTGTGTGTGTGTGTGTGTGTGTGCAGGCAAATGTTGATGTTGGGGATCCTTCCCCTCTGCTCTTCCCCTCTGCTTATCATCGCGTCAGGCTCTCTCAGTCAAAGCTGGTGCTTGCTGTTGTGGCTTGTCTCACTGGCCAGCTTGTCCTAGAGAATCTTGTCTCTGCCTTCTGAAGCTGACGTGTCAGGATTTAACACCTGCAGGACACTCACATGGGATCTGAGCCCTCACACTCATATTGCAAGTGTTTTAGCCACTGAGCCACATCCCCATCGCACTCACATAGAAGGCCATCATATTGTGACCAAGCGCACGAGGGGGGACATATGTAGGAATATGCATCCCTGCAGATCTGACTCTCCTTAACAGTGCCACAGCATCAGACTTCATTAGGGCAGTGTTCAGTGTTCGTGTTATCGGAGCATAGTATAAACCTTCTGGGTTAATACAAATAAATGTTGACAGATGAAATCAATCAATAAATGTTTTTCTTTCAAGACTTTTGGTCTCAACGTTAGTTGTTGCCATCTATTGGGAATGATTTAATATTTCTTGTGTCTGTGAGTCTTTCCCTCCTCATGGTTAGCCAGCTGATAAGTTGTCTTCTTAATATCTCCCCAACCCCACCAGGCCAGGCCCATGTGTGTGTGTGTGTGTCTGTGTGTGTGTGTGTCTGTGTGTGTGTGTCTGTGTGTGTGTCTGTGTGTCTGTGTGTGTGTGTCTGTGTGTGTGTGTGTGTCTGTGTGTGTGTATGTGTGTGTGTGTGTGTCTGTGTGTGTGTATGTGTGTGTGTGTGTGTGTGTCTGTGTGTGTGTGTGTCTGTGTGTGTGTGTGTGTGTGTGTGTGTGTGTGTGTGTGTCTGTGTGTGCATGCGCACATGCAGGATGTTCTTCCTGGAGCTATGGGCTACCCGATCCTGGCAAATTCTGGGCTCTTTCATCATTATGTCTCTTATTCATGGTACTCTTGGTCCCTCACATCCTGACAGACCATAAGGCCTCACATGGTAGAGTTAACTGGGAACTGACTGCTGGCGATGAGACCTCAGCTGTGACTGCAGAGGCTATGTGGGTGACTTCATGTGTGGGGCCCTTCCCGTTGCACCCTAGAATTAGGCTCACCCACTCAGCAGAACCGAAAACTGGCAGGAAACACCCTTGCTGGGAGCCAACAGAATCCAGAGCAGGGAGAGAGGGTGGAAGGGAGAGCCAGTCAGGTAAGACCCCGCCCAGGGTGAGGCAGGCGGTGGAACAGAAGCCAGGGTTGCAGCATTCTCAGAGCTGGGGTGCGAGGAGGAGTCCTTCCATGTTCCTGCTCCGTGTCTGCCCTAGAGGAGAGCCATGAGGCTCGCCCACCCTGATCACTCCACAGAAAAGCATCAGCCATCCCTGAATCTCTCCTCTCAGCTTCAAGCTTACAGAATCCAGTGCAGAATCTGATCCCAGCCCAGACTGGGTCTCTGTTTCCTGTGCTGCACATTTGGAAGGGAAATGGGGGGGGGGGGTGTCTGTGTATCTTCTGCCCACTCAGTCTCAGGGTACATAGAACCACTCTGGATGGCTTTCACTGACAGTGCCTCTCAAGTGAAAGAAAGAAAGAAAGAAAGAAAGAAAGAAAGAAAGAAAGAAAGAAAGAAAGGAAAAAAATCTGTTTTTATTTATGTGCATTGGATGTTTGTATTGTGCCACATGTGTGTGGTGCTCATGAAGGCCAGAAGAGGGCATCAGATCACCCGGAGCTGAAGTTAAAATTTATTTTATTTATGTATTTATCAGATGCTCTGTCTGCGTGTACATGTGGATGGTGGAAGAGAGCAACAGATACCTTTATAGGTAGATGGTTGTGAGCCTCCATGTGGTTGCTGGGAATTGAACTCAGGACCTCTGGAACAGCAACCAGTGCTCTTAACTACTGAGCCATCTCTCCGGGGTACAGCTAGAGCTCTTAACTGCTGAGCCACCTCTCCAGGCATCTTTCTCAGACTTTTGATTTGTTTTGTTTGTTTTTCAAGTCAGGGATTCTCTATGTAATAGCCCTGGCTGACCTGGACTAACTTTGTAGACCGGGCTGGCCTCAAACTCACAGCGGTCCGCCTGCCTCTGCCTCCCGAGTGCTGGGATTAAAGGCGTGCGCTACCACCACCCAGTTTTTCTCAGACTTTTGAAGAATGATACGCCAGTAATTGTGGTGTTGTAGAGGCTGAGACAGGGGGATTCTAAGTTTCAGTCTAGCCTGTCTCAATCTAACAGAAAAAGGAAAAGGGAGTGGGAGGGGAGGGAAGAAAAGACGCTGAGATTATGAAAAAGAAAAGACCCAGAGTGGCAACTGATCCATTCCTACGAAAACGTTCATCACTCTGAAGTAGAGTTACAGACAAGTATCACAAGAAAACAAAGCCAGCAACAAGGTCATGGGCACATGTGTGCCGTGTGCGCAAGCAGAGCTCTACACGTGCTGGGCTGGGTGGAGGACTGCACCCAGACACTGTCTCTTTGTGAAAGTAAGCTCTGTGACTGATATGGTTCCATTCAGCTTATTGCAGTAAACGTGCCCCAAATGTCCCCTGAAAGGACGTCACACCGGTTCATATATGCTATAACCAGCCTGGCTTTCCCCAGGCTGGCAGGGCGTCTTGATCTTGGAGATCCTGAGGAAGGCATCTGACCTGCAAGCCTAAGTTTTGCTATCTCTAAAAGCAAACAGGCTCTTATCTGCACTGCCTCCTCCTTGGAGAGTTAAAGCGTGAGGCCTTACCTCATCACCGGCAGGTGGGAGTTGGGGCTGGAAAGTGCTAATCAGAGGCACTTCCAGGATAATGACCCACCTGGTCCTTCCTCCCTCGGGCCAAACAGACACAGTCGCATGCCAATTGCCTCAGAGCTTGCCCGCCTGGCCTGTGTGCAGCCCTAGCGTGTTCCTCCAATTTCATACTCAGACCCAAGGACCAGGGTGAGGAAACAGACAAGACGCCAGCCTCAGACTAACGCTTACCCATGTGTCCCCATCTCCTGCTCCCTCACGTGGCCTCAGACTTGCTGTGTAATGAAGAAAGACCTTGAGCTTCTGAGGATCCTGCCTCCGCCTCCCAAGTCCTGCGTTACAACACGCACCACCCAGCCTGACTTAGCTTCTTTTCCTGTTGCTGTGATAAAATTCAGTGGCAAAAGCAACTTAGGGAAAAGGGCTTACCTTGGCTCACACTTCCACCATTTCCTTGCCAGGGAAGTCAAGGCAGCCCAAATCTGAATCAGCTGGTCATTCTGCCTCTCAGCAGGCAGAGAAGAAGGAAACTGTGGTCCTGCTCAGTACTTTTCCTTCATTTCGAGGTCCAAGGGCCAGTCAGGGAATGGCACCACCCACAGTGGGCAGGTCTCAGTTAACACAATACAGCTAACCCCCACCTGGGGTGCCCAATGATCCTAGCTCCTGCCAAGCTGACATCTCATCCTAACCTCCTCACTGTGTAGCCCACACTGAAAGTCACTATGTAGCCCATGGTGACCTCAAACTAGAAGCAATCTCCTGCCTCAGCCCTCGGAACAGAGCCGTGAGCCATCGCGCCTGGCAGTCAGTGATGTCTATCACCACCAAGTTCTACGGGCTGGAGATTTAAGATCAAAGATCTCCCAGGGCTGGCTCGGATGAAGTCTCTTCAGTTTGCGGATGGCACCCCCTCCCCTGTTCTCACATGGACTTTTCCACATGGACATGGTCTACAAAGTGAGTTCAGGACAGCCAAGACTACACAGAGAAACCCTGTCTTGAAAAACAAAAACAAAAAAACAAAAAACAACCACCAAAAAACAGAAAAACAAACAAACAAACAAAAAAAAGAAATAAAAGAAAAGAAAAAAGAAAAAGAAAGACGCCCCACCCCCAAAACACAAACCAAAAGACCCCATCTATGTAACATCATTGTCTTGCCATCGCCTTAGACACACTACCCCTGATTAGCCACACTGGAGAAAGCTTCAGTCCATGACTGTGGGGGCAGGGGACTCAATTCAGTTCCTAACATATACCTTCCTCTCACATATGGATTCCATGGCCCTGACTGTGGGGTTAGTTAGCCTTTGCTTTCCATGTGCCCACCGCAACCCCAGAGCTTCAGGTGGAACCTGGGGCCTTGCGCTAGGCCCTATCTCGGAGCTGCATGCCCAGATCTTTCATGTTCTGCCAGGCTCCTGTTCAGTACAGAGCATGGCGCCCACTTCAGAACAGGTGGCAGTGGCCAGATCTGTAGACAGAGATGAGGCCTCTGCCAACAGCATGATGGAAGTGGGGTGGTCTCAGAGTCCAGTCCAGACCAGGAGCAGGAATAAACCGTTGCTCACAGCACTCTAGCTGCACTGGAAGCAGGCTGGCCTCGCAGGCTCTGCAGCATCAGTTAGGACCATCTCCCAGGCCCAGTAGCTCTTTTGTCTTTAGACAGGAGTACACATAGAGAAAAAGCCAGGTGAGAATAAGGTGAGGGGGCAGCCATCCACAAGCCAGAGACTCGGCATGTAAGAGTGCTTTCTTTGCAAGCTTTAGGACCTCAGCTTGGACACCCAGAACCCTGTAAAACCAGAGTATGGCTGGCTACACAAAGCAGGAGGGTTGCTGGCTCCAGCCCAGCTCCAGGTTCATTGATAAACCATCTCCAGAAAGTATAGTAGAGAGCTATAGAGGACACACAATTTCTTCCTCTAGCCATCTTTAACACTCATGAGCATGTGTACCTATACACGCATGCACACAACACACCTACACACAAACTGAAAAAAGGAAGAAACCGACCACTTCCTAAGAGTGCCAATACTTGGTATGTGCTCTTAGATGCATTGTGAACCCCTGTATGTTCCCACACCTCTCCTATATCAGAGCCAGGCTGCCTATGCACAGAAGGTTCTAGAAGCATTCTCTTTTGACAAGTCAAGGAAGATCTATGGAAAGAATATATTTTTGGAATCCAAAACCACCAAAAGATTTAAGTGTTGGTGATGAGGTCAGAGAGCCACAGTGGAATTCCAAGTTCTCAATGGCTCGACATAATAGCTACCTCTTAAGTTTGCTGTCTGCTTGGCCCTCCCAACTGCTATTTAGACAAGGGATGAGCCCTCACCGGCACGGCCTCCATGAAGGCCTGCTTTAAGCTTTATTTTATGAAACTGTTTTTATAACTACTTGGCTTAGGCTTTCTTTCCAGCCCTGTACAAGATGTACAGATGGTATAAAATTGCCTTTGTCTGGTCTCGGGCCCAGAACTCTCTCTAACCAACTACAATAAGAGGGCTTTGTTTTTTCTTAAAAAACAAAACAAAACAAAACTCCAATCCTCATGAAATAACCTCAAACTGAAGACATTCTCTTAAAAAGGAAAAACTTCCAGGCAGAGTAAAGGATTCCTTCTTGTTTTGATTAATTTTAAAAATCATTAATTTGTGTGTGATGTGTGTGTGTGTGTGTGTGTGTGTGTGTGTGTGAGAGAGAGAGAGAGAGAGAGAGAGAGAGAGAGAGAGAGAGAGAGAGAGAGAGAGAGATGTCTGTGTGTTGGGAGAGGGGGAGCATTGCTGAGGTGCACTTGTGGAGAACCAAGGACAATTTTATGGAATCACTTCTCTGCTCCCACCTTTACCTGGGTTCTGGGGATCCAACTCAGGTCACCAGGCTTGCACAGCAGGTGTCTTGATTGGGTCAGCCATTTTGCCCACTATTGGTCTGGTTTTGTGTTGTTTTGTTTGTGATCTTTGCTTTGTGTGTTTCCGGAAATCGCAGACAGATCTTCCACACGGCTCAGAACCATGCTGTCTGGCCTACCCAAGCTGCATAGGCCTTTAGAAAGACGTGTGCTGTAGCTGGGCATGGCACCACCCTCAACAGAATTGAGTTTACGGTAATTAGGCCCAAAGGATAAAATAGTTGCTATTATGTGTTAACTATGAAATTTCCCTCACAGGCTCCTGTGCACTACTTTTTGTCCTCACTTGGTGGCACTCTTTTGGGAGACGGTGGTCATCTTAGAGCAGTGGTTCTCAACTTTCCTGACACTGTGACCCTTTAATACAGTTCCTCATGCTGTGGTGACTCCAACCATAAAATTTTTGTTGCTACATCATAACTATAATTTGCTACTGTTACAAATCATAATGTAAATATCTGTGGTTTCCAGTGGCCCCACGAAATGGCTGTTCTACCTCCAAAGGAGTCGGGAGCCACAGTTTGGACCCACTGCCTTAGAAGATGGAGCGAGAGGGAGAAAGTCGGTTGGCAATGAGGAAGTATTTTGGTTCGTGGTCCCTTCTTGTCTCTCTACTTCCTGCCTCCTTCCGTTGCCACAGTCATCTGCCCATCCCCTCTGGGGACAAGTAGCCACATACCGAACCAGCTGAGATAAATCTATGCCTGTCACCATGTTGTTTCTGCCAAATATTCAGTCACAGTAACAAATGGTGCTAATACTGTGGCAGCCAGTGGCAGCGGAGTCTACAATACAAGGCCAGGGGCGGGAGGGTGCCTGGTCTCAAGCCTGTCTGTGCCAAGACAGCTGGAGCAGGTGACGCCCAGGAGGCACATCCAGGTGGCTGTGCCCCTCTCTCTCTAGGGAGGCCAAGTTTCTGATGAGCTGTAGGCAGCCTTGGATATGGCTGACACCACAGACAGGACCAGAGATGCCAGCTCAGGATGGCTGCTGACAGAAGAGGCCAATGAAGCAGGAACCAGGCTCTGAAATGTGCTGTAGGAAGCAACGGACAGGTCGTGTCAGAAGTTTTGAGAAAGATGTGAATTTCCACTTTTAAAGAGCCTGCCAGCCTTTTCCCAGCCCTCACATTCCTGGGGTGGTCCTGAGGCCCAGTGACTCAGCTCTGTCTCCTATTCTTTGAGCTCCCCCCCCACATCCGCTTCAAGCATTCTTTTGAGCTTTCCTTGGTCACAGTTGGCTGTAGCAGTTCCAGATTTCCTAAGTCCGGGGCCTAAAGGGCGGAGTCTTCTAGCAAGTGAGGCAAAGAGGCACAGCAGCATCTGTCCTGAGCATGTCACATGTAGCAAGGTGTTCTGAGATGGTGCCTGCTTAAGGTTGGTGAGGGACAGCGAAGAGGATGCTGGGCTGGGAGGGCACATTGGACAGAAGCCATGAACACAATCAACTGATTGTTTCTACTATGACTATAAAACCGAACTTATATGCAAATATTTACTTCAACTTGATCACTTTCAAAGAAAGGCTTATTGTTTGACTTTACATTAATTCTGTTAGGAAAAAGTATGATTTATCAGCAAACTTTGAAGTGACACATATTGTGACAAGTATAGATTAAAAGTTAAATGTAGGCTTTCATGAAATCAATCAATCAATAAATATGCACGGTGTGGTGGCTCACACCTTGCCTTAACTCAGGAGAGTTTAAGGCCAGGCTGGTCTACCTAGAGAGTTCCAGGCCAACCAGGGCTACAGTGAGACCCTGTCTCAAAATTAATTCATTAGCTTTTTTGTTTTGTTTTTTGTTTGTTTGGTTGGTTTTTGAGACAGGGTTTCTCTGTGATATCTTGGCTGTCATGGACTCGCTTTATAGACCAGGCTGGCCTTGAACTCACAGAGATCCACCTGCCTCTGCCTCCTGAGTGCTGGGATTAAAGGCGTGCGCCACCATGCCTAGCTCATTAACTGTTTTTAATAAGGGGCTAGAGAGATGGCTCAGTAGGTAAGAGCATTGGCTGCTCTTCCAGAGGACCCGGATTTGATTCCCAGCACCCACGTGGTGGCTATCAATCATCTTCAACTCCAGTTCCAGAGGATCCAGTGCCCTCTTCTGCCCTCCATTGGCACCAGCCACACACAGGATACACACACATACATGCAGGCAAAACATTCATATACATAAACATAGAAATTACAAATCAAAAAATAAAGCATGCAAACAACAAACAAACGACAAATAAACAAACAACAGACAAGGGGGTGAGAGATGGCTCGGGGGCGCGAACGCTTGATGCACGACCTCAGGGCATGGAGTCTGGATACCCAGCACCATGTAAAGGGCAGAACATGGCTCCTTGCACGCCTGTAACTCTAACTCTGTAGCGGGCGGAGGCAGGAGGATTGCCAGGACATGCTGGCTACCAGCCTAGCTGCAGGCTCAGTGAGAGCCTGTCCCTAGAGAATAAGATAGAATGACGATGCAGGAAGCCCAGTCTCCCCACTTTGTCCTCTGTACTCACACACACACACACAGATTGTGTGTATGAGACGTGCATATACTACATACGCGTACCACATGCGCGCACACACATGGAAATAAAATATAAGCTCAGTTTAACGAACTGTTTGGAAATTTGCGTGTGGCTTTACTTACCCACCAAGGGCTTTGGTTTGTTTATTTCTAAGTAGTTACTATTCCACCGAGCTACAGCCCTTAACACAACACTGTGTTAAGAGGGTTTTAGAAAACATTTTATGCCCACTGTGGTGGCACACGCCTTTAATCCCAAGTGTTCAGGAGGCAGAAGCAGACAGATCTCTGTGGGTTTGAGGCCAACCTGGTCTACAGAGTAAGTTCCAGGCTATCCAGAACTATATAGTGAGACCCTATCTCGAATGTTTTAGCTTTTTGGGGGGTAGCATAGAATTCTTGTGGAAGTCAAGAAACAACTGATCAGTTCTCTCTTCTCTCATATAGACTCTGGAGACCAGACTCAGCGTGTCAGGCACGGCAGCAGATGCCCTTACCCATAAGCCACCTTGCTGCCCCTATAACTATTTTATTTAAAAAAAAAAATAGATAAGGAGATAGGGGCTGGAGGCTTGACTGAGCATTTGAGGTCAGCCTGGCCTCTATAGCAAGACTCTCTGTCCAAAAATGAACAACTGAATAGAAAGAGCTCTTTCCAGCTCCACAGCGTGTCTTGTTCATCCCACTGTGGCCAGCATCATTTCCTCCCAGGCCCTTCCTGAGGCTGCCTCGAATCTGCAAACCAAAGGTCTCTCTGCGGCAGTTGGCTGCTGCTTACCCCCACCCCCCCCCACCCTCCCCACCTGGTTCATAGCTGTGGTCAGCTGTTCCAGACCAGAGAGCTCCAGTCACGTGGTTGCTGGGCCAAGATGAGCTAAGCCAGAGCTCCCCAGAGGGCTGCTGGAAAGACAGCTGTGGAAACACATGGGTCTGGGGTTCAGAACACAGATGACCCATGTTTCCATCCCTGTGCTCTCTGATAGCTGTCCTCCCTGGGATGACAGCTCTGCTCTGCACAGCACACCCCTATCACAAATACACTCCCCCACCCCCTGCACAACGCCCCCCCCCACACCCCGCCTCCGCATCCTTGCTGGCATTTCCTGGAAGGTTATTAAACCACTTTTTGAAGTGAATTCCTTTTTGCCCAGAGTTTTAGATATTTAGATATTAGGGGGTACACATGCATATGCATATATGTGTGTAAGAGTGTTTAGCCTGCATGTATGTGTGTGTACTACCTAAGTGCCTAGGCCAGAAAAGGGCGCCAGATCCCTTGTAACGAGTTACAGATGATTGAGTCACCATATGGGTGCTGGGACCTGAACCTGGGTCCTCTGCAAGAGCAACAAAGTTCTTAACCACTCAGCCATTTCTCCAGTGCCAGTGCTTTACTTTAAAAAAAAAAAAAAAAAAAAAAAAATCATTCCACCGGGCATGGTGGAGCACGCCTTTAATCCCAGCACTTGGGAGGCAGAGGCAGGTGGATCACTGTGAGTTCGAGGCCAGCCTGGTCTACAGAGTGAGTCTAGGACAGCCAAGGCTACACAGAGGAACCCTGTTTAAAAAAAAAAAAAAAAAAAAAAAAAAAAAAACCCTTAATTTCTTCCTTTGCCTTGAAAGGACTCAAGCACCGTGTGGTCCTCGTACCACATTCAGTACGAGAGAATAAAAGCAGGCTGGTTAGTGTGCCTTGCAAACCATTGGGCATCTGTAGGTTTTGAGTGTCACCCAGCTTTCTTCTGGTCTCTGGGAGAGAGCACGTGGCCTTGCTGAAGTCACGTTTGGTTCAAGAAATGGCAAAGTTAAACATTTTCTCATCCGAAGCCATGGGTTGCTAGAGCAAGCGCTTCTTAAATTGTGACTGCGCTCCAGCTGTGTTAAAGAGTATAGCAAAACTTCCCAGTAAGGTCACTTGGCCCCTTAGGAAGCCCGTGAGTGTATTCCTGGTGCCCGGAAAGGATACTGACTTGCTCTGTAATTTCTGCCCTGGGGGAAAAGGGATCTTGGTCTCTAGCAGCTTCCATAGCGTTAGCTCTAGAGAGAACTCAGCCTGCTAACAGGGAGGGGCCACAGGCCCGGGGAAATGCTCATTCGGTGTTGCAAGGAGCTGGCACCACCTGGCAGGGGCAGCTCAGCAAGCTGAAGGCAGAAACAGCACACAGGTGCCAAGGAGGTGGAGACAGATCTGCTCTGGCATGGGGCTGGGATAGCTGCAGGAGCTCCATTGATGGAATTTATCCCTGGAGCACTATTCCTAACATGGATTGCTCACACTCAGGGATTAAGAAAGTGGGGCTGTAGGCCAGGCAGACCATACACTGGCCTCTAGCAACCACAGACACCTATGAAGCAGGGACAACAGAGCCCCAAAGGGAGCAGGAAAGCAAAGGAACCCAAGGTCTGTTCTGCCAGACAAATGGTGGCCCCGCGAGCCTCTGAAGACAGAGCTGGCCAAAGCCAAGCGTGGGGAGTTCCCTCAGGACAAGCACTCCAGCAGTTCCAGCAAACATGGCTGTGGGAGAGGAGGGGGAGGAGTTGTGAGAGCACAGGGCACATTAACAGTCCAGGGCACTGTGTGGATCCTCGTCTGACTCCACTGTGAGCAAACCAACTGTAAAACCTCATCACAGGAGGGTTAGGGAGTTATGGCTCAGCCTGTGAGGCGCTTGCCAAGCCGCACCCACATAAAAACCCAGCAACTGGCTCAGCAATGCGTTGTAGTCGCTCTCTCAGGGGACGGACCCAGCTTCCGTTCCCAGCACCCGGGTCATGCGGCTCATAACTGCCTGTAACTCTAGATCTGTGAGATCTGGCGCCCTCTCCTGGCCTCTTCAGGCACCTGAACGTACGTATGTATACCTAAGTAAAATTAAAAAAAAAAAAAAAAGGTCTTGGGTTAGCTTTTGTCAGTTCTGAAGCAATGTCCTAAACAACAAGACGCACAGTGCCTGAGGATACACCTAGAATTGACCTCTGGCTGCCACGCACATATGTATGTGTACCTGAACACACATGTGCACCCACATAAAATAAACACGTGTGTGCATGCGTGTGCCCACATGTGTTTGTACACATACTCGTCATAGAGAGACGGGAAAGTGTGAGAAACGGGTTGGGTATAAAAGGACGATGGCTTCATTCTACAAAACCTTTTCTCTGTAAACCTTCGGGTTAGAAGTGGTCCAGGGGAAACAACAGATTCCAGGAGCTGCCTGGCAGAGGGGCACGCAGGTGTCCACAGGCTCCGTCCCGTTCCCCTTCTGTGTCCCTTTCTACCCGACCTGGTCTCCCCACCGACCTCTTCTGCTGACCTCAAGCTGGTCCCCAGATGCTCGGCCGTGGCCAACCCGACTGAGTGGTCAGCCCAACTATCCAAAGGCTTTTCCCACCTTGTTAGGTTCTGGCCTTAATGGATGGCATCTGCTGTAGGTGCGTGCCCAAGTCTATATGGGTGTGGGGGGGAAAAGGCAGCACTGAAAACAGAGGTGATTATGAAGGATGTGTGATGTGTTTGCCGCTGGGGGCTGGAACCCCAAATTTCACATGTGCAAACACACTACTTCTGAGCTCTATTTTTTTCCAGCTATGTTGTTTGAAAATATTTTATTATTTAAGAGAAAAAAAAAAAAAACTGAGGGAAGACCTAAGAATATGAAATAGGCCCCAAAGAGCTCCCTATCTATCACCCTTGCCATCCCTGCCAGCCCTTGCCCCCACCATCCATCAACCCCCCCCCCCCACACCCCTCCCCTGCCATCTCCCCCCACCCCAAGGTTGCATAACTGGAAAAAGTCTTTGGTTCTTTCTTCTTAAGGATGTGGGATAGGCGAAGGAGGAAAACCCATGGCTGGTTAATACCACGCACATCACAGAAGAAAAAGAAACCAATTAAACCTTACTATTACTTTTGACTGTGAGTAATGTGCTTTGACATGTGTGAGCTGGTCTTGTTCTTATAAACAAGACTTGAAAAATAATAATAATTCCTGTGGCCTTGGAACCCTGAGAGGCATCCAAGCTGTTGAAAGTTTTCACATTGCGAAGGGCAGGACTTCAGACTCAGGCTGTAGGTTTTAAAAGGCACCCCATAAATTGAGATATAAGGCTTTTAAAGGGAAGAAATGTAGAAAGTTTTCATTGTCTTGGCCGCATTTTGGGTTAGGAGGGAAGAGGAGGTGCTGGCCCAGGGCCAACCAAAACAGGAGGTAGAAGACGCAGCTGGAGCCGCGCTTTTGTCCACTAATGGTCTCCGTTTGGGACTTCTTGGAAAGGGGTCTGTTTTATTTCACTCAGCCTGGCTCACATTTTGGTTATTTTAGGGCCTCAGTGGGGGCTGATGGTTCTTATGACTTTTTTTGTTTGTTTGTTTGGGGTTTTGTTGTTGTTGTTGTTTTGTTTTTGTTTTTGTTTTGAGACAGGGTTTCTCTGTGTAGCCCTGACTGTCCTGGACTCACTTTGTAGACCAGGCCAGCTTTGAACTCACAAAGATCCTCCTGCCTCTGTCTCCTGAGTTCCAGGATTAAAGGCGTGAGCCACCGTGCCCCCGACAGGTTCTTAGGATGTCTGAGTAAATCCCAGGCTCCTCTTCCTTCCCTTCTGCCCTCCTTTCCTCTCTCTTTTCCTTTCTTCCTGGATTCTTCAAAGGGTTTTAAAAATATGAGGCATAGTAGATGGACAGTATTAAACAGGGGGGGAAAAGCTGCTGTTGGAAAAAATAATCAATGTTCATTAAAATGCAAAAAAAAAAATCAGTAAATTCAGAAACAGATACAAGGTAGATGTTTTTGTTTTGTTTTTTTGATCCAGGGTTTCTTTGTGTAGTCCTGGATGTCCTGGAAATCACTTTGTAGACCAGCTGGCTTGGAATTCAAGAGATCCACCTGCCTCTGCCTCCCAAGTGCTAGTAATAAAGCCATGACCACTACCCTGCAAGCTATTTTTCTTTTAATCAAGAAGAAATGAGCTGTAGGATGTTTTTAAATAATTTTTAAACTTAAAAATGACATTAAATTGTTTACGTATTTGTGTTGTGTATGTGGGGGTGGGGGGTGTTTTATTTTGGGTGTCCGTGGAGTTAGGTGCATTTTTGTGTTGTGTATGTGGGGGTGGGGGGTGTTTTATTTTGGGTGTCCATGGAGTTAGGTGCATTTTTGTGTTGTGTATGTGGGGGTGGGGGGTGTTTTATTTTGGGTGTCCATGGAGTTAGGTGCATTTTTGTGTTGTGTATGTGGGGGTGGGGGGTGTTTTATTTTGGGTGTCCATGGAGTTAGGTGCATTTTTGTGTTGTGTATGTGGGGGTGGGGTGTTTTATTTTGGGTGTCTATGGAGCCAGGTGATGCCGATGCAGGTTTTCTTTTACAGGTGGCCGTTTACACTTTTTAAATCTCACCAGTGTTCCCGACACTAAATTAGCTGCATCTTTGCCCGACATTCTTAATTAGCCGTAGCTGCATGGAATTACAGCATCAAAGTAATGAGTGTGTCTATGTGCAGTAAAAGGGCAAAAAATACCCGGATGTGAGATAAATGCTAGGGCACGTGTCCATTTTTTAGAGGAGACACAACCTTAAAAGACTGGGGCTCTGTCAGTCTTTCAGAGATAGGATCTCACGAGTGTTCGGAACTACCCGCACATCCTGTGCCTCTAGTTTTTGTGGCCCTCCGGAGAGGTTCAGATTCCTCCTTCTTTTTCCCCTAAGTGGTTCTTGATGAGGCTGATGGACAGGTCGGTCCGGACCTATCCACCCCGAAGCCAATTTTGAGATGGAAAGCAGGGTGCCTAGCATGCACACACACTCGCGCGCACGCACACACACATACATACACACATACACACACATAGATACACACATACACACACACACACACACACGCACACACGTACACACACACACACACACACACACACACACACATACACACACGGGGCCAGGATACACTCAGCTCACATCTTGGCTCTGGGTCTGGATGGCAGGAGACGGAGGAGTGGAGAAAGGATAAGATGAGTCTGGGAGAGGGGGCTGGTATGGGACACCTGCTCTGGCTGCATAAACAAGAGCCCTGATGCAGTCATAGATCGTGCAATACAATGCTTCAAAAGGACAGACATAAACGAAGCTCACAAGAAGTGTAAATGGCCCCTCCTCCTGGTGCGCCGGCCTCTCCACCCCTCACCCCCCCATCTCTGCTTCCTCTAGCCCCTTGTCTCTTCTCCCTTTCTCCTTCACTTCTTTTTCTGTCTGTGAAGGCACCACAGTCTGGGTTAGAGGAACAGGAAGTCTTTCATCCCAGCACTCGGGAGGCAGAGGCAGGTAAATCGCTGTGAGTTCAAGGCCAGCCTGGTCTACAAAGCGAGTCCGGGACAGCCATAAAGGTCAGGAGAAGATAATGAGGTGACTCAATGTGTTGTGTGCCCAGACATAAAAAACATTATTGGGACAAGTGACAAAATTAGAGTTGGGTCTCGGGATTCAAGGGTGGCCTTGAGTTGCTGATAATTCCCTCACATTGATGGTTGCCAGTCTGTGTGTAAAGGCACTTGGTGTTCAGGCCTCGGGGGGCCATTGGGTTGGTTATTTGACTCTGTGTGTGTGTGTGTGTGTGTGTGTGTGTGTGTGTGTGTGTAAGCACACATGTACTTAGTGTGTATGAGGATGCAGAAGCCCATGTGAGTAGTGAATGGGTCCCCTTCAGGATCACACTCTGTTGAGATAGCGTCTCCCACTGACCCTCGGAGGGGTAGTCCTGAGTTCAGCAAACACTGGTAATCCCTTTGTCTCTTTTCCCCCGCAGCACTGGGGCTACACGGCTTCCTCATGGGTCCTGGGGGTTTGAGCTCATGTCCTTGTGCTTGTTCAGCAAGTGGCTCCTTACCTGGGAACTTCCTCCTATCCCAAGAATTGTCTAGGCAACCTAGAGTCAACCTCCCCACCCTGTGCCTGGGGCCTCACACATGCAAGGCAAATGTATACCCCTGAACTACAGTCCTAGCGCAAGCTCCCCAACTCTTAAATGGCTCAGAAGAGCTTGGCCCTGAACTTGTTAATTTCTTGCTGGTTTATTGCTGTGAGTAAAAGCAAAACAAAGGTTTAAATAAGATGCCATTGCATCTTTTAAGTACATGGTTGAAGGGGGGTTATTCTAGGAAAAGACCAGCAGTGAGACGGAGATGAGCAAGTTTGGATGACTCATTCACTGTTCAGTGACCCCAAGCCCAGCCCAGGAGTTCTGGCTGCAGCCCACCAACCCCTGATAGGAGAACTGGCCTGCCTTTCCCAAGAGCTGAACACAACTCCAGGTGCATGTGCTGGCCATGTGCATGAAAGAGCTGCCCACATTGGCTCCGGGCCCCGGGTTCTGGCAGGCACTTGGGACCTTTGGCTTTGCTGTGGCTCAGTCGGTAGGCTGCTTGGTTAGCATGAAGGAAGCCTTGGGTTCCACATAAACCAGGTGTGAGGGAGCATGCCTGTGACCCCAGCACCTGCAGGCAGAAGACCTGTCACTGTCATCCTTGACAGTATAATGAGCCGGAGGCTACCTGAGACCCTATCAAAAATAACAATAAGTCGGGCGTGGTGGCGCACGCCTTTAATCCCAGCACTCAGGAGGCAGAGGCAGGTGGGTCGCTGTGAGTTCGAGGCCAGCCTGGTCCACAAAGTGAGACCCTGAGAAACCCTGTCTCGAAAAACCAAAAAAATTAATAATAATAATAATAATAAGTTAAAAGAAACAGAGAAAGCCAGAGTGCTCACTGCCAAGGCTGCCTGTGGAGCTCAGGGCTGGGGACCACGGCCAGTCATCCTGTGCTGTGCATGAGTGTGGATCTGAGTGGTGAGTGTGCGAGGAAGTGACACAAAGCCACATCTTTGCTCAGGCCTCTGGACTTCCAAAGCCCTGACAGTTTCCTTTAAAGAAGATAGGTCTGCGTAATCCAAGGACACTCAGCATTGAGTCTGAAAAAGTCTGAGCTGTCCCCGAGCAAATCCCTGAGGATGTGTCTGCCTCTACACTAATGGCCGCAGCCTGGGCTACCCCTGATGGAGCTGTCTTTTTCTTTTGTTCAGCTTCTCCAACTGGAAAGAGTTTTTATTAAAAAAAAAAAAAAAAAAAAAAAAGACTCCACCACCATGTCACAATGGGGCTGGTTGTTCTGAGCGGGGCCACGCTGACTTAAATATTTACCTTCTTGTTTCACAATCCAACAGGAAACAGGGGTCAAGGATTTTTTTTTTTTTTTTTTTTTTTTGTTCCCTTTCCCCCGCTCTGGTCAGCACTAAAGAACAGTTGTTTTTCTAGTTACCTGAGAAGAAAATGATAACAGGTAGGAAATTGGCACCTAGCAGAAGCCTCCAGTTCATAGCCTTCGGGGTTTCAACCGAATTCTCCAGCAGTTTCGTGACACAGCTGCAGAGCTGGAACCTTGGGTCACTTTCTCCTACTTCCTGTGTGCCTCCAGGATGGGGCTGGCCATCAGGAGAGGGCGGGGCCTTGTACAACAACAACAACAACCAACAGCAACAACAGCAACAGCAAAAATCCTAGGAGGACATCGCTTTAGGCCATCAGCTCTGCTCTAGACAGAGGAACCAAAATGGAATCACTCGTGCCAACTGTCACCTCTTAGAACCGGACACTGAAAAGACTTGTCTGCCAGCATCAGTGAGATGAAGATGTTTCTGCTGCTCTAGCCTTTGTGAAAGTTGAACTGTGGCTGTTAAGTTGGCAGTGTTCACCTAGCGTGCATAAAGCCCTACGTTGGGCCCCCAGTCTCGCATAAAAGCTTCCTGGAGGCCGCAAAGGGGATTGTGGGAGAAAGGTTTCTTCCTTTGGTCTGGCGGCAGCCATCAGGTGAACCGAGATGGGTGCACACAAACACACCCAGGAGCTATGGACGAAGAAGCAGTCTGACATGATGCTCTTTCTTCTGAGGGTTCGAGGGTTCGCTGCTGGCAACACCGACAGCTCTCTGCGCTGCACAGGGCTCCCCGCCCCACTCAGCCTGACAAGGTGCGAAGGCTGGGATACAGGACTCGTGTCCGCCATGGTGGCCGCAAACGGCCAGTTCCTAAGGGTGCAAGCAAACCAGCTAAAATTTGCATGGAGCCTTCAGTCTGTCGCTGAGGAGAGAGCTGGACGCCATTGTGGGGCTCTGAGAGTCCTGAATTCCTGCTGGGTTGGGGAAGACTCCACATATACGTTTTTTGAGGTTAGCCTCATGAATCATTCTATAAAGCTGTCAGAAGAAACCCTGACACCCAGTGGATCACCAAACCAGTCCACAAACGCAGAGAGATGCATGGCCTGACATCTGCTGGCCCGTGGCCTTGGAAAGGGCCTCAAGTTCACCACACTATTGGTGGCTCTCGCCGTGCAGCCTGGAGAAGGCGCAATACTCTCCAGCTCCACCATTACCGCTAATACACATAATGCTTGTAAAATTCATGCCCAATAAACAATTTAGGACAGTCAAAAATTAAAAAGTAAAAAATAATTTTAAAAAAGAAAAGCTTCCTGGAGTTAACCTCTCAGAGTTGAGGCATTTCCTTGTTCCTTCACAAACCCCACCGTTCTCGCTCTGTCCTTGACCCAGTGAGCGTTTTCTGTTCTGCTTTGCGGTTGAAGAGTCTTGATGTGGAGACCACAAACAGAATGCTAGTTAGGGCTGCATCTAGAGCGACTTGACCGTACGGAATTAACACAGTGATCAAGGTAGACACTGGGTCAACCCAGTGCAAGGGAGGGCGGGGATTCAAGGCTGGGGACTTGGGTCCTGATCTGGGGCACTTCCTTGGGCCTGGTGTGCACAGGCCTTGGGCTCCATCCCTGGCAACACAATGCAAGGTGCGAAGGGTCTTGGGGGCTTCTCTATCCCCTTTCATCTGTCTCCCGTCTGTTCCCCAAGACCTGATGTTAATTAGCTCAGCTTCTGCACCCACAAGTTCTTGTTGGGTAAGAGACCACGCCTGGAATGTTCCCTCTGGATTCTAAAAGGAGGGGCCATTACTGAACACGTGAGCTCCAGCCCTGGAGTGGTAAAGTGACTGGGTGGGAGGTGGATTTCTAGTTTTAATTGCCTTGGAGTGCAGCGTCGGGGAGGGGAGGCCTCCCTCTTCCGTTTGGACGATGAGTTTGAAATAAGGGGACGGCAGCAGGCAGATGGACAGGAGGGCGAGCATACAAATGTGCTACTGTTTGAAGATTGTGTGTGCGCATATAGGAGAGGCATGATGGGATCAAAAGCAACACTCAGAGACAGAACTTCTGTCATCCGGTTGGTCAGGAGAAGGGCAGGAAATGCAGGCCACTTAAGGGACACAGAATGACTTTTAGAGTGGGCCCTTAGGAGAGGAGATGGGAGGTTCGATAGGTTATGGTGGGGCTTGTCTGGGAGTGGCCTGACCTAACCCCCACCTCTCCCCCCCCCCCCCAGGGAGATAAGGATGCTCTTCCCAGTTGCACACTCCAGGGAGGGCCCTGTCTTGGAGAAGATAAGAGCATTCCAGAGAAACTGCCGTCCAGCCCGCATCCATTGTTTCCCAGTGCCTTCCTCCCGAACAATTAACACCTAAAAGGTCAGCCATTTTCTAGAGGAGCATGCTCTGAAAACCCATCTGGAGCAACCAGGACTTTAAAAAAAAAAAAAAAAAATCAAAACTGCATAATTCAGTCATAAACAAGATTTTCATAATTAAATGAGTTAAAATAGTTTTCGGTACTTTAAAAATATTTCAATATTAAAAGCCCAGTCCTAACGGGGTGCAGTGGCACACGCCTGTCATCCCAGCGCTCACAAGTCTGAGGTCAGCCTGGGCTACACAGCTGGATTTTGTCGCAAATAAAGTAGGAAGTCAGAGCTTGGACCTGGAACGCATAGGTTCAAGACCCTCCTGCGCCTGTTTACCAATCATTAATCTGGAAGCAATTGTATGCCTCAGCTTCCATATGTGCGAAATAGAGGTGGGCATGTAGCTCAGTGGCAGGGTGCTTGCCTAGCAAGCACAAGGCCCTGGGTTCAGTCCCCAGTGTCAAAAGGGGGGGGGGATTTTTAACAAAATGAAAGGAACAATACCTAATTATAAAGGGTTTGGCTAGGAAAAGTGTTTAAATAAACTCAGTAGTACCAGGCTCATAAAAAACACTTCATAATGCTAATACTCAGCAGCACTGTGATGTTGTCATAACATTTTTATACATTTACTCTGTGTGTGTGTGTGTGTGTGTGTGCGCGTGCGTGCATGCGTGTGTGTGTGTGTGTGCACGTGCGTGCATGCATGTGTGTAAGACCAGAGGACAACTCAAAAGACTTCATTCTCTTTCTACTATGTGGGAGCCCAGGAACTGAACTTGGGTTGTTTAACAGCACACCCCATTTGCTGAGCCATCCCAGCTAGCTCCTTGTTAGAATGTTTTAAATTTTTTTATTTGGTTTTGGGGGAAGACCATGAATACATAAAATAAACAAGCAAATGAAAAAGCTAAAATGGGCAAACCTGCACACCAACAAAGGGTGTGTGTTTAAAAATGTCAGATCTTCCGTACCGACATTAGAGGCTGACCTTTCTCAGAGCTCAAACGAGGGTCTTGCCTTCCTGGCAATGTGGAGAGTGTGTTTTTAGATATTCTTCCCACCATAAATGGTGTAAACCGGCTCAGGTGGGAAACACTTCTGGTGCCCACCTGAGCACACTGCCCGGAGAGCTGGTCATAGGAGCAGGCAGGCCCCAAAGCTTTGGTTTTTTGTCATGACTCCTGAGACTTCTCTACTTGCTACTTGTATCTGTTGAAATAACAAAATGGCTTGAGCAAAGGGTCAAGGGTCAGGGCCTTTTTTTTTTTTTTTGTAAGCTTTCTATGTTCCAATAGTGTGAACACACAACCTGCAGCTTACATTCCCTTTGTAAAGGTTCCTAGAGTGCACAGCAAAGTGGGTTTCCCTGATTCAGATCCAATTGGAAAGATGTGTGTGTGTGTATATGTGTGTGTGTGTGTGTGTGTGTGTGTGTGTGTGTTATGCACACAGATGGGGTGGTTGCACGGGGGAGACCAAGGAGGACATCAGATATCCTACTACTCTGGTCCTCTTTTCCCCACCTGCCACAGTGTTGGCGGTCCAGGGATGCCCAGGACCACCCCTGGTGTTTATATGGGTGCTGGGATCAGCTCGCAGGTTCCCCATTGCACAGTAAGTATGCTCAGCCACTGAGTCATTTCATCAGCCCGTGCTGCACAAATCTTGAAGAAGGGCTTTGATCGTGTATTCTGCTCACCTAGATCCTTACACTTGGAGTCCTAGAGCAGGGAAAGGCAAATCATCAGAAGAACGGTACAGAGAAAGACAAATTCCTTCTGCCCATGGGCTGTAATATCTGTGAGGCTTTCCTGAAGGAGGGGCTGATTGTGAGCAACCGCTAATCCACCCACCCACCCATCCACCCACCCACCCATCCACCATCCATCCACCCATCCACCCACCCATCCATCCATCCATCCACCCATCCACCCACCCACCCACACACCCATCTACCATCCATCCACTCACCCATCCATCCATCCATCCATCCATCCATCCATCCACCCATCCACCCACCCATCCACCCTCCCACCCATCCATCCACCCACCCATCCACCCACCCACCCATCCATCCACCCATCCATCCATCCATCCATCCACCCACCCACCCATCCATCCATCCATCCATCCACCCACTCACCCATCCATCCATCCATCCATCCATCCATCCATCTACCCATCCACCCATCCATCCACCTATCCATCCCACCCATCCATCCACCCACCCATCTACCCATCTACTCATCCATCCACCCATCCACCCATTCATCCATTCATCCGTCCATCCACCCATCTATCCATCATCCAGCCAGCCAGCCATCAGTCTGGCAACCACAGGCAGGCTTTAGGAATGTAATAAAGTTTTAGTCAGCCAACTACCAGGAGTTATTTGTGTCTGCCAGACCCCAGCGAGTGAGTGCAAATGACAACCAAACTATGACCTCCTGGGTGTGAGATGAAAGAGAAGGGACACCCTAGAAATAGAGCAGCTATCCCAGTCCTCAGAGAGTGACTTCATGACCCAACTGGGACTTGAGGACTTCAAAACAAATTGTCTCATACCCACTTCAAACTGCTGGCTTGCCACAGACTTCATGTTTGTAAATTTTCCACTTTCTCAATCAAATTGGGTTAATTTTTAAAACTGTTGTTGTTATTACCATTACTATTACTATTATTTGGTCTCTCCCTGTACTTTGACTTCCCTCACTCTTTCAAGTTCCTTTCCAGCCCCTCGGGCCCATCTGGAAGCTCTCAGAGGAACGTCTACTAGTACGTTGTGCTAAACACAGCAGAAGGTCCACTTGTTTTCATTGCACATGTACTGTGAGGCCCACCTCCCGGCTCCGGGGAAACCACAGGGGGCGTTTTCCAGACTTCTTTCCAATACAAACAAAGCTTGAGAGGCCTGCCTGGCTTCACTGCTGCCCACGTCTCTGAGTCTCCGCTCCCGGAGGAAGGAGAGACCCCTGACCTTCTGTAAATATCTCAACACAGCCAGTTCTCTGAGGAATTAGAACTTGTGCTTTGGTATCAACTCTGAAACAACCATGAAGAAGGAAGGCCCTATTTTCACGGCTGGGTGTACTTTCTTGATAGTGGGATGTTTTAATACAATATTTCTATGGCCGTTAACAAAGGGGTTTCATGGCCTAAAACTCTAGGGGTGGGAGGGACACAAAAGAGAAGTCCAAGTAATCAGATTGTGGTGTCTGGTTTGATCCAGCCACAGACGTGGGCAGATCGCAGAAAACTCTATAGGATTGAGAAATCTTTCCAGCTGCAAGCCTGGCCTGCTAAATTGAGAACATCCGAGCTCTTAAAATGGAGCCTAGAAAGTGAAAAATCAACGAGAGCATCAGGACAGAATGTTTCATAGCTTTTCTTTCTCTCCTGTGTGCTCATGCATATGTGCATGCGTGCATGTGTGCATGTGTTGTCTCCACATGCATGTGGGGGCATGAACCTGTGCATGTACCAGAGGCCTGAGGTTGACACTGGGGTCTTCCTTGAATGCTTTCCATCTTGTTCTCTGAGGAAGGGTCTCTCGGTTGAACTCACCAGGATGGCAAGTCCAGCTGGCTAGCTTGCTCTGCTGAGTCCCTGTACCACCCTTCCTAGTGCTACAATTACAGGCAGGTCCCACTGCCATCCAGCATTTACAGTGGTTCTGGGAATCCAAACTCTGGTCCTTTATACTTGCACAGCAAGCACTTTAACAACTGAGCCACCTCTCCTGCTTAGCACAGAGTGCTATGAAGACACAGGCCAAGATTCCTGGTAGACACCAGCAACTGTGGGTAATACTCAATATGTACTATATACGCTATGGTGTTTTCTATACATATTTAGCTATGATTAAGTTTAAGTTATAAATCTGGCACAGTAAGATATTAACCACAATAACTGATAATAGCAGAACAATTATAACAATATTCTATAGCAAAAGTTAAAGTCTTCTCAAATATCTTACTGTTTCTCTAGTCTTAAATGGAGCAATTCATGGGGCTTCTCTCTGGCATATCCCAAAGAGAAGGGCAGACACACGGTGGTCAAACCGATACGCACGATGGCCACTCAACGACTAATGGGAGGGTAGCAAATACAGTGTGGATACGCTGACAAAGGAATGACTCTTGTCCTAGTCACAACGCAGCAAGCTTTCTTCATAATATTTAGAAATCATACAATTGAAAACTCGCCAATTGTTTATTTCTGGAATTTTCCATGAACATTTTCAGATGATACTTGACTTTGGCTAACTGAAAGTGTAGAAACTGATACTGTGAGTAAGGAGAGAATATTATAGATCGAATGTGCTTAAACTCTCTCGTTTGTCACCAAGACATATGCCAGGAGAGAGGGACTCAGACAGTTTAGAGCCTCTGCCATGTCGGCTCTGGGAAGGAGTTATTCAGCAGACTACTGAAAAAGAGACCCCCAAGTATTTGACACTTAAAGTTTTGTGGTACAAAGAGGCAGAAATGTAACTTCCGGAGGCCTCCCCGACCCCATACTCACAAGTATGTGGGGGTTCACACATGTTGACGTGACTACACGTGGCCTTTGCACATGGAGGTCAGAGGTCAACCTTGGCTTTTGTTCCTCAGGTATCATTCAGCTTGCTTTTGGAGACAGGATCTCTCATTGGTCTGGGGCTCTCTGATTACACCAAGCTGATTGGCCAGCAAGCCCAGGGATTATATTATGCCTTTATCTCCTCCCCAGTGCTGGGGCTACAACATGTGCCGCCAGCCCTTGCTTTTCTTAATGTGGGTTCTTGGCATTAAACTCAGGTCTTCAGGCTGGCAAGGCAAGCACTTTACCTGAAGAGCCATCTGCCCAACCCCTCGGCGTTCTTTGGTTTGAGCAAAAGTAACCCCATGTGTTAGGATTCTGTCCTGGTCTGCCTACTTGTGATGTCATTGCCCACCTGCCGCTGGGCATGGCCCTTCCCAGTATATGAAAGGACAGACCCACCTTGCCTCGCTCTCTTATCTCTTCTCTTCCTAACCCCCTCTCTTCCTCTGTCTCTGTCTCTCTTTAGGGGGGGTTCTTCCTTTTCTTTCTCTCCCCATGTTGTATGGCACATATTTCATATTTTATTTCATAACTCATATCATTAAAATTTTAAATCATGACATAAACGGAGGGCCTGTTTAACTTTGAAAGTGATTACGGTAAGAGGTTAACTGCAGTGGCCAAATACAGCAACCACAACAACAGGGCTGTGATGAAAACTATGGCATCCTGTCCCCCGCACCCACCCTTACTGTCGTCCCCTTTTCTGGAGTGAGAAGAGCATACGGAAATCTGGCTCTGTGGTAGGGGCTTTCCAGATCCTGGGTTTGTCATTCAGACACTTGCGACATTTGGCAGCACTTGACACAAGGTGCCTGATGTCAGGGCAGCTGGAAAGAACACAGCTGCTGGGAAGGGCAGCCCTGCTCACCTCCAGGCAGTGAGGGCCAAGGGGCCTGCGTTGTACCACCTCCTGATTTTTTTTAAAAGATTTATTTATTTATTATGTATACAGTGCTCTGTCTACATGTACACCTGCAGGCCAGAAGAGGGCATTAGATCTCATTATAGATGGCTGTGAGCCACCATGTGGTTTCTGGGAATTAAACTCAGGACCTCTGGAAGAGCAGACAGTGCTCTTAACCTCTGAGCCATCTCTCCAGTCCCACCTCCTGTTGTTTTGAGAGAAACCAGAATTCTCCAAGTTTTGTTGTTGTTGTTGCTGCTGTTGCTGTTGTTTTTTAACACAGATACTAAACTTTAGGAGACTGTGAGCCAACGCTGAAGAGGCACAAAGGAAAAAAAAAAAAAGACAAAGTTCTAGATTCTCTGCAATAAAAAATGCAAATGTCCTTCTGAGTTCCACAGCTGGGTAAGTGTGCTTATGTGACAAGGGATGTGGCAGCTTCTCGAGAAACTGGGGGCAGGGAAGTAAATCTTGCCAGCAAGAGTGAACTTTAGGGCCCAGAAGGTGGCTCAGCAGATAAAGAAAGGGGATTGCTGCCGAACCCCAAGACTACATGATGATAGGAAAAAAAAAAAAAAAACCAACTCCCGCTGTCCTCGGACCTCACCATGCACACCTGGCACCAACACCCTCCCACCTCCCAAAATAAACAATATACTTTTAAAAATTAAAGTAGCAGGGGAGAGAGAGAGAGAGAGAGAGAGAGAGAGAGAGAGAGAGAGAGAGAGAGAGAGAGAGAGAGAGAGAACGCTTAGAAGTGGATTTTTCTCTCAAGTCTCTACACAGGAACGCAACCTCATGGCCACCTTACTTCTGCTGTGGGAGGCCTGAACAGGCCCCAAGGCTGCAGAGTACTCCACCTGGGGCCTCTTTGGTTCTGTGTTGGAGACAGGGTCTCCCTGTGTAGCCCTGGTTGGCCTGGAACTTGCTAGGTAGACCAGTCTGCCCTTGAATTCCAGAGATCCACCGCCTTTCAGCACTCTCTGAGATTAAAGGACCACCTAAGGAAGTCTTGAACGAGCATTTCTACATAGTGCAAATGCGTGAAACTTCCTTTTACAAAGTGCAGTCTCAAGGCCGTTAACCACATTACAAGTTGCAAATTAAGGGTCAAGTTTTCAAGAGGAGCATAGATGGGGCCAGAGTGGGATCCACAGATCAGTTTGCAGAGAGCTAACACATCTTATGTCTTCAAAACACAATGTAGCTTTCCATTTTCTATGTTTTCAAACATCTGGCAGGCAAATGGCATTGTATTCTCCACAACAGCCATCTTTAGTGTTTATTCCTAAGGATTACTGCAAATGGTGGTCCTTATGTTTTTATTATCTACCTTTCTCTGGTTGTTGTTGGTGTGACAGAATCAAAATGTAATTCATCTTTTTTTTTTTTTTTGCACAGGGTCTCATGTAAGCCACAAAAACCTCAAACTTGCTATGCACTTGAGGCTGGCTGCCACATGCCAGGATTACACGTGTGTCACCCTGCTCAGCCAATCTCTGCACTTTGATTTTTGTACAAAGCAACTTATAGAAAATACTTTATTAATCTAGTGCTCTGTTTCTTCAAGTTTTGTTTTGTTTTGTTTTGTTTTAATTATTAACACGTCCCCCACGGTTTTCTCCTTCTGCCATATGGATCTTGGGGATTGAACTCAGGATGTCAGGCTTGGCAGCAAGCACGCGGTTTGTTTTGTATGCTTGGGTCAGACCCAGAGCCTGTTCTTGTTAAGTGTCAGCTCTCCCTCTAGGCTACATCCCTCACCCTGAACTCCCTGCCTGCCTCAGAAATTTTTTTTTTATACAGTAAGCCAGTCAGATATATTTCTTTATGCCTTTATGTCTTCCTTTCTGCCATTTTCTTTTCTTCTGTTTTACCAATGACTGCAATCAGTCAAGAAGTTTCTTTTCTCGCAGCATTCTTGCTAGGCTTGGGGGATCGTGGCTACACAGCTGACCTGTAATCCACTGAGTTATGAAGGAGCCATTCCCTTCATCTCTCCTGCTTGGAAGAGTCTAGGGAAGACTGGGGTCATTTCTTCTTTGAATCCTCAGAGAAACTGGTCTGACTTGATGGCTCCTAAGGCAGAGATTGTATCACCTTCTTCAATGGGTTTCAGCGTAGCCAGGCTCACCGTCCTTCCTGGGCTGGTTGCGGCAAGGTGTACCGCTCCAGGCGCTTAGCCAGTTGTGGTCCTAAAGATGTCCGTAATACCCCGTACTACTTTGAGCTGGGCCAGCTCTGTACTTTATGTTCAGCCTTGGCATGGTTTGTGCTCTCTCGTTTCTCATCCTGTCCGTTTGGAACACTTTCTCTGCCGCCCTGGGCATTTGTTACTTTTCTCATTAGTGTGACCAAAACTCCAGGCAGAAACCAATTACAGTCGGAAAGGTTGTTTTCTGACTCATAGTCTGGGAGGTGTTTTAGTCCATCGTGGAGGGTGTGGCAGAGATTCCTCACGTGGTGGTAGGTCCGGGAAGCAGAAAGAACTGGAAGTAAGGATTGTAAGGTTCAGAGCACACCTTCCCAAACCCCCCGGGAGGGAGGATGCAGTGCTGTGGGCAGAACACCAGCCTGCCATACACAACCCTGGCTTCCATCCCTAACACCTCACAAACTAGACGTGGAGGAGAAGCATGCCTGTAATTTCCAAATCCTCAGGAGGTGGCGGCAGGAATATCAAGTTCAAGGTCATCCTCAGCCACACATAGAATCCAAGATCAGCCTGGGCTACGGGAGACCCTGTCTCAAATCAAAACAAAAGTCCACCCGAAGGTGACCAACTTCTTACGCCAGGCCTCAGGGCCTAAGAGCTTCACTGCCTTCAAACTGGCATCACAGGCTTGAGGCCAAGTGTTCAAAACACTAACCTCTGAAGAACATTCTAGACCCAAGCTGTAGGACCCATATGGGCTACAAATTCCCGGCTCCAGTGATCTTCCTGCCTCGACCTCCTGAGTGGACGAGTGTGCGTGGTGTGTGACGGGATGGGCAATTCTGCGTGGACTTTATTTCCTTGTAGTACACCAAAGACACTGCTCCATACCCTTTACTACTGCTAAGTCTCAATTATCGCTATTGAGACGGGGGATTTTGTTTGTTTTATTCACATTTTTTTTCCCCCAGTAGAATCTCATGTAGCCCAGATTGATCTCAAATTTGTTATGTAACCAAAGATGTTCTTGACTTTCTGATCTACCTGCCTCTCCCTCCTGAGTTCTGGGATTGGAGGTATATGCCAACACACCCCACTAATGTGGTACTGGAAATAGAATTTAGCACTTTGTGCACACTAAGTAAGCACTCCACAGACTAAGCTATACCCATAGTCATTATTTAACTATTTTAAATTTTATTTTATTTCATGTATACAGTGTTCTGCCTGCATGTAGCACCTTTATACCAGAAGAGGGAACCTGATCTCATTGTAGATGGTTGTGAGACACCATGTGGGTGCTGAGAATTGAAGTCAGGACCTTTGGAAAAGCAGCCAAGTGCTCTTAACCTCTGAGCCATCTCTCCAGCCCTATTTAGCTATTTTTTAAAAAGTGTTTCTAGCCAGGTGTGGTGGCACACTACTGTAATCCCAGTACTCTGGGAGGCAGAGGAAGGTGGATCGCCAGCCTGGTCTACCAAGTGAGTCCAGGACAGGCAAGGCTACACAGAGAAACCCTGTCTTGAACACCCTCCCCCCCACCAAGACCCCCACATGTTTCTTCCTTTGCTTGATGGAACACGTTTTAGCCACACGGTCACTGTAACAAATACCTTCAACTGGTTGATTTGTAAACAATAGAACTTTATTTATTGAGACAATGTGTCTTGTACCACCAGCTGGCCTCAAACTCCTGATTCCCGTGTGTAACGTCCAAACACGCTGGACTTCCAGGCATCCACCTGCCGCAGAGCTGGCTCCCAACATCAAGATGCCAACAGCTTCCGTTCTGCTGAGGGCTCCCTCACTGGTTCACGGGTGGCCTGTTCTTGTGTCCCCGCTGTGTCCTTGTGTGGCAGAAGACAAAAGGGTGTTTGAGAGCCCGGTCCCTGCATTTATTTTGTGTGCTTTGAGACAAAGTCTCAGTCGTCGGTAGCCCTGGCTGGCCTGGGTCTCCCAAGTGCTGAGATTACAGACGTGAGCCACCATGCATGCCTGTTAGGGGATGTCTCTCTCACAAGGTCACCAGTTCCACCCTTAATGACTCCACACTCTAGTGCCCGATAAGTGCCCCATCTTATCACATCTTGCATTGGGAGTCAGGGTTGGATGTACAGATTTTGGGAGGACACAGATATCCCAGCCATAGGGTAGCCTGCATCAACACTGAGCTAGCAAGCTGCACCCACTTGGTGGACAGACCACATCAGTCCATCAGCTGAGACACTGGGTTGTTGCTACGTTGGGTGGGGGTAGAAGGTTGTGAAAAGTGCTGCAGACAGTGACCTTTTGTGACAAGTCTTTTTATGGACATATGCTTTCATTTTTCTTGAGTAACTCCTGCTTGTAGTCTTACTGGGTCATATGGTAACTTAACTGCAGTGACACTATTTGACAAGCCACCAGCAGTGTCAGAAGGTGCTCATTTTTCCACATCCTTGGCGTCACTTGTCATTATGTTGTTTTTATTAGAGGGCTCACTCCTTTGTGCCAGCATCCTGCACAGTGCTTGGCACATGGCATGACCCTGATATTTAATTATAAATATGTTATGATCCTCCTAATTACAGCAGGTTTCTAATTCTCATGTGTATGTTATGGATGCATACATTATGGTTACATTTATTGCATATAATATGGCTAAAGTACTATTATATTTTGTAACAGTCATTAAATGTCTTATTTTAAGCTACACATGATATCTGGGCAAATAGCATGAGAAGGGGAGCAGAGGGCATGGCCAGGGCTGCCTGCCTGAGTGACAGAAAGCTGTGTCTGTGGAACATATAGACCAACTCAGGTCAGAAAAGGGTTTCAAAGCTCTTTTATTTTATAACATGATAACAATATAGTTAATTTTCCTCAGCAATATTGTATGAGTGAATAAAGAATAAAACCTGCAATTTAAAAATCTGTGTATTTTCCCTTGAGTCCCAGGCCCATTTGATTGTAAAAGGGGAGTGGGGTGAGTCCCACAGGTATTTCCTGAGCGGGGGAGATGACTCAATAGGTAAAAACACCTGCTATCCACGTACAAGGACCTCAGTCCAGATTTCCAGAGGGATATGAAGCCAGATGTGGTAGCGTGCCTCTGTAATCCCAGCACGCCCGCAGCGAAATGGGAGGCAGGGACAGGGAAGTTCCTGGAGCTTGTGTGCCAGCTAGCCTGAAGGATGCAGGGATGAACAGACACTCTCTCTCAAGCAAGGTGGAAGGTGGGGACCAGCACTGAGGTTGCCCTCTGACCTCCATGTGTACGCCCAACATTCACACATCATACACACATACGCACGGGATTAAAAACTCAACCAAACTAAACTAAACCCTTGTTCCTTTTTCTTGACCTCTTTCTTGGCCTGGTCCCTGGGCTAGATTGGTAATGGATGTCCTTCTCTAGGGCCTCACACTGGGAGCCAATGTTAAGAGAACAGTGCCAGAGGGCCTGAGGGTCTTGGTTGGAGGAAAATAAAAAATAAAAACTTTTGTTTTAAACAGGTCACTTTGTCCTGAGGGCCAGGAGGCCAAAGGATTGGATATGGGTTCTTCAGGTTTCTTCATTCACTCACCACAAAGCCCTTGAACCAGCCTCACTCACTTCCTGGTCCCCAGCTTGGTTGCTATGGTTACGGCTCCCCTCCCAAGCTCCTAATCAGCATCCCAGGCTGCGTCTTCCTCCTAACTACAGTTTAAATAGCACATCCTTAAATGCATGCTCCCTGTACTCAACCACACGATGCCCATGTAGCATTTGTCTAGTCGTTCCTGCACCCTTGCCACCAGCACCCAGCACCTCCAAATTTTAGGCAGCCGGGGCCATGTCACTGTTCCTTCATGCTCCCCTATTTGGTGAGGGGATACGTGTCTGGCGCATTGTGAGTCCTCAGTAAACTCTGAGATAACAACAGACTCCATCCTTGGCATCGCTGACTTCAAACAATTAAGGAAGCAGTTGTCTTTGCGTCTCTGTGTGGTCAGCGCAGACGGTAATTACTCACTACGGTGACACCTGTCTGCTAGTGACAACACAGAGCCAGGTGACTTGGGACATGTTTCTACTGCAGGCCGAGGAGAAGTCATTTCAGGCATACCAAGGTGTGGCTGGGAGGGGATATGAAGTGAATGAGGAGAGCGGGGCTCACTATTTACCCAAGAGCCCCAGGCAATGTCTCAATCCTTGCGTAGTCTACTCAGACTTTCTCTTGTCGCCTAGTGAAAGGACTTCTGTTTGTCCTCTGTCTGACATGGACTCTCCTCACCTAGTGTGCTCTCTTCCCAGCCCCTGAACTTCCTTATCCACGAGCCAATTTTACACTCTGGGTGAATAAGAAACTGGTCCCGCTGTGAGACGGCAGTGCTTCATCGAAGGCTTACTGCCTGTGTGTGTTTGTTTGGCAGAGGTGGCGGGACGGTGGGGCACATCTGCTGAATGCTTGTGTGCAGAGTTACAGCTATCAGATACGCTGGGCCAGAAGGCTGGAGATGATGCTCCAACAATACAGAGAGTTTTGGGTGACTGTTCAGGCAGCAAACTGTCTCTGTCATTTTCTTATTTTGGAAGCTGTGCAGGTCACTCAGGTAATTAATTTTATTCTTTCTCGAGTCTATGATGGAGCTGAAGACCAGATAGCTTAGTCTTACAGTTAAGCTTAGTTGTTTAGGGGTTGTTTTTAGGTCTAGATAGATGTTTTAAGTTGATAGAGATGAGATAGATATTGATATACATTCAGAATTTTAGACTCACCAAGACAGGAAAGATGTTTTCTTCTAGGTTGCCAAATACAAGTAGTCAAAACACTATGAATGTAACATTAATATAATTCCTGATTTTTTTTGTTGTTCTTGCTATATGTAGTTTATTTTATATGTGTGTAATAATATATAAAATATTTTTTAAAAATAGAGTTACAGCTGAAAGTTCGTTTGCAAGGCTGGCTCTGCAAGGCTCTGGGGATTTACCTCAGGAGGCTTTGCACTGCTTCCAGACTACACTGGCATCTAGACTGTGTGTACAAGCAATGTGGCCTGTGCTGAACGCCTGCTGTCCTGCCAGGAGTCTGGACATTTGGTTTGCACCCTGCAGAGGTTGTCTGTGTGGACAGCCCCCAGTGTGGATAGGCCCTGATCAGCCCCCATTGTGGCTAGCCCCTGGTCAGCCCCACTGTGGCCAGCCTCTGGTCAGCCCCCAGTGTGGCCAGCCCCCAGAGTGGCCAGCCCCCGGTCAGCCCCCAGTGTGGCCAGCTCCTGGTCAGCCCCTGCACTCAGAGTTCCCCGGGTTCTTGGTGGGCAGCATTTCTCCGGTGACTCCCCAGCGTGGATGGGTGAAGCACACGCATGATCTTCAGAAGCTTACACTCCATCTCAGCTCACGCCAACTTGAATTTTATTGATTTTTACTTTACGCTTTCTGTCATGCTAAGTCCTAGCCTAGGGGACTCAGGTCAGAGGCCACCTTAAGGGCTGCTAATGTCCATGTCATGTTGTTTCTCTTCTTTGAGCTTTCACTCATTTCTTTCTTTAGACTGAATCTCACTGTGTAGCCCTGGTTGGCCTTCAAATCATAATCCTCCTGCCTCCGCCTCCCAAATGCTAGGCTCACAAGCTTTGTATCACCTCATCTATCTATACTAATAGATTTTGAACTATAAACCAACCTTGGGTTCTCTAACAAACCCCATTTTTGAAGGTGTCGGCCTCTGCTCACGAAGTGAGCTTTGGTTTGCTAATACGTTGTAAAGTCTCTGCACTTATGATTTTGGCCCAAGATTTCATTTATTGTAGTGATTTTGAAGTTGGAAATCTATTTTCTGGAACTTAAAAAAATGTGTGTGGACGTGGTAAAAATTTCTTTCCTAAATGATAAAGTTGTCTGTCTTAAGACGGAGCAATGGCTCCACAGTTCACAACACATATTGCTCCTGCAGGGGCCCAAGTTTGAGACCCGGCACCCACATCAGGTAGCTCACAACTGCCTGTAACTCAAGCTCCAGGGGCCCTGACACCCCTCTGACCTTGAGCACACATACAATCAAAAACATAACTCTCTGTCTTCGGCGGACGTTTTGTATTGCTACGATAGGGTCACAGACTGCAGAGCACAATGAACAGAAGTGTCCTGCCTCACAGCTCTGGAGGCTGAAAGTCCACGATCCAGAGGCCAGCATGAGACAAGGGCTTCCTCACTGTCTCGCGCAGCAGCAGGTGTCACATGAAGAAAGGGCAAGTCCACGGTGAGCCAGAGAGAGAAAGAGAGCTGACAGCTGGGATATCGGTGCTAATCCACGCGGAAGGGTAAAGCCCCCTGGATCTGGTTGTCTCCTCCAGGCGAGAGCCAAACATTCAAACCTCAGCATCATCAGTGAAGCCCCCTAAGCCAGTGTGCTGGGAGGGGTGGGGCATGCTGAGGTCAAGCTCAGGGTCCTGGCGGTGCTAGGTAAGAGTTCTTCCATTAGAACCACACCCTAGTCCTCTTATGAAAAAAAAAAAAAAATCTTAAAGATTTATTTCATTTTAAACCAAGTGTATTTGCGTTGTCCGTGTTAGTGTTTGCCACGTGTGTAGCTGCCCTGAAGGCCAGGAGATGTCAGACACCACCCCCTCCTCCCCCGGAAATAGAGTAACAGATGGCTGCTAGCTCCCATGTAGGTGCTGGGAACTGAACTGGGGTCTTCTGAAAGCTCTTAACTGCTGAGCTCCACCCTCTAAGGATGTCTTTAGCCTTGCATCACCACGTATTTTGATAGACTGTTTTCATTTTCATTCTGTTCAAAATAGCATTCTAGCTCACACTGTGACGTCTTCCTTGACTCGGGGTTACTATTCAGGGCCATCTACTACGCTCCTCTTAGGGATTTTTCTGCCCTTTTGTTGTTTTGTTTAATTTTAGCTAAGTTCCAGATAGCAGGGTGTTGGGAAACTTTTCTTCTGTCCCTTGGCTAAAAACTTAAAGTTTTTAATTTATTTAACCAATAGACATCCCGTGGCAACTGCAAAGGTACATGCCGGGCATGCTTTCTGAATTCACTAAATTTTAACATCGACACTTTTACTTTCTAGGTAAAATGATTTTTTTAACAACCACCAATTTAAGCTCAACACTTAGGTTTCTGTTTAAGCTTTTGGCTTTAGCACACGTTTAGATATATTAAATTGGAATCAAAAACCTAGGTTAGTGCAGAGGACAGTGGGTTGTAGGAGCTCAAACTGCTTTGTATGATGCCTTAATAGTGGTCTGAGTCTTCCCACATTGCTCAACGTTTATGGAGCATTAGGCAGCAAGAGTGAACCTTCAGGTGAACTGTGGACTTTGGGTGACAGTGGCGTGTCTATCGATTGTGACAAAGGTACTACTTTGGTACCAGATATTGATAGTGGGGGGCGGGATATGCCTGGGGAGGGGACTGGGATGCTGGGGAACCCTGCAGTCCGTATTCAATGTTGTTAAGAATCTTAAACCAGCCCCAAAGTAAAGCCTGCTTAAACGAGCCAATAATGAGCTCTCCTGGCCTTCAGAATGCTACACTAACATTTAAGTGTTGCGGTTAGGCGCTCCTGGCTGTAACTAATTAGCTTCTTTGATCCGTGTGGTTTCCAGGCTGTCTTTGTGAGGTGGCCCCCTTACCTTGAACAAGCTTTGCCTAGTGAGAGTAAAGTTGCTTTGATTGTGTCTACACTGTTTGAGTAAAGAAGCCTCTGGGCCCTGGGACCTGAGTGGAGAAGGAGCTGGACAGGGGCCCCTCGGCTCTTGCCGGCACCGCACAGCCTGCGGAGACTGTATGCCCGTGCCTTCCTGGTAAGTTCAGCCTGAGCCTGGTAAATAATATCAGAACTGAGTCATTTATGGTTGAATGACACAGAATGAAAAATAAATGCCTTTCAGGCAGTTCCTGTCACCTAATATGGATGAAGTCGTCGACACTTTAACGAGAGCCCCACCTGTGACCCAGATGAACTTTTCCCTTGTAAGGCTGTTGATCCAATTTCCTGATCAAAAAAGGAATCAGGAACCGCTGTAAATGGTCTGGCTAGACCTGAAGAGGGGACTTTTCGCTCTTCTCCAAGGCCTTGGCAACGTACGTTTACAGAGTTTATTCCTTAAAAATGGTTAAGAGGTGTTGTTTTGTCCTGTTTTGAAGCATTGGGGGAGGGGGGTGTCAGGGGAAGGGAGGTCTTCGGCTCTACTGAGAGGTCTGCTCTCAGAGAGGCCGGGAACTCACAGCTCAAGACGCAGAAGCAGGCTTTAGATTCAGAACTTTAAAAGTAGGACTGATATTCTTAGGGGATTTTATTCTCTCAATACAACTCACCCGCTCCACTGTGAGTTCTAAGCCCAGGCCAGTGAGGCCTGGCAGAATCTGTCTCTAGTCCCAGCTCTTCTAGAATCCGGCCGTGAAGACGCGCACGCGCAGTCCATGGAGTGCGTCCTCCTCCTTCAAGCGTCGGGGGGAAGAATTTGAATGGCAGCTTTCAGATAGCTGAATTAAAGTCATAAGGAAGTGAGCCCTGTTCTGAGGAAACACAGCCCATCCATAAATGTATGACTCACGGGCTGCTCTCAAGTTGCAAAACTGATTCTGAATCACTGAGGGGGGAAAGCGGCTAATCTCCAAAAAATCTGAGTTGTCTTTTAGGAATCGACAGCTGAGATCTTAGCTGTCCGTGAATACGTCCTTATTCACCGGCCTGGGGTAACCTTAGAGAGACACTAAAATAGGCCAGTTTGTTAGAAATGTTTGTTTAAAGGCCAGACTGGGCTCTAAATTTCTTTTGAATGAATCATAAGAATCTAGATGGTTAAGGAAAAAAAAAATTTATGCAGAGAGAAACTCTCTCCAAAGAGGCAGCGGGTGAACACACAGACGTCTTCAATAGAAATTTGTTTCTGGAGCCTTGAAAACAGGCTCAGTGGTTGACTGGCCTGACAAATGTTATAGTGGCCTTGGCCGTTGGGCTTGCTCCCCAAAGCTGAGCTCAACAGCACCCACCTGTCAGCCCTGCCACTGGGGAGGTTTAGATGCTGAGGCTGTCAGTTTAAGGCAGCTCAATAAACAGTAAAAAGAGAGCTGGGGGTATAGCAGAGTGGGCCAGGCATCTCAGTGCGAGGAGAAACAGGTTAATAGGCCAGGTTGATGGTTCAGCAGTTAAGAGGGCAGGCAAGCTGCTCCTGCAAAGCAGCGGGGTTTGGTTCCCAGCACCCACGTGAGGCAGACTGCAACCACCTGTAGCTAGAGGTGTAGGGCAACGGTTCTCAACCTTCCTGATGCCGCAACCCGTTAATACAGTTCCTCGTGTTGTGGTGACCGCCCCCCCCCCAGCCATGATATTATTTTCACTACTGCTTCATAACTGTAATTTTTCTACTGTTATGAATAATAATGTAAACACCTGTGTTTTCTGATGGTCTCTGGCGACCCCCGTGAAAAGGTCATTTGACTCCCAAAGAGGTCACAATTCACAGGTTGAGAACCCCAGCTCCAGGGGAATCCCACACTTCTGGCCTCTGAGGGCACCTGAACTTAAGTACATACACCCACATTTACACACATAATTAAAAATAATAAATAATTTTTTAAAAGATAAGCACAATTACCAAGAAAAGGGGAGCTAGCTTCACACACACAGACAATGCCCTACAAGGAGCTTCCTCTAGGAACCACCAAAAACAAGCGGGGGTTCCTAGAAGGCAGGCTGTATTGATACAGTTCAGAATCCATGTTACATGGATGAAAAAAAATGATGACCCAGAGGCTTCCAAGCACCAAGGAAAAATGTCTACCACGAGATTTCAGTCATTAACTTGATATCTAGGGCCAAGAGCCAGGCCAATAGTGTCAGAGATAAAACGTTTAGGTGGAGAGCCTGGAGACAGAGGACATAGATAAACCCAGTAATGAAGTGCTGAGAACTATTTTTATGAACGCCAGGATAAGGACAGTCTTTCAACCTCTCCAAGCCCCCATCCCACCCCTTGCCTTTCTTAAGCGGTTGATATTTGCTTTCTAGTGCACTGATTGTCAAAGGAATTAAAGAAGAAAGCCCAATTTTCACAATCACTGTCACAGAAGAGGATCACACCAGACCTCTTCTGAAGTGCAAAAGTAGTTCTTGTAACTTCAACACCAGGAAAGCGGACCTCACAAATCCACTCTCAAAAAGAAGGAAAGAAAGAAAGAAAAGAAGGAAGAAAAACTGTGACCGAGTTGAAACAAGAAAAAAAGGCAGGGGGGCGCGGCAGAATTCAACCTCTTTCATGACTCGGATCTCCTGGTACATTTTAGACTGTATGCACATCTATACCTGTACACACACACACACACACACACACACACACACACACACACATACACAGGGCTAGGACCCACATATGATGCAGAGCACTCTGTGTTTTGCCTTTCTGAGTCCATGTAACCTGGCTGCCTATTATACTGCCAAGCCCTACCTGTTTTCCTGCAAGTGCCGTGTTTGTTTCTTTCCTCTGAGCAACAGTGCATTTTGCATATTATTTCATTTGCATTACCCATCCATGTGCTGATGGGCAGGCAGGCCGCTGCCATTTCCTCCCCATTATAACAAAGTAGGAATAAACGCAGTGTGCAGATACTTCTGTGGGGTGACACTGGGCACTGTGAGCACACACCCAGGAGTAGTGGAGCTGGGCAGTTCTCATATGGCAGTTCTCCTTTCCTCCTCCTCCTCTTCTTCTTCTTCTTCTTCTTCTTCTTCTTCTTCTTCTTCTTCTTCTTCTTCTTCTTCTTCTTCTTCTTTTGAGGAACCTGCAACCTAATTTCCATTCAGCTGCTTTAATCTCCATGCTCACCAACAGTTTTCATAATCTGACCTTGTTTCCTGTCTTCTGTTTAAGCCTGCAGCAAACCATTTCGTTGTAGTGCTATTTAATATGCTTTACACAAAGTATGTGTGTGTGTGTGTGTGTGTGTGTTTAAGTAAATAAAAGCAAAATCTTCTAAATATAGGGACGCTAAGACGATATCACAGGACTCTCGTGGTTGGGGATCCAGGTCATGTGAAAGCATGGCGTGGGGACCGCACACCTTCGCCTTCTTTAAGATTTATTTTACTTTACATGTACGACTATTTTCTCTGCATGTATGTCAGTATACCTACCACCAGTGTGCCTGGTGCCTGTGAAAATCAGAAGGTCGGTGTCAGATCCCCGAGAACTGGAGTTAAGGATTGTTGTGAGCAGCCCTGTGGGTGCCGGGAACTGAACACAGAACCTCTACAAGAGCAGCCACAGCTCATAACCACTGAGCCACCTCTCCAGCCTTGGAAGTGTGAGACTCTTAAAGCTGACAGGAACCATTTTTCTATATCTCTAGTGTTTGATGCTCAGGAGAAATTGCGATTATTCAAAGGGGGAAACTACACTCAGTGTTGTAAACACGGTTCCGGTTTGAAAGATGGCGTTTAAGAGGTCTCACTCCTCGTTCCCAAAGGGCTGCCAATGCTCCTGGTGACCTTAGGAGCTGGTCCACGCAAGCAAACCTCGAAGAACAGACACTGTCACGCTAACGAGCTCCTGTCAACAACAAAGGCTCAGCAAGTACTTGCTGAGACCAGTGTTTACAACAAGGAATTTGAAGGGATTCTTGTTTTCCAGCCTTCTTAACTGTAGCTCATTCCCTCATGGAAAAGGTTACGTGTTGACCACAGGACAAGCACTGGCCTCCTCTGATTTACAGCCCTTTCCAGTGGGCTGCGGCTCAGAGCGTGACGGCAGGAGGCTTCGCTCGTATTTATTTTAACTTCTCCCTCTAGCCAGGAGTTTAACTCAACATAGATTAAGAAGCCAAACTCCTGCATTCAAAAGGCTTTAGTTTCAACCCCTAACACCACAAATAAAGTAAAAATAAAAAAGATGAAGAATCAGCCAAAATCTCTGCTCTGCCTCTTGCCCCCTGTTCGAAGTTCAGTGTGCTGACCTGCCTCACCGGTGGCCTGTGGACCCTCGGGTCCTCTGATTACCCCTAGTGCTGATCTGGAAGGATCCATCACTGTGACAAACATTAATTAACGTGTGGGAAGGGGTGTGTCACCCTATACATTTTGAAGGATCTTCTGAGAGTTTGGTCTCCAGACACTTGGACCCTTCTCAAGATAGAAATCATCCTGAAAGACATGCCAAGACTTAAAAAGTGAAGGGGATGGAGTGACTTCACATATAAACGCAAGAGGCAGATAGCTCACTGGGTGGAGTAAATGAGAGGTGATGTGAGTCACAGAGTCCTGGGAAGAAATATAATTACAGCTCATTTGGAAGTGAGCACGTACATATGTGACCTTTATTCTCCAGTGGAGCAGCGCTAATGTCCGCTGCCACGCTGACATGGACACCAGGGGACATAAATACAAACAGCAGTAGTGAGAGCAGGGCACACTCCAGGGGGTGAGGCTCTGGGCAGCTGCAGGCTTCCACTGAGCAAGCACACACCTAGAGGTCAAGGTCCCAGGCGACAGCGGCCAGCTGGTCGCTGCCACGCTGGTGAAGGGTGATAACAGCTCCCCACGCTGAGATGGCACCTCTGACACAGTGGTGCGCAAGCCACAGCAGCTTCCAGTATCCCTGCACTCAACCAGAGCATCCTGGGCGTCCTCCTCAGCCTCAGCAACCCCTGCTACCACACACTGCTTCCCCTTAAGATGTCAACATCAAAGGCCTGTAGAGGCCTGGGAGATGGCTCGTTGGCAAAGTCCTTGCCATCCCAGTGTGAGCTTTGGAGTTCAGATCCCAGAACCCAGGTAAAAGCTGGGCACTTGTGGCAGGCGTCTGTTATTCCAGTACTCTGGAGGCAGAGACAGGGCATCCCTGGGACAAGCTGCCTAACTAGACTAGCCAGAATTGGCCACCAGCTCCAGGCTCAGAAAGAGGACCCCTCAATAAATAAAGCGGACATCAATCAAGGTCAACTTTTGGCCTCCAAACATATGCGTGCGCGCGCACGCACACACACACACACACCACTCCATGACACATGTAAAATATAAATGAGTAAATACATACATAATAAAATGTCACTCTTGCCCGGCTCACTTTAGTTTTAATTTATTTGAGACAGGTAGCCGAGGATGCCTCTGTCCTCCTGCCTCTCCTTTCTAAGTGCTGGGATCACAGACTCTGTGTGTGTGTGTGTGTGTGTGTGTGTGTGTGTGTGTGTGTGTGTGTATGTGTGTGTGTGTGTGTGTGTGTGTATGAGCGTCTGCATGTCGGTAGTGTGTGTATGTGTAGGCACGTGTTCATGTTGGTAGTGTGTGTGTGTGTGTGCTGTCTGCAGTGTGTATTTGAGTGTGTGTGTGTGTGTGTGTGTGTGTGTGTGTGTGTGTGTGTGTAGCCCAGGATGGCCTTGAATTCCTCCTGCCTCAGCTCCCAGCATACCTGGCTCTTCATTTCACCAGACGCTGCCTGGTTCTTACATCCAGGTTGTGCTTTGTAGTGTTCCCTGTTCCTGGTTGTGGTGGTCCTTCAGCTCACCTTGTACACCCCTAGTAGAGCTGAGACCCTGCAAACCCATCAGGGGATGTCACAGCCCAGCTCAGAAATCTCCAGGGTTTCTCTACCACCTGAAGAAGACGCCAGAGCCTGTAGAAATTACCTTCAGCCGGATCTTCCTTTGCCCTGGTCTGCCAGATGCCCCCTCCATGACACCCTAATATGGTTTCCATGATTGGCTCCTAGCCTGGACTGTCCTCCTGGGTGTCCCCTCTGAAACTAATAAACTCCTACTCATCTCCAAGGTAGAGTGCAGCTATGGCCTCTTCAGGAAGCTTTGCCTACCTCCCTGGGTTCTCAGTCCTCCAGGCTGGGCTCTTCCTTCCTGGGTAACCCCACCCCTGACCCTGCCACACTTCCATTACTACACGTGACACATGCCACAGGCTGCCTATTTTATAGTTATTTCCCTGTTAGAAGCTCTCTGCTGATAGGGACTGGGTCTTGACTCATCCGTTTATTCCTTGACACAGTGTATTATCAAAAAATATCTATCGAGTGAATACAGCAGTTTATAGTCTTCCAGAGCCACAGAGGTCTTGACTCCAATTGACAGATGACCTCTGGTGCCCTCCCCATGATCAAGGACACACCATCAAGCCACAGCAGTCATCCATGTCTTCCAGAAAACCGCACCATGGTTCACAGGGTTCACAGGGTCACTCTGTTATTTGTCCAAAGTGATGCCACTTGATATGACAGGTCATGGTATTACTTAATAATTAGTGCTTAATGAGGAAAGAAGATACCATATGTTCCAATATGCCTATAACTGAACATGAAATACATGCAGAGGTTTTATGTGTGTGTGTGTGTGTGTGTGTGTGTGTGCTCGGAATAGAACCTAGTACCTTATATACGTAGGTAGATGCTGTACATTCCTGCCCCTTTTTTAATTTAAAAAAAAAAAGCTGTGTTTTTTAGTAATTAAATTTGGGTTGGTTGGTTGGTTTTCTTTTTGACAGTTTCACACATTTCACTGACCACTCTCACCCCTCCCTTCCCCCACCTCCTGCTGCCCGTCCTCCCCCTACAAACTTTGTTCTCACACTTATGTCTACTCACTTTGCTTTATGACCCGGTGAGTTTAACCAGGGCTGTCTGTGTAACCGTGGGCTTTGGAGTGATCCGCTAGGACCCTGGTGGACTCAGAGGTAGATACACAGCTAAAGGCAATAACCGCTCACTCCCAGAGTCTCCAGATAATCAGTGGTTCAGCCAAGGGGGTCAGGTCTAACGAGTGCCCCCCGGTTCCCTGGGGGACTGTTGACAGGGAAGTCTTGTGCAGGGGACCACAGTATGACCTCATGCTTGCCCGTGCTGTGTCCAGCCCAGGGGGACGTATATCATAGCTTCCCACTCCTCTTCTATGTTGCTCCCTGAGCCTTCGAGGGACTAATACAACAAATACGGTGCTTAGGCCTGAGCCCTCAGCTATCACTTACTTTTTGCATCTTGGGTAGCCACAAGTCTTGGCTTTCACCACTATTTATCTGTCATGTCCCAATTAAGAAATATTTTTAAGTAAATAATTATCTTTTTTTTTTTTTTTTCAGTACTAGGGATTGAACTCAGGGCCCCACTCATTGCAGGCACACACTCTATACCTAGCCTCCTTAACTTTATCTGGTAAATTACCCAACTTGCCCTGAGCTCATTCACCAGCCCAGGCAGGCCTTGAACTTGTGACTCAGCTGCCTCCGTGCCCTAACTAGCTCACAGCTCTGCCACTTTTGAACACAATGCTTAAAAACACAAATTATGGCCCAAAGATATAGCTCGGCAGTAGATGCTTGCTTCGCAGGCTCAGCACGCTGGGTTCACTGCCCAGTACTGGGGACAGATCCCAAAGTACAAGATACGTAAAGTGCCTACACAAGGTGGGACAGTGAAGAGACACAGTGAGTGCCACATGGCTCAGTCACCCATCTGTTCTAACGCTGGCTCTTTGCCTCGCCCTGCTAGCAGGCCGCCCCTTCCCAAATCTGCACTCAAATACCCTCAAAACATCCTGACTATAAATGTCACTCTCCTTGACACCCACCCTTTCCAGCTCACCCGTCTCCTCCCTGTCGCCCACAGTTTTCCTGTCCCTGAACTGTCTTTGGTAGCAACACTCCATATGTTTCTTACACCAGTGACACTGATGTCACTGTTTCAGTTAATGCCTCTTTCAAAGGCACTCAGAACCCTTGATGGCCATGAAGCTGTTACCATGTTTTTAACTGACCTCACGGTTCCATAATGTAATGAACAATTATCCACAAGGAAACTAAGCAACCAGAAAAGGTCAAGTAGTCAGCTTCCGGGGCCTACAAGGTCAAAGGCAGCAGAAGGAAGCTGGGAGTGGGGTCTAATTCATGTCAGCCGCGGATGGCCAGGCTCTTATCTTTCCTGGGAGGTGTTCAGAAGGACACGGGGAGCCAACACTGGGACAGGACATACTGGCTGCTAAAAACAGCATCACTCACTGACTCCTTGGCTGCTCAGCATCCTTCTCCCCGCTCGCCTGGACAGAGCTGAGCTGTCTGTGGCATCAGGGTGGTGATCCCCCACAGAACCTCTGCTACAGTCCTGGTCCAAAGAGCCTCGCCTCAACTTCTCTGCCTTCTGTGCTATAGCACAGAACTCTTGCCCCCACCCCCACCCTGGCCCTGTCAGAGGCAGGACATGGCGAGCAAGGCACTAGGTGCCACCTCCCATGCTGGGAGGCTGTCTACAATGAGGTCCCATCACCTCTTTGTTCTTATCTTCACCTGCCCTCCTTCCCTACACTCTTTGGGAGCCCAGGCACACTGTGCCTCCTGCCCTTTGCACATCGCACCTCATCTTCCCCAGAGGTTCTGATGACTAGTGAGGCCTTGACTCCAAATCACCTTCGCAGCGACACCCTCTTCCTCCTCCTCCTCCCAGACCACCTCCTCTGTTGTTTCATCTCCGCTGTTCCCACCCCACACCTTGAGGTTCCTGTCCTTATCTGGTTTCCACCCTAGCCCTTGACATGGCCCGGAGCGTTCCTCTCACTTATCTTGCCTGTCAGTACCAACACAAGCCTAGCTGACAACGGGGTGGGGGGGGGGGGAGCAACACGCATCTTTGGGGTGGGGCGAGGGGAGAGAGCTGTGTGCAGTGATGATGACTAATCCCATCGTAAACTGCTGGGCGCTTTTTATACTACTGTTAGGAGCTGTTTCAAAGTTGCTTGCGGTTTGAATGACTTTAAGATTCAAAGTACTATTAATTTCCGGTGTATAATTCCAAGAAACACGGTGCTCGGGGAAGAATTAAGATGTTTTCCAAGAGAGTACAAAGAGCAGCCTGGTGTGACTCTAGAGGAAAAGACCACAGCGCTGAAGTCATTTTCCTGTTTGGTGAGCCACAGAAGGCAGTGCCGGGATATTTTGAGATTTACTGTACACTTATTCATTCAAAACCGGATTCCACATGATGATATGTTTCTTTAAAGCATCTTGGAACAAACTCATCTCCTCTCCAGTTCTTGTTTTTCTTTTCTCTCCTCCCCGCCCACTCCCCCCCACCCCCACCCCCAGTTAAGGCATTACTGTACTACCAAAAGCTTTCTTACAGGTTGAAAAGAAGGCGGGGACTGGGTGTGGTGGTGCACTTTAATCCCACCTCTTGGTCGGCAGAGGCAGGCAGACCACTGTGAGTTCAAGGTTAGCCTGGTACACTTAGTGAGCTCCAGGCCAAGCAGAGGGAGGAGAGAGGAAGTGGGGGAGAGAGGAAACGATGGAGGGGGGGGAAGGGAGAGAGAGAAAAGGAGAGATGGGAAAGAGAGAACGAGGGAGAGAGGGAGAAAGAGGGAGAGAGAGAGAGGGAAAGAGAGAGGGGGGAAGAGAGAGGGGGAGAGAGAGAGTGGAAGAGAAAATACAGGCAGGGAGGACGGGGTATGTGGGCGGCTCTATGGGTAAAGGCTTGCCCAGCATATGTGAGAGGCCCTGGGTTCCATGCTGGCACAAAGCTTCCATCCAGTATTTTCCATGTTATTCCAGAAACACACACCTTACTCTTTGGGCACATGTAAGAGGTCAAGGCAGCTGTGGCTTCACAAGTATGCCGGGGGCATGTGCCACCCTCTACCCGTGAAATCAGAAAGGAAAAACCGGCAGCTGCAGGCTGTCCGCCCACCTCTGCTTCCACCCTCGCCTCTGCAGCTGCTGCCAGAGGTGAGAGTTGTCAGCAAGCTGGTGGGGAACAGCTGGCTCCTTCTGACTTTCTGTCCCCCCCCCCCCCCCCAACCCTAAGCCTGCACATAGCCACACAAGCCACAGCATGGCGCCTTCCACCGGAGCTTTAGGGTCTCAACCACGACAGTTTCCACCGGGTGGAACAGACAACATGACAACAGATCTGCAAACAGAGGATTCCAGTTCCCAGGGCCTCTAGTTGGTTTTAGATTATTAGATTAGTATTATTTTCAGAGATAGTGTCTCCAGGGGTGCACTGTGACGTCACACTCACCATATAGCTGAGAATGGCCTTGAATTGCTAATCTTCCTTCCGTTAGATCCTGGGTGCTGGGATTACAGGCTCTTGCCACCTAGCTCCATTTTTGTGGGCCTCTGCTGGGAATTGAACTGTGGGCTTCACGTATGCTAGGGGAGCATTCTAGCAACTACACTTGGTACATCCTCAGCCCTTACATAGGGTTTCATGTAGTCAAGGCTAGCCCCGGACCCTTGATCTTCCTGCTTCTGCTCCACCACCACCACCCCCGCCCCCATTTTAGGATTACAGGTGTGTGTCGCCTGTAGACCTTCAGTGCCTAAGCAGGTCTCTGTCCCTTTCCAAGCCTGTTTTCTCAAAAGCTCGGCATGGTGACAGACACTTCACGTACGCTCAGGAAGTGACTAATGAGGAACTGCTGGAGTAGACTGTCACCTGTCTACTCAGTCAGCGACACTCAAGCGTCGGTCACCTGTCAGGAAACAGAATACATGGGAAAGCGGGGCTGTTTCAAATGAGCTAAAGTGCCTGTGGTCTAGTCCCAATTACCTGAGGGATCCGAAGGGTGAGGTGAAGCACTAGGGCCACTGGACGCCGGTAAACATCTTCACTAGTCATGTGGTATCTCAGAGTCTGACTAATAGAAGGCACACATATAATGTATTTGAGACATTCATATATATATATGTATAAATATATACAGTGTAATCTACTCAGCAACAAGAGAAATGAGCTGATACAATCCACGGTGTGGTTTTTTGTTTGTTTTGTTTTGTTTTGTGTTTGTGTGTTTGTTTGCTTTTTTTGGTTTTTGGAGACAGGGTTTCTCTCTGTAGCCTTAGCTGTCCTGGATTCGCTTTTGTAGACCAGGCTGGCCTCGAACTCACAGAGATCCACCTACCTCTGCCTCCCGAGTGCTGGGATTAAAGGCGTGCACCACCACCACCCGGCCCCATGGTGTGAATTTACTACAAAAGCATAATGCTGAATGAGTGAAGTTTTACACAAAAGACCACAGTTATCTGATATTCTTAGAAAGGCAAGACTTGTCTATGGTAGGGGAAAATTAGAACCATTGTGTGAAGAGCTGAGCCAGAGAGAGCTTCGGGAAGTCATGAGGGTCACGGACCTTGTTAGGGGTTGAGCTCCGACAGAACATGTCTGGTGGTGCACTGGGGAGGCACGTGTTTGGAGCTGAGGACAGACCTCAGTGGCAGTGCACCTGCCAGCCTGTGCACAGCCTGGGCTTGATCCTCAGGGCTACGTTTTACTTGAAGAGCCATGCACTTTATTACATTTGCGTTTTCCTCGATATAAAAAGAAACAATTATACACGCATGCTGAGTTCTAGGATTTGGCCGGTGTGCTGAGTGGTTGTGACTTCTCCTTACAGCTTCGAAAGAATGGCACCCTCGAAGTGTGATGGGTCTGCTATTTGTAGACATGAACTGTAAGAAAGACAACCACAGGGCAGGGGGTTGCCCTACTGGCATTGCTCTCGACTGAGGCCCTGAGTTGCATCTTTAACACTGGCAGTGCAGGGAAGACACAGATGCCACAGTGAATCCAGGGACGGATACAGGGAAGATGCAGATGAGGATGGGTACCACAGTGAATCCATGGATGGATACAGGGAAGACGCACATGAGGTTGGGTACCACAGTGAATCCAGGGACGGATACAGGGAAGATGCAGATGAGGATGGGTAACACAGTGAATCCATGGATGGATGGAACCCACCTCTTTAAGGGTTTACCGCCGCCAAAGACAGCTCAGGCTAAGGACCAAGCTTTCAACACATGGGCTTTTGGGGGACATTTCAGAGTCAGACTCCAGCAAGGGAAGCAGCCATTCTCCATATAAATCTCTGGTGCAGCCTTCACTTCAGAACCATGATGCTGCCTCACGCATTGCTTCCCTCACCAGAGGAAGATGGTTTCAGCCGATCGTGAGGCAGAGGAACCCAACATGCAGCATAGTCTGAAATGAGTGGCGCTGATTATACAACAGACGAATGGCTCAGCTCCCATGAAGAGGGTGGAGAGGTAAAGAACCTAGCTGATTGTTCTTATTTTATGTACTTTTCGTGTGTCTATACATGTATGTGACATACATGTATGTGGCGTATGAACACGTGTGTGTTTGGGCACATTCGGATGCCACAGGATGACTTCAGGCGTCCTGCTCTTTTGCTCTACAAACTGTTCCCTTGAGACACAATCTCTCACTGAGACTGCAACTAGCCTGGCAGCCCCAGTGGTCCTCCCCACAGAGATGGGGTTAATGAGAGCTCCTGACTTGTTATCTGGGTGAACGGGATTTGAACTCAGCTCCTCGTGCTTTTGAAGCCAGTGCTCATACCCACTGAGTCATCTCTTCAGCCCCAACATAGATAAATGTAGAAGCAGGAATGTGAGCTCCAGTGTGTATCCTGAAGACAAGAACACTGGCTCACAGAAGTGAGCTCCTTTGATAACAGGCACAGGGGTGAGGGGGTGGCATGCTTTGTAAGCATTAGAATGTGATCCTTAGCGCCCTAATGGAAACTGGGTGTACATTTGCAGATGCAGCTGTCTAGAAAGGTATATATGGAGATGGCTGTTCCCCTGCGGTACGTGTGTATATGTATATATGTCCTCAGGCCATTGGAGTCTGATGTCCCTCAAAGGCCCACGTATTGAAGGCTTGGTCCCTAGCCTGAGGTGCTATTGGAGGTAGTGCATCCTTTAAGAGGTGGGGCTGTGGAGGGAAGTTGTCTCATCAGGACAGTAATGGTTCATCGACCTTACTGTTTGGAATCACTAGGAGACACACCCCTGGGTGTGTCTGTGAGGGTGTGTCCTGACAGGGTTAACCCAGGGTGGTGCAGCTCTGAAAGACTGGAGACACGAAGGTCCCTAGGGGTTTGCCGGCCAACCAGTCTAAATTGGTGAGCTCTTGCCTTCCGTGAGGGACCATGTCTCAGAAAAAAGAAGGAGGAGGCAACAGGAGAAAGCCAAGGAGATATGATAACTGCAGGTGATGGGGGCCCTGGAACAAGATACACAACGAAAAATAGAGGTACCAGTGGGGAAACTGGATAAGAGCTACTTAGACATTCACAGTGTTCTGCAAGTTTTCTGTAATTCTAAAACTATTACCTAATTAAAAAAATTTTTTTAAAAAGTCAAATGGGTTGCCGGGTGGACAGATGAATGATATATAATAAATCACTGTATTAAAATAGCAACTGAAAAATAAAACCAACTAAGCTGAGTATGCTGGTGCACACCCGCAGTCCCCACACTTGGGAAGCTGAGCCAGGAAAATCGGGAATTTGAGGTCAGCTAAAGTGACATCGAAAATTCAGGGCTAGCCTGGGCTACATGAGATCCTTCCTTAAAAGCAAACCAATGTAAACAAGCAAAGCCAACTGTAGAACTCAGATGCCAAACGAGTGAGAACCCACTGCACTGCAGCTCTAACGGATCCCCACATGGCCGAAGGTTTCAAAACCAAAATACTGAGAAGAGGCCAACTTAACACTGAGCCTGGTGGCAGCCACAGCTTACCTGTTTGCAAAAAGCATGTGTGATCAGCAAACTGATCACACGCTGTCATAAAACTGTGTTTGATGATGCGTGTGACACCGCCAAAGAAAAACAGCTTCTCAGCTGAAAATGAGACCCTCTGAAATAGCAACAAGGAAGTAACCAGAACAGCAGAGAGGATGGTGGTGACCAAGGAAAGAGGACCTGTCTCTGTTCTCCCCTAAGAATACTGAAGACAGAATACTCCGTGAGGCGCCTTGCAGTGGAGACGGTGGTCCTAATGACAGGTCCACGCCGCAGGCAGCCCAGGCTATGCAGTCGCTCTTATCAGACACTGATTGCAAGAGGGAGAGGGCAGTGGAGTCAGCTAAGTCGGGGCTGGTGTGAGTTGGTACCGTCGCCTTGTTTAATATTATTTAATTACTAAATAAGCTGATCTCATGGATCAGCCCCACCGTAAAATGACATAACAGGCAATAAATCTGCACTGTTAACCTTTGGTGCTCTGGAGGACTGCGCACACTGTAACCCAGATGTATATCACTGAGGGAGGGAAGCTGCGACGTTGTAATGGAGTACACACATGTCCCTTGGAGACCGAGAACTAGAGGAGGGTGAAAGGAAAAACATGAACTTCAGGCTCTAAAGAGTCACAGATGAGAAATGTCCTATGAGATAATTCAGAAAGCTTATGTTCCCTGTGCGGGACAGGAAACGCCCATGGTCCAATTCAGCCCTCAGAAGATATACATTCAGTGAGAATTCCAAACCTAGTCCTCCAGGGAACACAGCGAGAAGCCAGCCAACCTAGACAGTTGAGCCTGCATCAGCTGCAAAACTTACCAGGTTCTCCTAGGGGGTTATGAGTGGGTGCAGAAATCAGTTTCAAAGCAGAGGAGGGGGGAAAAAAAAAAAAGCCCACAAGGATGAGACTTTCTTTTGTGACTTGTAGAGTAGCAGGCCTGACCATCTCTGAGACGCCACGTGAGTCAAGATGGAATCCTGGTCTATATCCATGAAGCTAGGGACCACAGCGTAAGAATTTACCCAACAGGCCCTTTCAGCCACGTATCTCCGAGAACTTCGTAGGGACAGGACAATCGCTTATTGTTTCTAATTGACGTGGAGAGCGTAATCCGTCTAAAAGATAACTGCCCCCACTCCTGTATGTGCGTGCGTGTGCATGCGTGCGCGCGCGCGCATGCGCGCGCGCGAGCGTGCACACACACGCAGGACAGAGGTTGACATCAGGTGCCTTCCTCAGTCACTCTTCTCCTCAGTTTTTGAGACAAGCTCTCTCCATGAAGCTAAAGCTCACGGATTCAATGAGACTGGCTAACAAGCTGTAGGAGCCCACCAGTCTTTGCCTCCCCCCCCCCCCCGCCCCCCTCCCGGGCTGAGATTACAGGCTTGCGCCACCATGCCGGGTTTTTTTTTTTTTTTTAACTGTGAGTTCTAGCGGTTTGAACTAAGATTCCAGCATCTTACCAACAGACATCTCCCCAGCCCGTGACAATTGTTGGAAGTAATGATGTGCATTGAACGCCTTCTGTGTTCTAGACCTTTCCCTCTCCTGAGGTTGTGCACTACCCCCAACAGGATACAGCTCAGAAGAGCTGCTTACCGGCCATCCGAAGATGGTGAACATTACTCAGTTACTCCATACAATCTTTGAGCTCCTCCGCCGCTTTCCCCTCTATATACACTGAAGGTTTGCCAAGGTTTGCTGAATTGAAAACTATTCCAGCTGTGTGTATCTCAAAATGGCCTGGCAGAGCCCCTGCTCCGGCCAGTAAGACACTCCTCATCTGCAGTTCCACATAGGAGCACACCACACGCCTGTGTCTCTGAGCGTCAAAGATTATGTGCACACGTGGGATTGTGGCGAAACTGTATTTAGGCAGCTAGGGTTCCATCAAAGATTCTGCAGTGAGGATCTGCTGTGTCTGAACATAAACAGATACTTGTAACTGGGCTTCGGCAGGGCAGCAGGAGACGGGCCTTTGTTGCTGTGGGTTTTTCAAACTCTTGTTTCCCCCATGCATTTGGTTTTGAGAGGTCTGATAGATCTCCTAAGAAAGTGGAAGGACTCGCTGCGCTTTTAAAGATGGTTGGTGTCCCCGTGACTGGATCTATGTCATTCTGGTGTGAAACAGGAGCTACCTGGACACTTTAAGGAAATTCTGAGGTTTCACATCTCTGAGCATTCCCATCCCATGGTCACTGCTACTGCCTGAATAAAGCAAACAGCTTCATGAGCTGAGAAAAAGAGTGACTCCTGAATGCTTGAGATGTTTTTTGGAACTTAAACTCTGTGATTCCATCCTTTCTTTCTTTCTTTCTTTCTTTCTTTCTTTCTTTCTTTCTTTCCAAGACAGGACTTCTCTGTGTAGCCCTGACTGTCCTGGACTCACTTTGTAGACCAGGCTGGCCTCGAACTCACGAAGCTCTGCCTGCCCCTACCTCCCAAGAGCTGATTAAAGGCATGTGCCACGACACCGGCTTTCTTTTTTATTTTTAATATATTTACAACCTACTTACTTTATTATGTGTATTAGTGTTTTGCCTGCATGCCACTGGAGGTCAGAAGGGGGTGTGGGGCCCCCTGAACTGGAGTTAAGGATGGTTATGAGCCACTATGTGGGTGCTGGGAACTGAAGCCAGGTCTCTGCAAGAGCAACAAATGCCACCTTCCCAGCTGTGCCCCACCCCACCGCCTTCAGTTCCTGACTCAGGACTGGAGACAGGGTCTTTGCTAGATGCAGCCAGGAGGGACAATACTTGCATATATGCAAACACTTCATGTGTGGTTTGTACTCAGATGAGCTTCACACAACAGCACGTCTACCCCTCTGAGGACCATCCCCTCTCAGTTCTGTCTCCTAGTCCCAGCGCCTACTGCACGCTGCTGCCTACAGAAGGAACAAGGTCTGCAGCTTCACTCCAGGAAAACAAAGAGAACCTTCGCGCGCTCTTTCCTTCTGGTTGACAGTTTCAGTCTGTACAGTAAACTGATGGCAGGAAAAGTACACACAGAGCTCAGAGCTTTCCTGGTCAGCGTGGCTGTTGCCGTGTACAGAGCATATGGTTCTGAGAGCAGGCAGGATGCTCTGTTTACCAAGGGTGAGGGGTCTGCAGAACAGAAGGCTGTGGGGGAAGTGCACACAGCCTCCCACAGAGTCTCCTCCAGAGGAGAGACACCTGGCCCCTGCTGCCAGGTGTAGATGCCCAACCCTCATCCCCTTTTCCCTCAGAGCAGCTCTGACCTGGGCAGAGGCCGCGGTGGAGAAAGCTCATCAGCCTGTTTGTGTTAGGAATGTGCGATGGAGGGCTTTGCAGACCTGCAGTGCGGGGTGGAGCTTCTCCCACAGGTTACTCTCCCACAGACATCGGGCCTTCAAACCTCAGCTCCTTTCTAAAAGTAAATTCGCTCAAAGCCCTTTCTCCCCCCTTAATCTCCTTAGGAGATCAGTGTTTTTTGAATTTTATTTTAATTAATGTATTATTGCAGCGCTGAGGAACCAAACCCAGGGAGGCGAGCAGCACACCTGCTAAATCTGGGCCCAAGGCACCCCCGACTCCCGGCCCATGGATGCACTCCTGTCTTATTCCGGTGCATTTTCACCACTGCTCTTTTTTTCAACTCCTTAAATCCTTTTTTCTCTCTGCAGGTCTTCAGTGCTAGCCTCACCTCCCACCTGGGCCTGGAATCCATTTGCTCCTCGTCATCTTTACCAGGACCCCAGCCCACGCCAAAAACATAAAACAGGCTGGATTGCAGTGTCCACAGATTACCCCCCCACACACACACACCTCCCACCCACCCAAACTTTGTGGTTTAAAGACCCAGCCCAGAGAACCAGACTGGGCCCCTTTGCTCTAATCACATACTCCTATTTAGGTCTGAGCTCAGAGGGTCCACCTTGAGCGCTCTGCTCATCCGCAGAGGCAGGCCGATCTCTGTGAGTTCCAGGCCAGCCTGGTCTACAAAGCCAGTTCAGGATGGCCGGGGCCACAAAGAGAAACCCTGTCTCAAAAAACAACAACAAAAAACAAACAACCTCCGCCCGCCCCCCGCCCCAAAGGAATCTAATCAAAAGTACTGCATTAGAGTACCAGATGGGATCCTTCCATCCCAGGATGCCAGAGACACACAGAAAGGGGATTTCAATCTCTTTGCATTCCAACCAGAGTGACCCCAAGAAGCTGCGCTGCCGCCCCCTTCTAGCTGCCACCTTGTCGGATTTGACCTCGTCTCCCTTGGCCTTTCCTCTGTCTCCAGTCCTGACCGCCCTCCTGCCTTCCCGCCTGCGTGCGCATGCGCAGCACTGTTCCGCCTGCTCTTGGGCCATTCTCTCCTCCCGTGGTTGCCCCAAACTGACGGCTCCTTTAGATACCCCACTGCCCACTCTCTGGACTCTGTAAAGCTGCCCTGGGTTCCTCTCAAAAGGAAGGACTTTGTTTCCCCAATCCAACTTTCAAATCGGTTTTCAAAAATACAAGCGACGTCTTTCCTGAAAACCAAGCAGTTCCAGGACAAAACACACTTGGTTATGAACTGTGCTAGCAGCCTCTCTCCTCCACCCTTTGGCACCACCAAGAATAGACAAGACGTGCCGGGAGACGCTAGTGTCCTCAGTGTGAACTAAAGAGGGCACTTGGCCCAGGCCCAGCTCCTTAGCAAGTCCCTCCTTGGCTGTCTTGCCCGTCTGATGTCGCAGTTGTTTTTCCAAACAATGGCCGGTCCGCAGCCTGGCTGGCCTCCACTGGGACCACACATTTTGTCAAACTCACACCCCGCTCTGGTCTAGTTATCCTATCAACTGGGCATTTTTCCTGACTCTGCTGTGGCTTTTCCAATTCTTCCTCAAGGCACAGAACAAATGACTCATATCTGGGCAGTGTGTCACCCATCCAGCCGCCCTCTCTGCATTTGAAAGCAGAACCCAAGACCAACTGGCCTCTCAACAAAGCTTCCTGGGTCGGTGATCCCAACACATGCTCACTGCCATGTAGTGTGAGCGCTATACCGTGAATGAGCCAGACTGGAAAGGAGATGGACAGCTGAGAGTGAGCCAGAGGCCCGTTGGAAGTATTCACAGAGCTGCAATACCGTCTGTTTTTGCTTGAATCCTAAAACTAAGTAAAACTCTAGACTGAGAGATGCGCGCGGGTTCTGCCTTTCTCTGTTTACAGTTGTATTTATTCCTGTCCGTCTGCAGGTCTGCCAGTCTCCTGTGCTGATCCTGAACTGGAGCTTCTTGGGGAGTGTCCTGGGGGCAGGGCCAGCACTTTACTCCTGCTTCTAGAGTAATTTGGAACCAGGGCCTCTGCGGGAAGGGGAGGCTTGGCGTACACAGAAGGAGAAAAGTAAGAGCCTGTCGTGGAATGAGTTTCTAGAGAGGCCTGGTGTCTCATCCTTAGCATGAGAGAGGAGCGAATAAAACCTAGGCCTCAAATTAATTTCTTCTTCAGGCCTTTCTCCTCCTCTTCCTCCTCCTCCTCCTCCTTCTTTTAGGAAGTAGCTAGAAACCACATCTCAGGGTATACAGTCGGCACTCAGTACTGTGGGTTCTATGACCATGGTTCCAAACAACCTTGGTTGGAGATTATTTGTGGGCAGGCATTATGTCTGCACTGAGCATGCACAGCCTCTCCTCCCCACTATAATGGTAGAGCAGTAACTCCCACGCTCCATGCAAACACCGCACCATATTGTCAAGGGATCTGAGCATGTGGCTGTTGGTATCCAGTCCCCCAGGACACCAAGGCAGGACGGTGTGTGATGAAAGTTTAAACAGATCAATTAAACTGTGCCAGACTTCCAAGATTTGTTTTTTGTTTTTTTGGTTTTTTTTTTTGCTAGCAATTGAGAAATATATGTTAAGAAAACCCAGGGGGTTGGGCAGTGGTGGTGCACACCTTTAATCCCAGCACTTGGGAGGCAGAGGCAGGTGTATCACTGTCAGTTCGAGGCCAGCCTGGTCTACAAAGCGAGTCCAGGACAGTCAAGGCTACACAGAGAAACCCTGTCTCAAAAAACAAAAACAAACAAACAAAAAATAAAAATAAAAATAAAAAAGGAAAAAGAAAAAGAAAACCCAGGGGAAGAATCTGGTCTAAACCTCTTCTCTGCTGCCCAGTCCAGGTAACAAGCCTGGTTATTAGCAGAGCAGCCAGGGGGAAGGGAAGAGAGGCCCCAGCCTCATGGTATCAGTCATGGCTACAGGAGTGCCTGCTCTTGACCAGCATTGTAGGTACCCATGTTTGCTTTGGGGCAGTGGGAGCAAGACTAGCAAGGACCAGAGTCAGTCAGAGCCAGGGCCCTCCTGACCAATGATTGTCTGTGAGCCAGACACCCAACCTAGGAGGGATCCATGCTTGCCTGGCCTCCTGTCCAGCCTCACTGCCCTCTCCCCTCACCCCTACCTCCACCCCCACGCGCATACTAAGTGCTCAGCTTTGGCCTTATACGGCTGGACACAACACACAGCTGGCTGAGCGGCAAACATCATCGGAATGCATTTCTTTTGTTCTTTGAATCCTGTCCGCTCAGTACATTTTCAGTGCAGCAGTCAGAGGCTGAGCTTTTCCCTTGCTCACACCAATGTTGGTTTCCTAACGTCACACTGTCTTCTTATTTGTTAGGGTCGAAGTAAATACCAAATGCTACTCAGCTGTGAAAGAATTCTAGCAACCTAAGAAATCACGACCAATGCTCACGCCGCTGTCGAGCTAAAGAGCTGAGAACAGTTTCACCTGAGAACACAGTTTTCTTGAAAGCCCCTTGGATGAAGCCTAGACACAACCTGTCACAGTGTAGGCCCTTAGGGTCAATTCTCAGAGAGAGAGAGAGACAGACAGACAGACAGACAGACAGAGACACAGAGAGAGAGAGAGACAGAGGAAGGGAGAAAAGAAAGGAAGGAAAGAAGGGAGGAAATGTTTTGACCAGAGTATATGGTTTTAAGTAACTTTTCTTTAAGTTTCTTTGCTGGCTTTTGGGGTGCAGAGGACTGCTTAGAGTCAACTCTAGGATTCTGAGCATGCCAAGCATTTTGTTATAAGAAGAAGGTGGTGACAGCTTAAAGATCAAAAATGACAGCCACAGGTTCGAGGGTGAAAGGCGGAGCGGGTAGCATGCTCGCCGTGGGGACCTGAGTGTGATCCCCAGCACCCACGCACAAAGCAGCTGCATGGCTCCTGAGAGGAGACTGCCACGGCTCACCTCCGACTTCCCTGCGCACCTCCGCACATAAGCACACACATGGACACGTGTACACAGACAATAAAAAAAAAAATTTTAGTTGCTAGAATCAGAGCACCTTAAAGTTTAAAGAGGGGAAATGAGAAATTACCTCTAGCCCGCCTGCGCAAGAGCTGCCTTCTGTCTACATCGCGAGTGGGAAGACGCTGAGAAGAAAAGAAAGTCAAAATGACATTTCAATGGTCAAAATCAATGTGATGAGGCTTACTCATTAAAAATAAGCAACTATCTCAGACAAAGTTTTAACAACAATAAAAAATAATAATAACAAATGGATTTTAAAAAACACAGTCATTTAAAGAAAGTCCACATTGGAGGCACACTTGAGGAGTCTCTTGTCTCTGACTGGCTGGCTAGAGAGGCCCTCTGTCTGTGTTCACCTCAGTGAGCAGACACATGGCAAAGTAAAGTAACCTTTGACCTTTTCTCCCCTGAAAAAGCTTAGAAGCAAAAATAGCTTTCTTAACCGACAAGGCAGCAGCTCACTGGCACAGCGTCACTGGTTCTACACAAGCTCTTTGCTTTGTTTGGTTTCGGTGCTGAACATGGAACCTATGCATGACACATACTAAGCACACGTGTGCCCTTCTCCTGAGCTGCCCACTCCACAGCTGGCTGCAATCTGAGCTGTCCTTTTCTGACAGGCCTGCTTCACTAAAGGTGCCCGAATGTAGACATCTACATGAGAGCCCAACTCACACCCATTCTTACTGGGCCAACAGCTGGGATTCACAACATTCCTAAAAAGCAACAAAACAAAAACAAACAAGCAAACAAACCCACAAACCCTGTCTTTCTATAACAATCTGTTGCCAGTCTCTCTTGTCAGGATGAGCAACAGGAAGGCATTGGCTGTGTTGGTCAGTGCAGTGTTCCGAGCTTGCATGACAGACCTTAGCACAGAGTGAGTTGCATACCTGGGTGAACAGGAGAGTGTGACACTTGGGGCTAGCTGGTGACACCTCTTCCCAGCCAACATGCTACCAGGCGCTCTCAGAGAGGCCCACTGTGCTGGGGTGCCCAGGAGCTCACAGTCTGGCTGATATTAAGGGGACGTTGGGGATGACGGGTGGCAGGGAAAGACATATGTCCAGGAATACATCCCAAGGACACTTGTCTGGTCCAAAGGTTAGAAAACGTCACTGTGAAGACACGGCATTTGAGACCGGTGTAGTTGACCAGGGCAAGAGCTGGGTTTGGAGACCCAAGCTGCAGCTCCCCAGGCGATGGAAGCTCAGTATGACCGCACCATGGCAAGGTGAGGGAAGCTGCCAGAAGGTAGGCAGCAAGCTGAGGTCACAGAAGACCCTGACTTCAGAGAAGCCGACAAACAGAAACATGACCACACGGCTCTGTCTGTGTGCTGCGGATGGCGCCCATGCTGACCAGACTGGACCACTGAGCCACAGTGAACACCCTCATCCTTCAGCATTTGTTCTTCATTGGGGGGGGGGGGCACCACAAGGAGAGGTTCAAGGTCAGAAGGTCAGAAGGTCAGAAGGTCAGGGCTTAGACCGGAACAGCAGGAGGTACGTGGTGTGGTGTGTATTCATATTTAAGTGTCATCTTCGCTCGGGTAGGTTTTTTTCCTCAAGCTTTCATGATTAAGTCATCCAACTACCTAAACAAGAGAGATGATACAGCACCCTAACCCCCCCATCTCACAGGGGACAGAACAGACTCACACTGTAAGCTGCAATCCTGCCCAACTAAGGAGAGAGAGCTAAGTCTGCTGGCTGATCCGTGCGTGGACTTTCCCGTGTGGCCTTCTTGAAACCGCAAGTTCCTCACTTAACTTGCCCTCCTGCCCGACCAGTTCTTTCTCCTCTCCACTTTCTGCCTCTCCTGCTTTGTGAGTAGGCGCCATAACGTGAGAGAGATCAAAGTATCCCTCCCCGAGAGATCCCCCTCCCCCAGTCGCGTTTCCTCATCCTGCTTTCAGCCCATCTTCCTGGGAAGCTTCAGGGACAGCACTGACTGAAAGCCGGTCTCTCTGAAGATGTTACACCCGTCTATGAGACCAAGCCGAGCATGCGCCCAGGGAGAATCCACTGCACTGCTATTCCCCTGCCTGAGGGGAAACTGCTCTGTTCGCTGGGAGAGGACTGTGATACCTACTAGGACAGCTGTCACCTTGAGACTTCATTGCACCCCAAGGGGACCTCATCCAGTCTTCCATGCCCGGTCCACCTCCTTCCCCCAGAAGCCACACACCTGTCCCTTTGTTTAGTTCTAGAAAGCCTGGGCTGCTTTGGGCCTTATACTTGTGTGTGTATATGTGTGAATGCATGTATTTGTGTATATATGTGTGTGCATGTATGCATATGTGTGTATATGTAGATATACACATGTGTATGTGTATATATGTGTGTGTGTTTATGTGTGTATATGTGTGTATGCATGTATATGTGTATGTGTGCATACGTATGTATGCATATGTATGTGTGTATGCATGTTTGTGTGTGTGTGCATGTGTGTATATATGTGTGCACTCTATAAGACTTAGGAACCTAATAAAATGTCTTATTTCCCATGAGCTAATCTACTGCCAGTTTATTCCCAAGGCTTGATTGAGGAATAGGCAGAGGGAGGAGACACAACCCTACAGCCAGGAGCTGGCTCTACAGCAAATCACAACTCAGGGACATATCCAGGACAAGGCACAAGTGAATGAAAGAAAGGTAAGCCCATGCTCCTGGCGAAGTTCCTAGGCGGTCACGTCCGCCAACAGCCCACTCCAAGCACAGTGTAGACGAAGGCTGTGACCCAGTGGCCTGCACGTCTTTTTATATTTGTTTAAGAATAAGATAATGATAGAATACAAGGCACAGATATTATGTTGTAGAGGAGCTTATTAAATGAGCATGGGGGGAGAAGGAAAAGGGGAAAGAGGTGAGAGAGAGAGAGACCACGTGGAGGATCTGTCTTTTTTATGACCCTGGGCAGGGCCACGCCCTCGTGGCAGGTAGGCAATGACATCACAAGTAGGCGGGACTGAAGCAGAATCCCAACACTTCTTCCCTTTTATTTTATTTTATTTTTTTTCAAGACAGGGTTTCTCTGTATAGCCTTGGCTGTCCTGGAACTTGCTCTGTAGACCAGGCTGGCCTCAAACTCACAGAGATTTGCCTGCTTCTGCCTCCTGAGTGCTAGGATTAAAGGCGTGCGCCCCCACCCCTGGGCAGGGTGCATTTCTGATTTTGAAGGTAAGAGAGGGGTGAAGGTAGGAAGGAAGCACGCCGCCTACCCTTTTTTATCTGGGCGCTGGAACAAAATGTGCCCTAGAGAGGAGGAGCACGTGTTGTGTTTTGTTTTCTGTGTTTGTTTTTATTTAAGCAATTAGGCACAGGTGGCATGAAGCAGTGTTTGAAGGGAAGCTGCTACAAGAGGGAGTTCATAACACAATGGTGTGGAGTGCTGATATTGGGGGAATCGAAATAAATGAATTTCTAAACATCGAAGTGGAGGGGAAAGGTTTGGCAGTGAGCCCAGCAATGCAGACATCATTTTACCTTTAGCATCAACGTTTCAGGAAATAGAAAAGGGAATAAACAACGGCAAAAAAGTAGACAGGCAGCTGTGTGTAAAGGTGTGCACAGTGTGTCCCGCACAGTTTCCACACTGCCTACAGGCTACAGACTGGCGCAGGCTCCTTCGGTTACCTCCGTGGTGACTGTAATTACATAGGACAACGTAGCCTTGGGGAACCCCTGCACTGGTGTCTGGGATTTGTAAAGTCTGGTCCGGAGGCCCGCCTCACTCTCTAAAGCTAAAGAGCCTATAGTCCATTTTCCACAAGCTGAGAGCGGAGAGCGCAGCCAGATCTAAAGTGCTTTTGCCCCTGAACAAAGGAACAGCCATTCCCAAGTCCAGTCCAACCTGAAATACAAGATTTCTAACAAGCCCTGGCCCCAGTCCTCCCTGCTCACCTGCACCCAGCTTAACCCCTTCCTGCCTGCAAGTCCTCAGAGTCCACCTTCAGGAAAATCGCCGTGTCTCACTAACCACTGTAGACCAGCCTTCACACCATCCTTCTATCCAAAGCTGATCATGCCGGGACGCGACTTACGGAAACAGCACGGCCTCCTAAAGCATCTTGTCTAAGCAGGCCTTGCTCTGCTACCGTGTCTGTTGGCTTGCACAGTATAGTGGCTGTCTCTTAAGTGACCCCAGGACCCTGTGTTACTTCTGGAACCCTACACACTCCCATCCACTGAGAGGTTCTGATTCCAACTGTTGGTAATCATGTTGTCCTTTTCTTTTTCTTCTTTTAAAACCGTGTAGTGTGTGTTCAGGTGTGCTGGCCTAGCAAGCAGTTCTCCCACTGGACCATCCCCTAGGCAACTGCCCTTCTTAAAAGAAGACCCTTAGAGTCTGGAGTTTACAGTCTTGTGATTTTTCTTTCTTTCTTTCTTTTTTTTTTTTTTTTTTTTTTTTTTTTTTTTTGATTTTTTTTAATCACATGTGCTTTGGGCAACTAAAACTTCCAGATGGGAAATTTCAAGTGTTAAGTTCTTGTCATCAGAAAACAGTGCAATCTGAATAGACTGTTAATAAAACTAAACATTTGCCAGGTGGTAGAGGCACATGCTTTTAATGCCAGCACTTGGGAGGCAGAGACAGGTGGATCACTGTGAGTTCGAGGCCAACCTGGTCTAAAAAGTGAGTCCAGGACTGCCAAGGCTACACAGAGAGACCCTGTCTTGAAAAACCAATAAATAAATAAATAAATAAATATAAATAAAATAAAACTAAGCATTCAGGGAAGTACAAATAGGAGAACTGCGCTCTCTCTCTCTCTCTCTCTCTCTCTCTCTCTCTCTCTCTCTCTCCTTACGAAATTGAGAAAAAAAGATTTAAAACAAAAGCAAGGCACTCACTAACAGAAAAAACGTGGGTGAGACAAACACACACCTTGGAGGAAGTGTAAATTACTGCAATTGATCTGGATGGTAAACTAGCAATTAGTATCCAAAGATGTAATCATTTCCTTTGATCTATAATTTTACTTTGATTGATTTATCCTAAGGAAATAACTCAAGAAAGAATTAGGTTAGAAACAAAGTGGAAAGATATGGGAGCCCGCTGTGCAGCACTGGAAAAGGCAATCCTTAGACAGGGGTAGGAATGACAGCAGCTGTAACCTAGCTGATACCTGCGATGCGTGGGATTTGGGTGGATCAGAAGCTGAGAGGAGGCGTGGGGGAGGGAAACAGCACCAAGGAAGGCTAATTAGGGAGGTGGCATACATCCATGGGGAGTCGGGGTGGACTCTGTAGAACAAGGGAGGCCAAGAGCCGACTGTGAAGGAAAGGGACAGACCTGGATATATCGGCTTGGCCCTGAGGCTTGGATACCTGGGAAGGCAGGGAGGGCTACGTGAGAGCTTGCTTTGTTTTGTGGCTGTGGCTCATCTTGTCCTTCTCTCACCATGAGAAGTGACATTGGAAGGGTTTGAAAAGGCAGATTGGCACGGGAGAGGATTGTTGTGCAGAGAGCACCGTGGGCAGCCATTGCAAAAACTGGATTAGAGAAAGGGAGGTCTGAGGTGAGGGTCCCCTGCCCCCCCTGCCCCCCCCCCCCCCCGCACAGGCCAGATGAGCAGCTACAGCTTGGGGTAGGTGGGGGATGGAGGAAGGGACAGATTAAGCCATTGGGTGGTTGCATTCAAGACCCTGATCACCAATTAGCTATGAGGCTTAAGGGCCAGTGAGGTCAGAGACAGCTGTGCTAGGGAAAGGGAGTTCCACACATTTACAGGAGTTCCACAGCAAATTCCTCTCAGCAGCCCACTTAGGTTCTTAAGGGGGCCAATTATTCCTCGCTGACCCTTCTCCTCCAGCTGACAACATCTGGAGTGGCTGTTGTGTTGTTGTTGTTGAAGACAGGGTTTCTCTTGTAGTCCTGGCTGTCCTGGACCATGCTGGCCTCGAACTCACAGAGATCTGCCTGCCTCTGCCCCCACTAGATCTCCTCAAAGTAAGCAAAATAGAGAATTCCTTTCTGTATCCAAAACACCTCTATTTTTCCTGTTTCTTTTCTGGGGATGGAACCCAAGCCATGGGCGTGTTAGGTGTGTGCCCTGCCACTGAGCCTCACCACCAGCCCTTTGAGAGAGCATAGCCAGTAAGTCCTCCTGCCCCAGCCTCATTGGTGGAGGGCTGCACGCACAAACCGTGACACTGTGCTTAGGTTTGGATTGATAAAGCACCCAAGAATTCAAATTCAGCTCAGGCTACAACTCTGTAATCTTATTTTTGAAAACATTAATTTTAAATAGGTTTTTCAAGTTTAGATTTGATTTTAATGAAACAATTCAAATGCTGTAAGAAATCTCCATTTTTAACCCTTCCTTTTTCCTTGAAGTATGGAGAAAACCCAGTTATGTTTCGCACATGAAACATCACACTTAGGAAAAACTTTTTTAATTGTGTCTTTGGCCTGTAATTAGTTCAGTTTTCAAATTCCACCTACAGGAAACAGTTATAAATATCCATTGGAGAGGCACTACTTAACACCAGCTCAGGCATCTCAGCAGAAAGCAAGCCGATTTTTACCTTGTCTGAATCAAAGGCTGGTTTATTTTTTAACTAACTCACGGACACTTAAGTCATAAAAACCTTTGAAAGCTACCAAACACACTAAATTAAGTACCTGAAAGCAGCGCAAAGGCGACATCTGAAAAGCTCATACTGGAAGCAGCAGGGACAACAGGCCCCAGGGTCATGTATTAACCTACTGTCTCCAAGACAGGACGTGGACCTCCCCCAAAGCTGCTGCCGACCTCCCCCAAAGCTGGCAACAGCCTCCTCTCACGAAGTCTGAATTAGTGCAGTTACCCAGAGAAGGAGGCTTTGTCTGCCTTCTCCCCGGAGACCCCAAGGTAAAGCTGGAATTGCAATTTGCAGGACAGCAATGGGCTGAGTGAGGCTCTTGTCCTGTCCTCTGAAGCAGCAGACAACCATGTCTAAAGGGAACGTTTACTGGGCAGGAAGACAGCAAAACAGTGAAGAAAGCTGTTCTAGAAGATGAAAGAGGTCCCTGAAAGAGCCTTCTAGAGCCAGCAGTGGTCTCTTTTAGCAACAGATGCTGTTTCTAAGTCCTTATGGGAACACGCAGCAGCACACAAGCTTCGCAGTCAAGCCGGCCACTCCAGGAACCCTGGGCCAGTTGCTTAACCTCAGACAGCCTATTTCCGCTCCTTGGCAACGGTGATAACTGTACCTACTCTGAGAGATGGTGCAAGGATTGAGTGAAACAACACATGCAGAAGTACAATGCCTGCCCCCAAGGCCCCAACAGACTCACAGGAGCTTGCCTAAAATGTCTCCCCGAACTTCATCAGCTCATGCCTCTAAGAGCTTCTTTATTGCCCAACCCTACCTCAGCTCTCCATTTGAACTGTGACAAACACAAACTCCCTTGAGTGCCTGGTCTCAGATCCTTTAATTCAAATGAAAAAGAGAGGCTCCCCAGGTGAGCAGACCAGAATGCTTAAGTAAGCAAGGTCGTCATGGCGACTGGAAAGGAAGCATCTGCAGCCAAGGGCCACTGTTGTTGTTGTTGTTGTTGTTGTTGTTGTTGTTGTTGTTGTTGTTGTTGTTGTTGTTGTTCTTCTTCTTCTTCTTCTTCTTCTTCTTCTTCTTCTTCTTCTTCTTCTTGTTTGGTTTTTTGGTTTTTTTGAGACAGGGTTTCTCTTTGTAGCCTTGGCTGTCCTGGACTCACTTTGTGGACCACAGAGATCCGCCTGCCTCTGCCTCTGCTGGGACTACGGGTGTGCACCACCAGCCCAGCCCTTTTCTTGTTATTTAGGTTGCGGCTTGGTTTTGTTTTGAGACAAAGTCTTGCTGTGTAGCCCAGGCTGGCCTGGATTTCAAGATGTTCCTACCTCTGTAGACATGTGGCACCACATCTGGCTTGCTGTAACTTTTTCTTCCAAAATACACAATAAATAAATGCAAAAAATTTTTTCAAAGAAAACAAAACAAAAAATTGAGAGTAAGTAACTAGAGGTTTTGTCTGTTTGTTTGTTTTTTCTTGTTTATTTTTGTTTTTGCTTTAATGTCTCGTGTGATTCAGTAGTGTTCCTGAAACAGCCAAAAGAGGGGGTCCCATGTGAAAATGTGCCCTGGGCACCCCTGGTTGTTTTGGCACAGCTGAGAAACAGAATCCAGCCGCTCTCCTGCGCAGAGCATCAGCTCTCATGCTGGTGACGCATTTCAGGACTCTTCTGCCTGCCTGTCTGTCAGGTCTCTGACTGCAGTCTCAGGCAAGCGAGCTACCTCCTCTCCCGAGCCAGCTGGGACCAACACGAGCACTGTCCTCAGAGGGGGTCATGAGAGCCGACCGAGTCTGAGGATGTCTGGCTGGTACACCGCACGCCTCAGCTGCTAGGATCGTTATGGGCATTGCTCCCTTTGTTTGGCTTCTCTTCATCAGGGTCAAGTGCAAAGGTTTTTGAGAAACCTTATCATGAACTCGGGTCATGAGCCCTTGCGAGAAAAGCCCTAATTCTGAGCGTCGTGTGTGAAGTGCTTGCTCCCTGCCTCCTTTGCCCTGTCAGTCCAAGTGGATCCTTTGTAGACAGGCTCAGTGTCCCATCTTAAAAGCAGCTGTATCCTGAGGAAGTACGTCCAGTGGCACGAAGTAGAAAGCCACCCACGGCAGCACCATCAAGAGGGGAGCATTGCTGTCACCCCTAAGGAGTCAGAGGATGGAGAGCCCATGGCAGCTGCAGCGGGCTCCTATCACCAAGGCCTTGGGCACTCTTTATCTTTGGCAGAGCATCTTCAGCATGTGACGAGGCTCCTGTGGCTACCTACCACCTGAGCACATCTCAGAAAGAAAGCATCAGAAGAGATAGGACCACAAGGTGAGGCTGAGTAGGAGGACTCCTGCAAGCCACGCCCACAGGCTAATGGTTCGGTGGCACCAGATGGATGCCCCTAGGTGCAAGGGGGATGCACAGCTTGAGTCTTTCTGGTTTGTTTTGCCTTTCGTTTTGTAGCCTTGTCTGGCCTCCAACTCCTAGCAATCCTTCTGCCTCAGCTCCCTAATGTTGGGATTACAGGCGTGAAACTTCAAAGACAAGGATAGTCTTCGAAGCCAGGTGGATTGTAGACCCAAGCAAAACTCTGTGGTCCATTAGGGGAAGGACTGTCCCTGGGTAGTCACCTCCCAGAGAAGTTTTTCTTGGGCATCCTCCAAGAACAGCCCAGACATGACTGTGAAATGCCTACTTTTATAGACCCTAGACTTTGTATATTGGTTACATAAAAAAAAAAAAAAAAAAAAATGATAGTCCAATAGTTTTGCTTTTTTTTTTTTTTTTTCCTGGAGCTGGGGCTGGGGCTCGAACCCAAGGACATGCCACATGCTTGTCAAGGCACCTGTCTTGAGCTATATCCCACTTCTTATGTGGTTAATTGTCAAGATATCTTTCTACAGGATGAGAGCTTGGGGAAGGCAGAGTGTGTCCTATGTGTGTCCTGCCCAGCTGTCCGCGGGACACACAGACCTAGTCCAGTGCCTGTGTATAGTGTGCACACCTGGTCATCACAGTCAGAAGCAGTGACTACAGTGACGAGATAAAGGTTTTCTGAGACACTCAGCAGCTGCCGTGTGGTGACTGTGATGGTCCCCTGCTTAAACACAGGCCAGAGGGATGCACATGCCCCATTCAGTCAGCACTGTGAACAGAGTCCACGGCGAGAGCACCAAGAGGCAGTGGGAAAGTATGTTGGGTCAGAACTTGACCGACATGGGAACAGGGACAGAGCCCCAGGGACGTGGTTGAGGTCATGGGAATAGAGAGAGCAACCGGGGAAACTCTGGGAATACCAACCGCATTTTGCACTAACAGACATGGGAGGTAGAGATAGGAGGAGAGGTAAGGACATATTTGGTTCTGGCTGCTTTCCCTGCCCCCTTCCCTGGCTCTCTCTCTCCCCCAGTGGAGAAAGAGGTTCTTACCAACTGACTGAGTGAGGCTCCCTAGCTGGAGAGGTTAAGCCTGCCTACTCATTTGGTGTCGGGGGCCCAGAGCGCAGGACAATCATACAAACCTGGGTTTTGAAACATGGGAGCCTCAGCGCTAGCTGAGGTGCTGGGGCACACATTTAGTGCTGTGATAAGCCCTGTGAGGTGACATGACACAGAGTAATAAAGCAGGGGAGGAGGTGGCATTTAACTGCTGCCCAAGAGTAAGACACTGGCGCTACACACAGCAATAAGAAGGAAAGGGGCAAAGTGTGTATTTTGTAGGTCTTGGACAGGCCAGGTGGCCAGCCGACCACAAGCAGTAGCTTAAGACACCCAGCCCTCACTCACCCGCCATACTCTTGCCAAAAAAGTCTGTATACACATTTTAATAGGCTGATTCAGATCCACTCAGTCTATGAGGGAGTGGGGGGGGGGGCATGCCATCTGAGACAGTCTTTTTATTCCCATTACCTCCCCTAATTTGATTGTATATTTTCTGCATATAGTAGATTTAATATGATCTCTGGAATGTGGGTGTCCTGCTCCAGAGCAGGGATTTTGTTCAAGGTTGCATCTCTGCCACCTGGAACAGAGTAGGTATTTAACGAACACCGTGGGATGAAGACAAAGGCTCCAAACATAAGAGCAAAAGAGAATCAGGAGCGACTCGTCATATCGACAACCCCTCCCACCCATATTTTCTTTAGATTCATTAACCATTAAAAATGAGTAATGTCGCCGGGCAGTGGTGGCGCACACCTTTAATCCCAGCACTCAGGAGGCAGAGGCAGGTGGATTGCTGTGAGTTCGAGGCCAGCCTGGTCTACAAAGTGAGTTCAAGACAGCCAAAGCTACACAGAGAAACCCTGTCTTGAAAAACAACACCAACAAAAAGAGTGATGTCAAAGGCAGGCCTGGAGGTGCACATCTATAATCTCACTATGTGCAAGGCTGGAGCAGGAAGATCACAAATTCAAGGCCTGCCTAAGCTATTGTGGTTTGAATAGGTTTGGCCCCTATAGACTAATGTGTGTAAATGGCACTATTAGGAGGTGTGGCCTTGCTGGCGTAAGTGTGTCACTGTAGGAAGGGGTGGGCTTTGAGGTCTCCTAGCTCAAGCTCAGCCCAGTGCCGGACAACTTCCTGCTGCTGCCTGTGGATCAAGATGTGGAACTCTCAGCCACCTCTCCAGCACCATGTCCGCCTGCACGCTGCCATGCCTCCCGCCATGATGACAACAGACTAAACTTCTGGACTGTAAGGCAGCCCCAGTTAAATGTTTGCCCTTATAAGAGTTGCCGTGGTCATGGTGTCTCCTCACAGCAACGAGACCCTGACTAAAATAGTTATGGAGTTCAAGGCCAGGTTAGGGAACTTAGCAACAAATCTTGTCTCAAAAGAGGTGGGGGTGGGGTGCTATACAGTTCAGGGGCAAAGTACTCCCCTAGCAAGCTCTGGGCCCTAGGTTCAATTCCTGATACAAGAAAGAAAAAAAGCTCTATCAAATTACTTCAGGCTTTGGAAGAAAATAAGCAACTTTAGGAGTGGTGCCTGGGAGAGAGACCTTCTGGCCTTATGAACGCTTTCAAGATGTCTGCTGTAGAAGAAGCTGAATGGGGGCCAAGGACCAGCCATGCTGCCTGTGTGGCAAGGCCAGTTCCCCGTCACACCAAACAGAGACACTACCACAAAGCGTGGAACAGTAACAGGCTTAGAGATCTGTAAAACAAGGGCGCCAAAAGTAGTTAGAAGCGGCCAACACACATTTTATTCTAAGTGAAATAAAATCCAAGCGTTGCATCGCCATTAGGTTATTACATGGGGTTTCTCAAGGTGCTCCCATGGTCATAAAACACCACAACCAAGAGCCAGCTGGGGAGGAAAGGGTTAATTTCTGCTTACGCCTCTCAGATCAGACTTATCACCCAGAAAGAAAACAAAAGTCAGAGCAAGAACTCAGGAGGGGGGAAAAAAAAAAGAACTCAGGAGGGACAAGGGGGCAGGAGCTGGTACAGAGGCCTCAGAGTAGCTCTGCTTGCTGCCTTGCTCCTCGTGGCTTGCTCAGCCTGCTTTCTTATACAACTCAGAACTGCCTTCCCGGTGAGCTGGGTACTCAACACATCAATTATTAATCAAGAAGATGTTTGACAAACTGGCCTATAGGCAAATCTTCTGGAGGCAGTTTCTCAAGTGAAAGTCCCTCTTCCCAAATAACTCAACTTGTGTCAAGTTGACATAACCAACACAGTTGGCCTCTCGTCAAGTTGACGCCCAAACACATCACTATTAAACCATAGACTTTCCTTTTCCATTTGTTCCCAAGAGCTTACAGTAATATCACCACCACAATATAAAACCCATTCATTCAACCCAAAACTTAAAGAAAATATATACAAATGAAAAACAAAAGTGACTTTGAACCTCAGAGCTAAGAGAAAGGCCGCATGTCTCATTTGTCCTACCAATGGGGGCTGACATTTCTCTTCAAAGGATCCTGGAAAATACTTTCCAGACTTGCAGAGTTGATCATCAATACAGACCCTGCGGGCTTCTCTGATCCTAATCAGCAGCGTTTGCCACTGCAGAGAGGTGAGGCTGGCGCCCACCAGCCGACAGGAAGCGAAGGGTAAACACTAAGAAACACATGTAGAATTTCCACAAAGACTGTTAGGCTACTGAGTAACTGGGCGAAGAAGGAGAATGAGAACGAATTTAACTGACCCTTCTGGGAAGTAAGGTCAAAGTTGACATAGCTAAAATAAACTGCAGGATGAAATACTGTAAACCTGGCATAAAAGTAAAAATAACATGAAAAGAGACATTGTGAATTAAAAGAAAACATGGCGGGCCAATGCACCGACTGCAAACAAAGACCCCACAACTTGGCTGCGGGGGTGTGAGCCAAGGAGAAAGGTCAGAGCTGACTTCTGTGGTGGCTGGCTGAGGCAGGAGTGTGAAGGATGCCACAGCTTGCTGAGCTGGGAAACACTTAGTAAGAAAAGTCTATGCACGTGGGCTTGAGATGCTGCTACGGGCTGAACTGGACTCCACAAGAGGACACTGATGTTCTAATCCCCACGTATCAGAACCGGGCAGTCGTTGTAAACACAGCCACTGTGCCCGTAGTGCAACGTGCTGCCCTTCAATCTGATCCTTACACAAGAGACCCTATGAGGATGGAGGCAGATGCTGGAGAAATACAACCTCAGGTCGACGGACACCGGGCATAGCTCGGCACAGCCAGAGGCTGGGAAGAGGCGAGGAGTTTACTCGCACCTCAGAGGGAGCACAGCCTTGGATGGCTTGCCACCAGAATTGAGGGGGAAAAAAAAAATCTGTTGCCATGGTTTTTTAGAACTAATTGTACCTCCAATTTTGAAATGATTGCAGATGTTTACCAAACACGCACGGTCGGCTTTGAGGGGTGTTTGGGACTGAAGGCATACTTGGTGAGACACGTCGTGACACTGGGCTGGATTTGGCTGTACAGCAAAACCCGGTCATGTGTTGTCTTGGGGAACTGTGTAAGGGAGAAGAGACACCAACCTTCGAAGTCAGGACATGGCCTACATTCCAAGATGCCTGAGTAAGTTTAAGGAGAACAGACCTGAGCTTCATGGCTTGGAGTAAACATAAAGACGATAACGCAAGAAACATTCACAGATGGAATCTCCACTTCGGGCAACACCAAGCAATAAGAACCAGCAGGCGGTTTGTGGGCCAGTTAATGTAATAGAACTGCCTAAAATGGTGACTAGAGTGGCCTGGCACTGTGGTCTCACCTCACACAGTGGTGCCTCAGTCCACCTCAGACACGTAAGCAGTGGTGGCTCCGTGAAGCCTCCTCATGTCCCAGCACAGGGCATGCCTCATGTGTTTATGGTGATGCCGCCATAGGGTCATATATAACGTGGTGCCTACAATCGAGCACAGGAACGACACTTGATAATAAGAGACTATGTGACCATCTTATTATTCTATCACACTCTGCGTCATTCCATTAGAGCCTACTCCTGTCCCGCTTTTAGAAATAATCTTGCCGTAAAGCAGTACGTGGACGGCTGGCATTGGCCCTGCTCGTGCGTCCACTGGGTGTCTTCTTGCTCTGAGAGGCCATGGGCAATGATCTGCTATGCCATCTGGGTTTGTGTTAAGTGTGCAACGTTGACACTCATAGCAACTGTGACTCTCTGCTCAGTGGCGTATGGGTGTATATACCAGCTAACATCTGCGGTGCTTAGAGGAGTGGTCAGAGTGACTGCCGAGGAGTGAGACAAGGAAAATGTCCCAGGATGAGCTCATTCTTGTGATGGGCTGAGTCGCAATAGAGGAGCAGGAGCTGGCAGGCCCCTTCTCCGAGTGTGCATGCCTCACTGGTGCGTGGTTATCCAAGTCTGGCTCAGAATCTAATCACATCCTTAGATCAAAACCACAATCAAAACAAAACAGGAGCACAGGTCAAGATACCTTGAAGTGATGAAAAGTTACAGCCAATAAAACATCCCATCCTTAGGAGGGGGCAGGTTCGGGGTACATCAGGGCCATTTTGACAGCCATGAAGATAAATACAACGCTCATTTTGCATAGAATCTATACTTATAATGAGTGTGTAGTCATGGCATACGTATTAAACATTCTGTCCATCAGGTTCTTGGGTGTGAGAAAAGCACGGTGGCAACGTGGGTCCTCCTGCAGATAGCTGCTCAGCAAGTGCCGTAGCAGGAACCTCACTCATCCCTCTCCTGTTCCCTCTTCTCCTCCCCGCCCCTCCTCTCCCTTCTTGTCCCCTCTCCTCTTGTCTCTTTTTTTCTCTTTCTCCTTTAAATTAGAGCCTTAAAATCCCACTGAGAGCCATCTCTTCGCATCTAAAACGCAAGTTCAAATCTTACTCCCGCAGCTTCATCAAGTTAAAAGCTGTGGAGAACCCATTCTTAACAAATGATGGTCCTTGGACCCCAGCGCATTCCGTGGGCGTTTGGCAGTGCGAGGGGTTTCCTTCCTGCTCCGTTTGATGAAATCTCTAGTTATAACATGGTTAGGTCACCAAGACTCATAGCCAGCCAAACCTCATCTGAGACATTTATGTGGGTTTTCCCGATTACCCCTCAGCAACTTACACCCTGAGTGCTAGTGCCAGCTACCAGGAAAATTAAGTGGGGAGTACAGGAAACAGCAGTGACTAACAGTGATTGCACAACACTTTCTCATGGGCATTTTCCATGGCTGGGAAACAAGGGCACAGTGGGACACAGTAAAATGTTCACAGACATCCTGAGGTGCAGTTTCTACAGACACATGGAGAAGCTTCTGATTCGGTTCCTGGAAGGACCGAAGGTTTGAGTCATGAACTTCTGTGCCTAAGGCATGTTCAATTATATCTGAATGGTCGTGATTAAACACAATCAGAATCATGCGCTAGCGAAGGTTCATGCTCAAACATTCCATAGGTACACAATTGCCTTTTACTCACAAAAATAATGAATTCCTAATCATCTGAATTTTTAAAAAATCAACAAAAAGGCTGGGTGTGGTGGCACATGCCTTTAATCCCAGCACTCGGGAGGCAGAGGCAGGCGGATTGCTGTGAGTTCAAGGCCAACCTGGTCTACAAAGTGAGTCTAGGACAGCCAAGGCTACACAGAGAAACCCTGTCTCAAAAAACCATAATAATAATAATAATAATAATAATAATAATAATAATAATAATAATAATAATAATAATAAATAAAAAATTAACAAAAGAAACCTATTTGGGCCTTATTCTGCAGATTTAATATTCCACAGACATATGAAATCTGGTCTGCTCAAACTACTGCACCAACCAAGGCCAATACATGCAGTAAGCATTGAACCCCTACTCAGATCTAGCCAACGGACAGGACTTTTCCACAGTTGTGTGGAGAGAGGGGACTGACTCTGACATGAACTCTGGTGCCCCACATTTGACCATTTCTCCTTGGTGGGGAGGCGTGGTGGCACTTGGAGAAAGAATAGGAAGGCTACCAAGATGAGACTTGATAGGCTGTGACCATATGATTGAAGAGGAGGTCCCCCTTGGTCATAGACCTAGGGGAGGGGAATAGGATGAAAGCAGGAGGGAGGGAGGAACAGGAGGATACAAGTGAGGGGACAATTAAGATGTAATCTGAATAAATCAATTAAAATTTTTAAAAATCTATACAATGAACACCAGTTTGTTGTCCAGGTCTAGTATGTGAGTCGGCTTCTCTGCTTTGACAAAAAAAAAAAAAAAAAAAAAAAAAAAAAAAGCCTGTGGCCAATCAACTTTATAAGAAAAGAGGTCTATTTTGTTTTGATCACTGCCTCCCAACAGCAGGATAGACTGGGGGCAACTGTCCAGCACGAAGGCCTTCAGAGGATGTGATCAGCTCAAACCGTGACATTCAGAATGGGGAAGACATTAAGAGATAAGCCAGTATAGGCGGGTACTCAACAGTGTGGCAAAGCTATTACAGAGGAGGACACCGGGAAGGAAGTCTGACCGTAGGACAGCTGGAAACTCACTACCATAGCAAGACCTTGTCTCAAAAAAATAAAAAATTTTTAAAAATTAAAAAAAAAAAAAAAAGGAGAGAGAAAGAGGCTATGACAGCCCATGTTCTGGAATGTGAAAAAAAAACCAACAGAAGGTCAAAAAAAAAAAAAAGTCATTCAAAAACATAGGGTGTACTTGGATATTACAACCAGCATTCTGTGACATGGAAAATAGAATTTTTGTTCAGGATTCATCGCACCTGGAATTCCCTTCACCTTATTCGGCTATAGCAGGCATCGACGTTGTCAAGGGAATTTTGTATCTGAGTTTTCTGAGTATTGGTCCACTTCAGTTTGCCTGGGCAGAAAACATGTTGCTCTATCATGTATTTTGTGAAGTGTTCCCTTCTACACTATGTGTATAAAGATATGTGACATCAGAATCCTTATCATGTGACTTCTCTGTCATGCCCACAGTGGAACAAACCAGGAAAGAGAGAGAGAACTCTGGAGTAGCCACCTATAAGACCCTGCTCCTGCGGGAAGCACTTGGTGCCCGCTCACCCCGTCACAGCCTAACAGAGTTCTTCACGCTGGTCTGGGCCACCCTCTGGGAGACACGTAAGGGCCAGATGGAAAAGCCACTGACTAAATTAAAATACACTAATTGGGCATTGAGTTTCTGCTGAGAACGTCCCCTCCCAGCGTCCCTGGTGAGGTAGTGTGTGGGTGTCAGATGTACAACCAAGAGGAAATTCTTTCTTTCTGTGCAAATAAATCATTTGGAATTCATTTTACTGAGCTTTCTTATTGGTTCCTGGAAAAGATCAAACAATCAAGAGGTCTATTGATTCAGCGAATGAAATCAGGCATTAACATCACCAGGCAACTAAATCATTACTAAATAAAATATATTTCCTTGCTAAACAAGTGAAAAAAAAGAAAATCAAAGCTGCATCTCACGTGGGGACATATGGATGTTCTCACATCCATATAGATGCTGGAAAGAATACTCACAGTTCAAATAATATGCTAAACTTATTTTTTTGAGACAGGGTCATTTTTTGGTGTTTTGTTTTGTTTTGTTTTCCCGAGACAGGGTTTCTCTGTGTTAGCCTTGGCTGTCCTGGACTCGCTTGGTAGACCAGGCTGGCCTCGAACTCACAGCGATCCGCCTGCCTCTGCCTCCTGAGTGCTGGGATTAGTGGTTCTGTCGTTTTTTATTTTGACAGTCTGGAGATAAGTTATTTTCCTTGTTACCTTCATTTTTACCACCTGCAAGCAGGCCAGTAAGTATGGGGCACTTTTAAGGTCCTCTGAAGAATGGAGCTGAAAACACGCAAACCTTCGATTTTTCGAGATAGGTTCTCTCTGTGTAGCCTTGGCTGTCCTGGACTCGCTTTGTAGACCAGGCTGGCCTTGAACTCACAGCGATCCGCCTGCCTCTGCCTCCCGAGTGCTGGGATTAAAGGCATGCGCCACCACGCCCGGCTTGAGATAGGATTTGTATAGCCCAGGCTAGCCTCACAGTCACTAATGAATGAAATCGATCGTGAACTTCTGATCCTCCTGCCTCCACTTCCCTGGTGTTGGGATAACAGGCAGGTACCACCAGGCACAGTGGGGGTTTTGCTTGCACCAACACACTCATTTATTTGTCCATGTATTTACTTATTTGGTGTGTGAATGCATTTACATGCAGATAGAACATGCTGTGTCATGCACGTTGGAGGTCTAAAGACAATTTGCAGGGTCATTCATTCTCTCTTTCCACCATGTGGGACCTGGGGATCGAACTCACGCCCTTAGGTTCGGAGGTAAGCATCTTTACCCACTGAGCCATCACTGGCTCCACGTCCAAGCTTAAGTGATGTTAGGGACTGAGCCCAGGCATTGTACACACCAGGCACGTACTGTCTCTACCATCTGAGCTATATCCTCAGCCCTACATTAAAAAATGTGAATAGGGGGCCGGGCGTGGTGGCGCACACCTTTAATCCCAGCGCTCAGGCGGCAGAGGCAGGTGGATCCCTGTGAGTTTGAGGCCAGCCTGAACTACAGAGTCTAGGCTACACAGAGAGACCTTGTCTCGAAAAACCAAAAAAAAAAAAAAAAAAAAACCAGAACCTAAGATTTTTCTGACTTAACATCAATTCCTAGCTCATAACACCACCAATAACACACTGTGTAAAATCAACTTACATAAGCTGGGAATGGTGACACGTGCCTACAAATTCTAGTGTCCAGAAGCCTGATGCAGGGGCATTGCGAACCTGAAGCCAGCCTGGCATATTTAGCAAGACCCTGTGTCAAAACAAACAAACCAACCTAACTTGACGTTTAAAGACTTAGAACATCACGCCCTGGAGTTGGGAGGAACGGGGCTGTTTCCAGCCTGCCCTGCAGCTAGCTACACAAATCCTTCACATCTGGAATCCCCTCTGTTATTTTAGGCACACTAGGAGTCCAGGCCATCAGGGGAAACGTCCTCGTAAGTGTTCTGTGGAGCTGAATTCAGGTCTGCTTTATTCAGAGATAGTGAGACGCTCCCAATTTGTCCAGAATATCTAATCTGGGCTGCTGCCAGCCGAGCTCATGTTGCCTTTAGGAGACTGCATATTTCTTACAAAGGAATCAAGGTCAATATCCACAACGATAAATCATGTGACTAGCACATACCTTTGATCAGACAGATGAAAGCGGTTAAAAAAACAACAACAACAACAACACTACGCAACTCCAGTGAAATCAAGAGGGGATCATCAGTCTTCGTCCACCCGAGCTAGAGATAAAGCTGGAAGGCAAAATACATATTTTATCATTTATTTATTTACTGAGACAGGCTACCTGAGCTCATTAGGTAGCCTGAGTTGGCCTTGAACTTAAGACAACTCTCCTGCCTCAGCCTACCAAGTGTTTCAATTAAAGGTAGAAGCCATCGTGCCTCGCTTAATGCAGAAACTTATGCATCACAGTTCCGGAAGGTGGAAAGTCCAAGATCAACAGACTGGCCGATCAAGAGATCAGGAGCCCGTTTCCTGGTTCATAGATAGCGTCTTTTCTTTGTGGTTTCATGTGGAAGAAGAAAAGAGGCAACCCCTTTCTCACGTTAGCCCCCATGAAGACGCTGATTACCACTGCACAGGGCCTCACCCTCAGGCCCCACCTCCCACAACCATCACCAAGGGAAAGGAATAGGTGTCAACATATCAGTTTTGAGGGGCACACCCCAGATGGTTAGCTGGGGGCATTCTGCAGCACAGCTGCCTGCTAGCCTTCGAAAGTGTCAAGTCCGTCAACGACGAGGGAAGGCTGAGAGACCATCTCTGCGAAGAAGGCCCTAAGGAGCCATGATGGCTGTGATGTTTAGTGTTGCCAGTTTGGTCAGCTTAAGCGGGACCTGGGTGGGTAGCACACGTCCCTGCATTCGTTCACAATGGAGCAGAGAATTCAAGCTCCAAGTCCATTCCTGGAGGAGCTGGAACTGCGGGAGATAGCTAGGTGATAGCTGTGGAGGATGCACCTGTTTGTTCTGGCCCTTTCTTTTTCCTCCTCTCCACAAGGTAAGCAGCTTCCCTCCCCTAGGCCCTGAATGCTGCATGCTGCCCTGATGGCAAAGGAGCAAGCTGGCCATGTATTAAAATATCGTTGTTCTTTTAAATTCTTTCCAAGTGTTACACACACACACACACACACACACACACACACACACACACACACAAAACAACAACAACAACAACAAAAACCCATGGCCAACACATGTGTGCTAGGCAAGCGTAGAAGATCAGTTACTGCACTGGGACTCCATTTGGTTTTGGGTTTCTTGACCTACATATACTGGGCCCATACAGCACCACCCCAACAATGCACCCCGAAACCTCAGAATCACTCTGACACGCCCCGCCCCCCACCTATGCTGTACTACACACCACACACCTCCCATTTCTGAACAGCAGTATCGTTTTCCTTGACCCTGGCAACAATCACATTTAGACAGCAAGATACTTGGGTATGAAACACAGAATGGCTAATCCAGCCTGAACTGGTTTGGGGTGCACGTGTAGCAAAGCAAAACCTATGTCCTCTAGCAGTAACCTTTTATGGGGTGCGGTGGTTTGACTAAGAACGGGCCCCACAGGCTCAGAAGTGTGGATACTTGGTCACCATGGAGTGACACTATTCGAAAAGATCAGGAGGTGTGGTCTTGCTGGAGAAATGTGTCGCTGGAGGTGGGCTTTGAGGTTTCAAAAAGCCCACTCCACGCCCAGAGTCTCTCTCTCTCTCTCTCTCTCTCTCTCTCTCTCTCTCTCTCTCTCTCTCTCTCTCTCTCTTCCTGCTGCCTGTGGATCCAGATGTAGAACTCTCAGCTCCGGCTCCAGCACCGTGTCTGCCTGCGCACTGCCGTCCTTCACGCCATGATGACAACGGACCAAAGCCCTGAAACTGTAAGCCAGGCCCAGTTGCATGCTGTCCTTCACAAGAGTTGCTGTGGCCTTGGTGTCTCTTCACAGCCGTAGAGCACTAACTAAGACACGGAGGGTCCTCTGTTCACCATCTCATGTCTATGCGTAATTAGGTGTGAGATGCTTACTACCAGGTGCATTATGGGAAGAAGGGCGTACGGTGAGAAGAGCACTCACCTAATGGAGCAGTCAGAGGACAGAAGTGCTTAGCTCACACCCTTAGTGCCCAGGCACCCCTCTTCTTAAGGCAGCCCCAAACTCAAGTGACCTGCTGTCAGTCTTGGCAGTGTACCCCCTCTCATCTGCACTATTGCTTTTCTCCAAAGAACACTATCTCGCTACTTTTGCAAATCCCAGTGAGCCCTCATTTTCAATTCTCTGTAGGGTGCAATTAGCTTTTGAGACTCTCAAGCATGAATACTGATTTTGCCATTCCCACTTGGCCTCCCTTCCGCATTTGCTTCCTGGACTGTAGCAAGTGTGTCACAGCAAGTGTGTCACAGCAAGCGTGTCACAGTAATGGGGAGAACCGGGCAGAAGAACTTTTTCCTTTTGTTTAAGTTTTTCTGTGCTCCTGAAATAAACACCATCTGAGTATCTATAAAGGTATTTTTAAATGTCATAGTTTTGTGTCTATAACTCACTTGTAAATGGCTCAAAATAAAAATTATAGCCGGGAGGTGGTGGCACACGCCTTTAATCCCAGCACTCGGGAGGCAGAGGCAGGCGGATCGCTGTGAGTTCGAGGCCAGCCTGGTCTACAAAGTGAGTCCAGGATGGCCAAGGCTACACAGAGAAACCCTGTCTCAAAAAAACCAAAAACAAAACAACAACAACAACAAAAATTATATAGAGAGTGAGATGCTGGGCAGTGGTGGTGCACGCCTTTAATCCCAGCACTCGGGAGGCAGAGGCAGGTAGATCCCTGTGAGTTCAAGGCCAGCCTGGTCTACAAAGCAAATCCAGAACAGCCAAGACTACACAGAGAAACCCTGTCTTGAAAACCCAAAAGAGAAGAAGAAGAAGAAGAAGAAGAAGAAGAAGAAGAAGAAGAAGAAGAAGAAGAAGAAGAAGAAGAAAAAGACAGTGAGAAAGACATAAGATAAAATATTTTCACTACTTGCTGGCCGAGGAGTATCTGGCTGAGGAGTATCTGGCCGAGGAGTATCTGGCTGAGGAGTATCTGGCCGAGGAGTATCTGGCCGAGGAGTATCTGGCTGAGGAGTATCTGGCCGAGGAGTATCGGAGTGGTTTCTATATTCATCTTGCAACTCCCTGAAAGTTGTGGATTGGCTGATTTTTCTTAGACACTATGGATTGTGCCAATATCAAAACATTTCTGAAGACAAAAAGTTGCCATATGAAAGAAAAAATATCTACTAAAAAGTTGTGTTAAATTTTTACATAATAAATTGTTCTTCCCAAAGTAAAGCAACAAGCGGAGACCAAATCTGAAATGAGGGAAGCTACTGTCAGAGAAGGCATTACAGTCAGACACTCTCTGCTGCTGGGCAGGGATGGGCCAGCGCCCCCAGGTGACCCCTACCGTGTGGCTGCAATTCAGCCATAGAAGTCATGAGCATGGTCAGCCCCTTTGATCTCACACTTCCTAAATTTAGGAGAATTTGTCTTAAGCAGAAAAGGTAGAAAATTATGTACAAGGCAGTTCATTAAGATATTAGTTATAGGGGCTGGAGAGATGGCTCAGCGGGTAAGAGTATTGGTTGTCCTTCCAAAGGACATGGGTTCAATTCCCAGCATCCACATTAGCAGCTCACAACTGTCTGTAACTGCGGTTCCAGGGCATCTGACACCCTCACACAGACATACATGCTGCAGGCAAAGCACCAATGCACATAAAATAAAAACAAATACATCACTAAGAAGATAAGATAAACTATTACTTATACAAAAGTCTAAAAAGTGGCCAGGCATGGTGGCACAAGCCTTTAATCCCAGCACTCCGAGTGCAGAGGCAAGCAGATCTCTGTCAAGGCCAACCTGATCTACATAGTTAGGTTCCAGGACAGCCAGGGCTACATAGTAAAACCCTGTTTCTGAAACAAACGAACAAACAAACAAAAAAGACTAAGACGTTAAATCAATCAGATTCAAATTATGCTGCCGGCATATGATGGATTACTAAGCATCGTCATGGACCATCACTTAAATAGGAATTATTATTATCATCACCACCATCGTCATCAAGTCATGTCATCGTCATCATCAGGTTTTTTCCAAGACAGGGTTTCTCTCTGTAGCCCTGGCTGTCCTGGAACTCACTCTGTAAGCCAAGCTGGCCTCGAACTCAGAGAAAAGGCATGAGCCGGCACAGCAGGCTTTGATCACACTCATCTTGGAGTAGGCTTTTTATCTACTGGCATTAACCTTCTGACAGCGCGAGGAGAGTCTCGGCGCCCAAGATAGGACACGGCACATCGTGCCACTGAACCCCCACACTGCAAGAGCAGAACTGGGTCTATTCGTCTCCTCATTCTGCAAACAGTTAAGTACCTGGTACCTTCCAAACACTCTGCAAGGGGATGGAGGGGATACAGAGTTGGATAGCCAGTGCTATTTGACCTTACTGAGCTTACATCTTAGCAGGGATGCTCAAAACAACTTTGTAAATAATTTCACTGTAAAGAACATCAAAGGAAAGAGACAGAACAACCACTCAAGGTTAAAACAGAGATGGTTTCTGCTGTGGGATATGAATGCAAGAGTCATCCTTTAACTGGCTACCACTGCCACGGGAATGCTAGTAACAAAGTACGCGAGGCCAGTGCAGGGATTTGTAAAGAGGACTGAAGGAGAAATCTTATTCTGGAAAGCTTAGATAACATATTATATTGCTAAAAACATAACCAACATAAGGACGTAAGTGCTGAGAAGCCACCTGGCAGGTGGGTAGACATCAGAGAATAAGCTGGCTGCGGGGAGACACACCTATAATGCCAGCACTTGGCAAAGGCAGAAGGACCAGAGATTCAAAGCCAGCCTTAGCTAATGTGTCTTCGACACAAAACCAAACAAAGAGGACAAACAAATGAAAAAGCCAGAGAGAAAGGTGCACATCAAGGGAAATTTAGACATTGCTTTGGGTGAAAATGGTCACAAAGCATCCCTGGGCATTTTGAGAGCCTGGCAAAATCTGCCTCCAGGTACAGCATCCCAGATGCAAGCAAGATATTTTCAACCATCCTTGTAAATGCACAGACGAGCTGACAAAATGTGACCTCCCCTAAGACCTGACCAAGAAACAGAAACGGTGACTCCGAATAGGCTAGAAAATGATACACTTGTCATCTCCCTGGAGATATCTGCCAGTTCCCAGTGGCCTAGCACAGTCAGCAATGATGGGTCATAGGCCACACCCAGCTTGCCACCCAGTTGTGCAAATAAAGTTTTATTGGGACTCAACCACACCCTAACATTTATTTGTTGTCTCGATGTGTTCAGAACTACAGTGGGAAATGTGAGTAGTTACAACAGGGACCACATGGAGCACAAAACCTAAAAGTCTTTCCAGTCTGGCCCTTTAAGAAACACTGCTGAATAAGCCGGGCGTGGTCCTTTAATCTCAGCATAGGCAGGGGGATCCCTGTGAGTTTGAGGCCAGCCTAGTCTACAAAGTGAGTCTAGGACAGTCAAGGTCACACAGAGAAATCCTGTGTTGAAAAAACAAAACCAAAACAAAACAAAAAAAACAAAAACAAAAAAAAAAAACAAAACAAAAAAAAAAAAAAGAAAGAAAGAAAGAAAGAAAAGCAAAGAAAGGAAGAAACACTGCTGATATCTGGACTTGAGTTTTAGTTGGTTAAGTCCAGGACACTTGGGAGATAAAGCCTGGACCTGAACAGAGTTCGGATGCCCTATGAAAAAGCCTGTGTGAACCCGGACCCTAAAAGGATGACCTCACACAGGTCAGAGCCTATATCGTCTCTGTGGTAAGATGAAAAATCTCCCAGCCTAAAATTCAGTTTATTCAAGTGATCCATTTGATAGACAGCAAGTGCAGGCTTAGAGTTGTAAATGAAAATCACCTTGGGTCCCACAGATGAAGCTTTCTAAACAACTTAAGCTATGAACTGAAGAGCACCAAACAGATGAGAGACTGGGTTACAAAAAGTGAAACTAAGGGAAGAGCCAAATATGTTACAAAGGTTGCAGATACTGAAATCACGAGGTACCAAATGTTGAATCTGCTACTATCATTAAAGAAATAAAGAAGGCATCAGCCCAGGCATTATGCTCACACCTGTAATCCCAGGAGGCTACAGACTAAGTAAGATCCTGACTCAAAAAGCAAACAAACAAAAAGATGTCAAACCAGGGGAAAGAAGTCACCAAAAATGTTTAATTGCTCTTTAATAGAACCAAAAAATACCATGCCTAAAACCAAACTGGAAAACAGATATGAAGAAATCATACAAAAATCCAACAGAAAGAGGGAAATTAAAAACAAAAAACAAAAAAAAAAAACAAGAGTAAAGCCGAGTGAGGTAGGACACACCTGTAATCCCAGCACTCGGGGTGGGGAAGCTGGCGGGGGGGGGGGGGGGGGGGGGGGGGTGGTGGAGGGGGGCAGAGGCAGGTGGAGCTCTGTAAGTTCGAGGCCAGCCTGGTCTACAAAGTGAGTCCAGGGCAGCCAAGGCTACACCTAAAGACCCTGTTTCGAAAAACAAAAACAAACAAACAAATCTCATGATGGGGGAGGGGGTGGGGAGACAATAGAAAGGAAGGCGGACAGGAGATTCTATGCTTCAGGAGACAGGAAGGTGCAGGGAGAACCCTGTGAGCAAAAGGAGGGGGCGCTCTCTGCCTTGTGGTGTGGATCTGATCCTCTCAGCTGCTCTTTCCCACCGCCATGCTTGCCTGCTTGCTGCTGTATTTCCTGGCATGAAGGCCTCAGACTCACCTTCTGAAACTATAAGCAAGTTCCCAATTAAATGCTTTCTTTCAAAAATCGCTTTGGCCATCGTGTTTTATTCACAGCAATAGAAAAGTAACTAAGAAACTCATAAATAAACTGTGATAAATAAATATATTCAAATAAAACGGTGTAAGTCGGGCATGGCCCACGTCTTTAATCTCAGCACTCAGGAGGCAGAAGCAGGCAGATCCCATGAGTCCAAGGCCAGCCTGGTCTACACAATGAGTCCCAGGCCAGCAAGAGCCATACAGTGAGACCCTGTCTCCTAAGAATAAAAGGAAATACCAAGCAAAATATATTTCAAAGTAAAAGCTATTACTGAACCAGGGCTTACTACATAGTAACAAAATGTTGGATTCGAGAGATTTAATGCTTGTGTTGCTGATGTCGTCATTGTTATTGTGTGGCAGGTCAAACCCAGGGCTTCCTACAGGATGGGGTTACTCTGTCTCTCTCACTAAGCTACCTCACAGCCCCACAAGATCCTTATCATTTTAGACTTGTATGCACCCAGCAACATAGTTTCAGAGTTCCTAAGTCAAATCAACAATAAAATTCCCCCGCAGAATGGGAGCTACAAGCCGCATCCCCCAAGCTTGGTAGGCTACTACTGGCTGAAAAGTGGCTTTAGTTGTCTGTCAGCTTCCAGTTTTCACTGGGCTGAGGAAGACTGCCTTGTCCAAGGGTGCCCTTTGAGAGCCAGCTAGGTGAGCGACTGGCCAGTGGGGGCTGAAGGAGCCACCCTCTGAGGGGCTGTCCTGCTTAAGAGCTTTTCAGCAAGCCAGAGGATGCCTTTTGTGTGGCCTGTTGTCACAGCTCACCGGTTTTTCTCTACCTAGCTCTTTCCCTTCCCTACTGCCCTCCATAATAATCTCCATCCCAAAGACTGCAACAAACACCCAGGGCCAGGACACTCAAATGTGATAAACTGGAACTGTGATTTAAAGCTCAGCACAGAAGATGGACCTAGAGTTTGGTGTTTGTGTTATTTATGTAGCAGTTGCCATTAAATGTTCACAAGCTGAGTAAGGTGACTAAACGGACACACCAGGAAACTCAGACGTGATGACATCCAAGCACATAGCTGCACAAGGAGACTGAAGGATGGAGGAGAGGCATCGAGATGTGTGAAGGGCCATGCCCTGATGTCACAGAGAGACAACAAGTGTAAGCCAACAGTGTTAGAGGCTATTGATAAGAAACCAGCTACAGGGGACACTTGTGGATCCTACTAAGCGTATCCATTCTGCAGCCTGGGTGCCACACGGAGCCAAAGACAGCTGTGGATACAGCCTAATGCAAAATCATAAGCTCACTTAAAACTTGGAGATGCATTTTTGTATTTTATGTTTTGGTTCTGGTAACTTGACTGCATGGTTCCCCAGCTCAAACCTTGTAGGTGACATAGCGTTGCCAGGTCAAAGGTTAGGCATGCCTGACAGTCTCACATCCAGAAGTAGTCACCTCTTCACCCCATTTGCTTCAGATGGGACTCTTTTTACCACCAGTCACAAAGCTGGGTACCTGCTCAGGCTTGGCCTATCCGAGAACTGCCTTCCCCACTTCAGATTTGGCTGGCAGAAGCACTGTACTTCCCTGGTCTTCAGTTTGGACTGGTGAGACTCAGATCCAGGGCTTTATTCAAATCACAAAATAGACTCCTTTATAGCTTGGTTGGAGGGTGTTAGGGTCTGCTGTCAGTCAGTATGCCACCGAGAAATCTTAAAAGGAAGCCATCACAGAGGTAGGCAAGGCGGAAGTCAAGTGAAGGCCAGACCTGGCCAGCCTTCTGGGAATTCCTGGATAGAGCCCAGCCTTACGCTTCGCCCCCAGTCTTAAGCCCATCCACTGAGTGTCTCTTGTTATTTATGGGGAGGTGGTGTTCTGTTACCAGCAAATAAAAATCCTGACAGAGCTTGGCTAACCCTCCCCTCATTCCACACTGGGTATAAGAACGTGTGACGTTAATTTATCCAGAGCCTTAAATTATGCCCAGTTCTAAGTAAATGCTGCAAAAGTGTTAGCTATTATTAGGTATTATTCCTAATGCCCAAATAAGGACATTCATCCTATTTATAAACGCTTCACAAGAATATGAATAGGCATCACATTTTCTACTTGGGCCAGTTTTTCACCGTGCTGCATATAGCTGGTTAAGGGCTCCTGGTATAGGCTTCTCTGTCTGTGATTGTTTCCTTACTTTAGAGAGCTTCCAAGAACTATCCGCTTCTCCAACGCTTTGTGAGGGTGCAGACTCTCTGGCTTTTCTCCAGTGAGTTTTCCTTTGTATTTTATAGCAACTAAGCTATTGCACGCACTCACATCTCTTGTCGTACGATCAAGGTGGTGCTGCGGAGCCCCTGGATACTGAAGAAGCACTGTTGCTCTAATTAAGGAGGCGGGGCAGAGGCACACGAAAGCCTTAAAGGGAAGTGAGAAGCTACCAGAAAGCTCAGATAACTGGAAATCGCTCTAAATTTTACCTTGAAATGGTACAGTCATCAGAAACGCATATGGCAGGCACTCGGTAAATATGTGTGCAATGATTCAGTGTCCTCTCATATGAAGTCAGTCATTTGGCAAACTTTGGAATGAGAGGGCACAGTTTCACTCTGCTATGCCTTCCTGCTTCTCATGTGCAAGATTGTGAAGGCCTGTTGACTCCAGATCCACACAGAAGCCCGCTCTGTTTCTAGAACCTTCTCACTCTGCTCCTTTCCAACTGCCAGCACCCTCTCTCACACTGTCAGTAATGTTTTAAGGCTGCCCCATTGCACCAAGCTTTCTCCCACATTGGGCTGCTCCTTTTTGCAAGTTTTTGGTTTTGGTTTTGGTTTTTCGAGGACAGGGTTCCTCTGTGTAGCCTTGGCTGTACTGGACTTACTTTGTAGACTAGGGTGGCCTGAAACTCAGAATGATCCACCAGTCTCTGCCTCCCAAGTGCTGGGATTACAGATGTGCTCCATCATACCCGGCCCTTTTTGCAGGTTTATTTTTATTTTTATTTTTTTTAATCTAAACCACCTCTTCTCACACTTCATCCAGGTCTCAGCATATCTCTCCCGCCAACCGCCAGCCCTGCTCACATAATCTCACGCCACCACTGTCCTCTGACTTAGCACCTATTTTATTTTTTTATTTTTATTTTTGTGACAGGGTCTCACTATGTAGCTCTGGGTGTCCTGGACCAGGCTGGTCTGGAACTCACATCCACATGCCACTGTGCCTGGACTGGGATTGCAGGTGTGTGCCACCAGGCTATAGTCTGCCATCTTTCTTTCCTCTTAGGCTGTAAGTTTCCTAGGACAAAGATTGTATCTTCTCTTTTTACCAGAGAGTAACCTGTGCCAGAACTGTGATTAGTAGGAAGTAAGCAGCTTGCTAAATGTGACTTGAGTGATGTTTTGTGATACCCTTAGCAAGGACTAAACTCTCCAAAGCTCACAGTGTTTCCATTGGGTATGCAAGGGTTGCCATGAGCACCAAAGCCCTATCACTCCTCACTCCTCCATCTCCCTGTTTCTAACATCAACTTTATTAGTTCTTCTGTAAGAACCAGCAGTCACTCCAGGTGAAGCAGATCTTTCTCCCCTCCAGGTGCTGGAAGGTAGATCCACTCCAGACCCTTATGAGAAGGAGCACAGTAGAGGACGGCTCACTAGCCTCTCATGGAAAACCATTTAGTAAGTCACCTCACTAACTTTAAAACCCGAGAGTGGTATGGAATAATGCGGGGATGGAAGGACCCAAGGGTTCAGGAACTTTATGAGGACTGGTGGGTCTAAATCCAGGGTGGCCTGCATAAACGGCTGCACCAACCAAGGACAATGCGAGCAGAGAACCTAGACCCTCTGTTCAGATCTAGCCAACGGAAATCTCGTTCTCCACGGTCGTGGGGGGCCTGGGGACTGCCTCTGACATGAACTCTGGTGCTCCCGATTTGATCACTTCCCCTTGATGGGGAGACCATGAGGGCACACAGCAGGGGATGCAGGCTATCTGGATGAGACCAGATAGGCTGTGGTCAGACAGTGGGGGAGGAGGGACCCCAGTGTCAGAGGTCTAGGGGAGGGGAATGGGGCAGAAGAGGGAGAGGTGGGACTAGGAAGATACAAGTGAGGGGGTAACAATCAGGATGTAATATGAATACATTTTAATAAAAAAATTTTTAAATAAAGAATAACAGTGAATTAGTTTAAAAAAAAAAACAACCTAGCTTACAGCTTTACAGTGTTGTGACATGGGTTATAAATGTGTGTATGGAGTTATACTTATAAACACTTACATATAAATGTATTAATACCCAGTCATTGAGTATGCGCATTGCCCTCACATCCCAGAGAAATTCAAGAAGCCACTCACAGAGGGTTGTGCAGGGGCTTTATGCTTCTCTGCAGACGACATCTATTGTGCTCTGGAGGGAAATACGCCTCTGTGTGTGTGTGTGTGTGTGTGTGTGTGTGTGTGTGTGTGTGTGTGTGATGTGACTTTAGATTAAGGGGTAACTGCCACAGACTTAACAGCCACTTTGCACCTTGCCTTCAGGTCAGTGAGGAGCTGGGGCCTGACACTTCACTCCCGTGCAGCCTTTTCTCTGTCTCAAAGCCCTGTAACCTCGGAAGAGGAAATGGCTGCGGAGTCAGAGAGGGCATTCCAAGAGTCGTTTACCCTCCTCGGATGCAGTGAAGTCACCTCTTCCTCAGACTGTGTCACGTACCGATCACAATCTAGACGTGGAGAATTTTAGACCAAAGGGTGTTTTAATACCTCTCAGAGAAGATATACAGCAGCAGCAATGAGTAATATAAAAAATTTATTGAACCCCGAGCGGCCCCAGCAGCGTTCTGCATACTTTCCGTGCTAACCTGTGTGTCTAACAGCTCTCCTGGGGAAGAACAGCTCTTACTTGTAGGTTACGGACACGCTGAGGCGGAACAGTTTGTCCGTTGACATATACCTAGTGCCTCTCAGGGCCAAGTGAGGGTTCAAACACAAAGCCTCAGATTCCAAAGACTTCACTCTCTGCTGTGCCCTTCCTTCTCCCCCCCACCCCCCTCTTCATTTGTTCTTGTTTGAGATAGAATCTAACTATGTAGTCCAGGATGCTTTAGCTTTTCAAGCCTTCTGCCTCAGCCTCCAGGGCGCTAGGATTACAAGCATACACCATCATGCCTACTACTGCACACACTGCCTTTATTCTTCCTGTACTCAGACTAAAATAAAATACTAAATTATTTCAGGGCTAAAGCTGAAGTAGTAAGCCGATAACGCTTTCCTTATTTAATAACGTGGTCTAACTCCCCGTATGTGCCATGTATGTACACACAGCATGTATCTATAGAAACAAGCCCTACGTGTGCTGGTTGTCATACAAAAGTAAAATCAGTTCCTAAAAACCTCTTAATGAAGAGTTTAGATTAATATTTTAATTAATTAATTTGGTAAGGGACTAGAGCACACCCTACTGGCCGGCCAATAGGAAATACAGCATGTACTTTAGACAAATGCTTAAATGTGAAAAAGCTTAAAAGGAAGTTGAAAAAAAAAAACTATCTCAAAAACGTGCAGATTGTGCATCTAAATAAATTCATAGGCTGCTTAAAAAACAGAAAACAAAAAAGGCCCAACCTTCTTAAAGTTCTAAGTTCTAGAGATGGGCTAGAATTAGAAACAATGTTTGCTAAGGAAGACTTAGGTACATAAAAGATGACTCAATTAAAAACAAACCACAGCCAGACCGTGGTGGTGCACACCTTTAATCCCAGCACTCGGGAGGCAGAGGCGGGTGGATTGCTGTGAGTTCGAGGCCAACCTGGTCTACAAAGCGAGTCCAGGACAGCCAAGGCTACACAGAGAAACCTTGTCTCAAAAAACAAAACAAAACAACAACAACAACAAAACCACATAGCTTGCCTTCATACTGAGGAAAAGAAGTCAAATCCTGTCCCTAAAACACTCTAAACAGCAGATTAGAAAATTCTAATACAACTAGCAAACTCAGTGTTCTCACAGGCTACATATTACCTCCAGCTCTTGTGTGTATGTGTGCCTGTGTGCATGCGTGTGTCTGTGTGTGTGTATCATATTTGGTGTGTGTGTGGTGTATATGTGTGCATGGTCTGCATGTGTGTGGTGTGTGTGGTGTGTGACTCATGTGTATGCATGTGTGTGGTGTATATGTGTGCATGGTGTGTGTGGTGTGTACATGCATGCTTGTGTGTATGTGTGTGTGTTGTGTAGCCTTTTTTAAAAAAAATCTAGGAAAGGACAGAAATATCCTGAGTTACAGAAAGAAAAACAGGAATGTTGTAAACAGGATTTTTTGTGTGTGCTACTTTTCATATGGCGGCTAAAGTTCAAAGTTCAGTGGGGCTTTTGCTGTCATGAAGCACTCCTTATGAATGAATCCCAGGATTCTTTGCTTTTATTCTTTGAAATTTTTATACATAGCTATAATGTACTTTGACCGAGTGCACTCCTAGTCCCTCCCTTTCAGTTCCTTCCCAGGCCCTCTTAAAATTTTCTGAAATTACATTTACTCATTTATGTGTGGATACGTGTGTGGAGGTCAGAGGACATCTTGCAGGACTTAGCCTTCCCCTTCCATCACGTGAGTCCCAGAGATGGAACTCAGGTCATCGGGCACTTTTGCCAGCTGAGCCATCTGGACAGACTGAATCTCAGGTTCTCACACGGGCTTTAAAACAGTCCACAGAGTTTGCTGCAGATCTGTGTGTGTGCCTGCACATGCCTATGTGTAGTTATTTCCAACAGTGTAGAATGCTAAGCAAATGACTTCTAAGAAATGTACATTTTCACCATTCACGTACCTTTATTCCGCTTACCTGCAGACTAGTAAAAAGTGCCTAATACAAACCATGCATGGGCAGGAACAAGGGCACTGTGGTTAATAAGGCAGTGCAAAAAGCATTTCTCTTTAAAATACTTCTTTTTAAGCAAAGTATACAAAACACTTATAATCAAGAAATATAAACACAAAAATGGGCATACTTGTTTTTTATAGGATTCCAAAAGCAAAATATAAACACACATTTGCCAAGGCGCCGTGTGGCTTAGACGTGACACGTTGGATTTCTTTGAGAAAGAAGAGGGAAAGTGCCCCTGTGAGTCTGAGGTTCCTGAGCCAGAACCGTAACTCTGTTCTTATTTCAGGGGTTGTTAAAGAAACAGTGGTGCAAAATGACAAACTGGGTCAACATGACATAAAACTAACATTTTAAGATATTGTGTCAAATTTTGCTTCTAAAGAAATCAGCTAATAAAAATTCCTTGGGAAATGACCTCAAAGCTAAAAAAAAAAAACAAAAACAAAAAACTTTGAAAGATTTTTTTAAAAAAGAAAAACTTTCAGCCAGGCAGTGGTGGCACAGGCCTGTAATCCCAGCACTTGGGAGGCAGAGGCAGGCAGATCACTGAGTTCAAAACCAGCCTGGTCTACAGAGTGAGTTCGAGGACTGCCAAGGCTACACAGAGAAACCCTGTCTTAGAAAACAAAAGAAAAAAAAAGTTCTATTTCTGGGTAGAAACAATATGGACACGTTTGGCTTGAGATTCTGGTGTTTGAATTATTAAAGGTCAATGAACAATTAGTGATCATTATGCCAGAATTACTTCAAGTAACTGGCTCAGCATTCTCACTTTAAACTCTTCTCAAAGTATTCTGCAGTATTTTTGGCATATCAGTGTTATTATAAAACACTATTAAGTAGCCCGTGGAACGTAAGTTTTCCTCCACAGCTGAGAAAGCGTCATTATATGAATAACTGTGAGCTAAAGCCAGTGAAGGAGAAGTTCTAATTGCTTTTTCCCAAAAAACTAGAAAGTTCCATGTTTATTTTTGTAAGTTTAAAGTAGAGTCAAAGAGAAAAACCAGATTAATCATGTATTACTCAAGCGATTTTGTGATTTAAAAAAAAAAATGATTTACGAAAACACTGGGCCATCCTAGGGCTGCTGCAGCGTAGAGTGAGTGTCCTGTTGATCTTCTTTCTCTGCTGAGGGCGTGTTCCCCGGTTGCTCTGGAGATTATCGTGTTGTGTGAATGGGGGAATATGAAAGCATGCTAATGAGGCCAGAGCACAGATTACAACTGCATTGTGGTGCCTGGAAATAAGAGTAACTAGGACTCTTGTCGGAGGAAATTGAACCTCGCTGAAGTCCCCATTCAGTAAGCGCTGTACTGCGGGGTCTGAAAGGACACTCTGAGGTAGCTCTTTTAAACACACACAGACGGGAAGCGGAGGAAGGCATAGCCTGTGGGTAAACCATGAATAGAAAAGGGGAGGCCATGAGGGATTCTCTGTGACTTTCGGAAATCCTAGTCAAGCCGGATGTGATGGCTCCACACCTGTCAGTCTGGAGGCCAAAGCATCACCAGGTCTGAGCCATATAGTGAATTCTTAGGCCGGATTGGGCTGCAAAGTAAAACTATGTCTTAAAAGCCACCAAAACTTGAATAAGCAAGGCCTTAAATTTAAAATTAGGGCCTTCGAGTTAAAATAAAAAGAATGCAAGTCAATACTGGAAGAGGTAAATCATTTCGCGGGGCACGAAGTTAATAGTTAACCAGATAATGAGGCCAGCACCTCATGCCATATGTTAAACTGGTCCAATTAGGTAGTGCTAAGCTTATAACTATCAGGCACTCTTGCTGAAGTGCAAGAAAGGCTCCGTGCGGACCACAGGGGTCAGCCGCAGGTCTGTGGCCTCCCTCTGTGGAACACCATTAGGGGGATTCGCACTAGTGCAAACTGGAGGGCTTCTGTTTGCTTCTTTTCTTTAGCTATCCTTGATTTATCATTGTATTATTTATTTTACGGTTAAACTATAAACCTAAGTTGCATCACCGGATTTCTGCCCCAAGAGACCTCCTCCCTGCAGACTTGATGGCGTTTTGCCCTTGGGCATCAGCGGCCATTCTGGGGCCAAGAGACACCACGGGGAACGGCGCGAGTGTGACAGGTAAACTCAGAGGGCTGGGGGCAGGTTTGAGGAAGGGCGCCCCAGGACCAGCCTGGCTTTGCTCCAGGGCAAGCCAACTGCACAGGAGCCTGGAGTGAGGCCTCCCTCATCCTGCCCACACAGCAGGGCCCACTGGCCCAGGCAGTCTCTCCTTGTCCTGCTGTCTTGCACCGTCCTATGCTGTCCCTCACCTTTCCATATTGTCACAGTCCTCTGTCTGCCCCGCAGCGGCTCGCACGCCCTGCTCCTCACTGCCGCTCCATCCCTTATTGTCCTTAGCCAGGCTCTCACCGACCTCGGGTTTCAGTTCCATACCATCCGATTGCTGTACCCAGGTGGCCTTACTGCCTCCGCCATCCCCTCCTCCCCCGCTGTCCCTTACTGTCTTCAGGATAATGCTGTCCCTCACAGCCCCTCAGTTTTCTGCCCTCTTTCCCAGATCTTACTTTCTTCATGGTCCCCCTCCTCCATCCTTGGGTGTACTGCCCTGTCATCCTTCACTGTCCCTCGCCATCACCCCCAGCCTCTCGTTGTTCCTCACTGTCCCCCTCCGTTCTTCATGGCTCTCCTCGCCGTGCCTCGACCCTACCCATCCCAAGCTTTATTCCCTTCCCTCCCCCGACCCCCACCCCCTATCCCCTGGGCTTCCTCCGCTACGGAGCATCTCAGCGCCACTTCCCTCCCCGGGGCTGGAAACAGGGCTGCTCATGGCCTTCTGAGGGGAAAAAAAGAAATCGATGACCTTGGGGCTCGCCAGCTCACACTGCAGCCGCCCATTCAGAAGCGTCCCCTCAGGAGACGAGGCCACGGGCGCCGCGCGGCCCGGCGGGCCCCAAGCGTACACTTTAGGTGGCGGCGTCGCCCCTTTAAGCGGCCCGCCTCCCGGATTGGCTGCGCGGGGGGAGGCGGGGCAGGGAGAGTGACGTCACGCGGCGCCCTCACCCTTTATATCAGGGCGGCGGCCGCGGCGGCGGCGGCGGCGGAGTGCGAGGCCGGGAGCGCGGTCTGAGTGGAGTGCGAGCGGGCGGGCGAGCGAGCGAGCACAGGGAAGCCTACGAGCGAGCGGAGAAGAGAGAGAAAGAGCGAGAAGGAGGGCGAGAGAGCTGCGAGGCGCCTGCGCGATGTTCGGGCCCCTGAGCCCGTGGCGCTGAGCCAACCGGGGCGGACATGCGCGGGAGGGCGCCGCGGGGCCCCGCTCCCCTGGGGTAAGGGGCCTGGCGGGCGTCGGGGGGAGCCGCGGGGGCGCGGAGGGCGGGCGAGCGGCCGGGCCGGGGACGGCGGCTGCGCGGCTTCCCTGGGAAGTGCGCGGGATGAGCAGGGGCGCGCGAGGAGCCACGGGCCGCGGGCGCCCTCGGCTTCCCGCCGGGGCCATGCACCCGCGCGCGCACGACACGTCTCCTCCGCTGGGGCTCCCGAGCGGCGGCCGGGGAGATGCGCCTGGGCTGTGTGTGTGTGTGTGTGTGTGTGTCTCCCGCCCCCCTCCATCTTCCCCTTCACCCCGCGCACCCGACAGTCCGACCCAGAAAGCTTCAGAGAGAAGCTGTTGCGGGCTCGGAGATTGCTAGTCCCTGGTTGGTACCAGTTTTGGGTCTCGGTGGGACTCGGCGACGAAGGTCACTGCCTGTTTGATTTCTTTTTTTTTTTTTTAATTCATTTGAGTTGTTCCGTGGCCTTTTCCTTTCTTCGCCTTAAACGGCTTAAGTGTTACGGAAGGAATGAGACCGCAGACCGAACTGTTCAAACGCAAAGGCTCCTTGGCAGTCTCGTGTATTATAGGTATATCGTTATCTTTGTTCAAATTAACCGTGATTGGTGGTGTGGACGGGTGCTTCGTCGGTCTTTATTGGGATTTCGTCATTGCTTGAAAGAAACCAGTCTCTTACCTGATAAAAATGTGAATAGATTGTTAGTCATAAACTTAAGTGTAGTAAGACTAGAGACTGTAGCTTTAAAAGAGATGTGACGGGAGGTACACCTGCAACACAGGTAGGGCAGGACTGGTTTCCAGGCAACTGTCAGAGGTGAAGAAAGGTGAGGTATAAATTGCCTTTTTTTTTTTTTTTTTTTTTTTAGACCTCCTTGAAAAAAAGAAGGGTTCTAAAGTTTTAAACTTCCTTAAATCTATACAGGTGCCATGGATATGAAACATCTGAGTTGAGTGTGTCTACTCTTGCCTTTTAGAGACCTTTTCTTAAAACATGTATGCAATTATGGAATTTTAACAGATTTCAATTAAGTAGAGACCAAAGATAATCTAAATACCTATATCAGCAAAAGAGCAGATTTTATAAAGACAAAATTAGCAAGCTGGTTTCCTACTAACCTGTCAAGTAGGGTAGATTAGTCCTTTTCTGGCTATTAGCAGGTTTGAGAGGAAATAGATGAAGATTTTTTAACAGGGACTGAACACTATTTGTCATTGTCTTCACTAACTCTCACCTGTGTCCTGGTGAATGTTTGTAATAAGTGCTAAAAGTCTTGAACTGCAAATCTGTATCTTGGCAAATAAATTAGATGGTAGACTCCTTAAGGCCAGGAACTGCCTTGAACAGCTTTTATTTTACACAGCCTTGCACATAGTCGATGCTGATAAATAAATGCAGGAAAGCGTGTTTTACGTTTTAAGGGTCAACCTGATTGGCCCAGGCACTGGGTAGGTTTGGAAAGAAAATCTCTTGTGCCTTTATAATGGCTGCTATGAACTGTCTGAATTACTCATAATTTTTTTTCAAGATAGAAATTTTTTTAATGAGTGGCATTTCCTACTTTGCGTTCACAATAAATACTAGTGAGACTTTTGTGTGTCTTGATCATGTGGTAGGTTTGTTTGTTTTGTTTTGTTTTTTATGAAACTGACCCTTTTATTGTTGTTTCTCTGAAGTTACGTTAGATAATGCTGCCCTTCTGCTCAGACTAATAGTAGCTTTTAAACACGAGTCCCCTAAGTGACAGGTGCAGCCCAGCAGGTTGCTTTAGAAAGGCCAGCAGAGAAGGGGAAAGGTGGTGCCCAGGGTCATTCCTGGAACCTGAATGTCACTGGCTTCCTCTACCAGGGAAGCAACTACGTGCTTAATCTCTGTAAGTATGAACTGGTACCTCATCCTTGGTATGCACATAGCATCCTTTTGGGGTGTTTGGCCATGCTTTATGAAAGCTAATGAACTCACTAGGTTAAACACAACTCAATTGTGGTATTCTGGCATTATTAGCACAGTTTAAACTGGATCAATGTGGATAAAACTGGTGAACTTCAGGGTCTAAATATAAATTACCAGTGTAGCAGAATTGGTGTTAAGAAAAAAAGTGTGGGATTCAAACTTTAAAAGGTGAGGTTGGAATCCTCACTGGTATTTTAGTCCATTTCTTTGTACTATAAAATGGGGGTGGAAGTATTTCAAAATGGCTAATTTTCCAGGCCTCCATGAATATAGCTTTAAAATCTGGAATTAATAGTTCTTTTCAGTTTGGAAATAGGATAGTAAGGAATAGAAGTTACTGTTCAAAAGCTCTTATTTACAGGCCGGGCGTGGTAGCGCACGCCTTTAATCCCAGCACTCGGGAGGCAGAGGCAGAGGCAGGTGGATGAGTTCGAGTCCAGGACAGCTAAGGCTATACAGAGAAACCTGTCTTGAAAAAAACAAAAAACAACAACCCAAAAAAGCTCTTATTCACAACCTGTAGCTAAAAGGAAACTTCCTTGGTTATAGATTCTTACTCCACATGGAAGGTTCTTTCCCACCCTCATTTCTTGGTTGTCTCTTCTCTGTTCTTTAAGAAATCAGTTCTTAGTGCAGTGGTGCTGGTGGTGACGGATGCCTTTAATCCCAGCATTTCGAGGCAGAGGCAGGCATGTCTCTCTGAGATCAAAGCCAGCCTGGTCTACAGAAGGAGTTCAGGTCAGCAAGGGCTACAAAGAGAAACCCTGTCTGGGGAAAAAAGAAAAAAGGAAATAAAATCTGAAAGTCACCTGTCTAGTGAGGCCTCCCCTGCACCTGTGTAAATAAGGTCTCTGCCTCTCATGTTGTAGTTGTGCCCTGCTCACTTCCTGAGAGTTAACACCACTCCCCCATTCAATGGTCTCATCAGGTGCAGCTAGTTCCGTCTAGCCCAGAAGGAGCAATCAGTGTGTATTTGTGAAAATAACTAACATTTGCTCTCTAAGAATTTCACCTGAAGAAAGTTGGATTCCAGTACCCGTGTTTGCAGTTAGTTAGCTTGTAGGCCTTAAGCATCCCTCCTTATTATAGCATCGTTTTAGGTAGGCAAGAATGCTAAAGAAACAAGGTTGCTGCCTGAAATGACACCAGAGGAAGGAGTCGTGGTGAAAGTACAGTGAGGAAAATGCTGACTTGGTTACAGTGCAGAGTAGCCAGGCATCCTTTCTGCTCAGAGCAAGTGGAGATTATAACCCCTGCCTATCCGTAGAGCAGTGTTGTGGGGATCGTTGAGATGGTTTATAAGAAGTGCTTTGTAATTTGTAGAGCGCTTTACAGACAGAAGAATTCTACTACTGGATTCCAGGTTTTATGATAGAGCCACGTTATAATGGTATCATTGGGATCCATGCTATGAGAGTATGTAAAGGAAGTCACTTGGATATATATGTAGTAGCCTTTTTACAAGTAAAGACAAAGCTGTGTCACAGCACATACCGTGTGTAGCAGACTCCATTGTGGTGGTAATCATTACAATTGGCTGTAGGTTAATTTATACCTGGATCCGCCCATTTTAGGCATCTAGGCCAAGAGTATAATTGATCACTTTTTAGCAGGGAAATGTGAGGAACTGAAATGAGGGCTTGTGTAGGCTGCAGGCTACCCAAGGAAAAACCATTATTACCAGATAGAATTCCCTCCAGAAATGTCCCTGCCTCATCCCCTCATCCACAGAAGTCAAGCACGCATCTACGGAAGCCTGGGAGACCAGAAGAGAGGCCGTGGTATGGTCAGCAGCCTGAACTGTGAAGCCAGGCTTCCTGGATTTAGCTTCCCTTACTGTGGCTCACCAGGTCTGTGTAGGATCAAGTTTCAGAAGCTCCTAAGCTGTGATTGAGAGCAGGGTTCATATCCCACCCACCCTACAGGGTTGTTACGGGGACAGAGCATTGCAGAAGCTCCCACAGGGTCGTTTAGCGTCAGTTACCATCACCGCCTGCATTAGCGTTAACAATCTGGAGCGGCCCATTGGGTTATTTAAATGCTTGTTAAATAAACTTGAAGTTTTAAAGACTCATTTCCCATCATTAGACATTGTGCTCATTGTCGTTAAGATTACAACAGAGTCCACAAATCTTTCACAGGGACAATGTATTGCACATGTCAGAAAGAGATCATCTTCCTGTGTGTGCTTGCCTGTGTTTGTGTTGATGGTTGTGCTCTGTAGGAAAAGTACCAAGGACAAAGCAGCACATTGCTGCAGCCCTGCCTGTAACTGTATCACCTTCAAGTCCTGAGGGACAAACTGAGTCACAAGACTGTTGATACGGTAGTTGAACTAATGGGGTTTTCACTAGCTTGCTATTTCTTAAAATACTTAGCTAGGGGTTTTCTGAATTAGAAGAAGTTCTGTCATTTTTATTTTGACAGTCTGGAGATAAATTATTTTCCTTGTTACCTCCATTTTTACCACCTGCAAGCAGGCCAGTAAGTATGGGGCACTTTTAAGGTCCTCTAAAGAATGGAGCTGAAAGCACACAAACCTTCATTTTCTTTTTGTTTTTCTTTTCTTTTCTTTCTTTTTTTGTTTGTTTGTTTCTTTTTGTTTTCCGAGACAGGGTTTCTTTGTGTAGCCTTGGCTGCCCTGGACTCTCTTTATAGACCAGGCTGGCCTCGAACTCACAGAGATCCGCCTGCCTCTGCCTCCCGAGCGCTGGGATTAAAGGTGTGCGTCACCACGCCTGGCCCCAAATCTTGATTTTCATTTCGTCCTTTTGAACAGCTTTGTAACCCTTGCTGCAGCTGTCACATTTTCCCTAACTGCATGAGTGCTGTAGCTGCATTTTACTGTAGAAGTCAATCATACATCTAATATAAAGGCATTTGCTGTTTCATGGTGAGCACATACAAAGAAGGCTTCTCTCTCTCTCTCTCTCTCTCTCTCTCTCTCTCTCTCCCCCCCCCTCTCCCTCCCTCCCTCCCTCCCCCTCCCCCCTCCCCCCTCCCCCCCTCTCGATTTTTCGAGACAGGGTTTCTCCGTATAGCCCTGGCTATCCTGGAGCTTTGTAGACCAGGATGGCCTTGAACTCTGAGATCCGTCTGCCTCTGCCTCTGCCTCCCCGAATGCTGGGATTAGGGGTGCGCACCACTGCACTGAGCTCAAACAAGTTTTCTAAACTTTCCTTTCTTTCCCTATCCCCAAATCAGCTTTGAAAATGAAATCTGAAAAAAAAAAAAAATTGAATTTGCTCTTAAAATATCTGTTTGCTTTGGGTAAATACATGCAGGTTACACTTCCTGAGTTATTCAGTGAAGTAAATAGTCTCTGCTACCTTTAGCAGTTTGTTGCCTTCCTAACTACTTGCACAACCAGGAAGACACATGTTCACCATTTACAGCCAAAATGTGTAAAGCAGTGACTAGAAGTATGACATATTCATGACTTAGCTCCTCCTGTGCAGCTGCAGTAATGCTGGGCATGCAGGGAAATGCTAAGGAATTCTTCTCAGATTAATAAAAGTCAAAAAAAAAAAAAAAAAAAAAAAGAGCAGAGAAAGTGGTATATTTGAGGAAGATCAAAAGCCATGAAATGTGTCATGTTTAATCAGTTTCTTTTGATAAGCTGTGTCGTTAAATTGTGTCTTCCCTGGTCATGGAAGTAGTTAGGTGGGTAATTGTTAAATGTAGCTGAAAAGACCACTTATCACTCTGAATAAACAGAAATCAGGTTCTAGAACCAGACTGAAAGAAGGAAGTTACATCACTCTCTTAAATGAGGAAGCACTGGGCAGAACTGGATGAGTTGTAAGACAAAAATGTGCCCCTCCTCCTCTCATGGATTGCTCCTGAGGTGTATTAATGAGATCTCGTGGCAAGGTGAGCATATCTAGGTTACTGCCTTAAGGTAGCCTGGCTTTGTGTGTTAGTTAAAGCAGTTTCCAAGCAAATATTTTCAAGATAAAGGCATGTAAGTTCACCTTAGAAAGTGTGTGCAGTGTGCTATTGGTATAATGTGTTTTTTTTTTTTTAAATAGAAAATAACCTTAAAGTAACAACAAAAACAAGGTAGATGGATTACAACCCCAAAGGAATAGTGTGTAAGAAAAGGTAATTTGTTTTTACTGCTTTAAGCATATAGTAACAAGCCATGTAGAAAGCTGTGCTGCGGTCATTGATGCTTTAAGCTTAGTCCCTGCACACTGTCCACTGTGAATCTGGGAAGTGATTTGGGATATTCTAAACGTGTGAGCTTGTTAGTGGCCACTCTTGTCACTGTAGTACATGCAAAGTTGATCCCTAACACGTTTTTGCCTTTCCCCTTAGCTTTTCTCTTTAATCTGGGGAAATCTCCTGTAATTACATTTTAAAACATGAGATGACAATTTTCTCAGTGTTCACTTACTATTTATTAGAAGTAAACATGCCAGGATCTACAGGTAGAAAATGCTAGGCACTGGTCCTGCATTTAGAGGGTAGGAGGGAATCCCGGCCACAACACAATCTGGAACAGAGAGACACGGCTCTGGCTTTTAATAAAAGGAGGGGCTTGTTGAGGGAGGACAGCAGGAGCAGAGCTAGCCATAAAGCTTAGGAGAACCACTGGAGCTGAAAGGGCAGCGTTGTTGAGGTCTTTTGTGCCAGGAAGGAGCTCTCAGAGGCCTTGACAGCTTCTTTTTGGGGTGGCAGTTGAATATTGATCTGACCCTGTTGGTTAAAGTATGGTTTACATATATTCAGATTGGAGGTCAGTTGGAGCCAGTGGGGGGGGGGGGGAGGAAGAGTGTAGAAATTGTGTGCAGAGGTTGGCAGTTGAATATTGATCTTAACTCAGGCTCACAGTGGTTCCTCAGGAAGTGTGGCCCTCCTAGATCAAAAAGGGGTTGGGGGTGAGGTGAGAGAGAGAGAGATTGACTTTGTAGCCTGTGGGATACCAGAAGCCCATCCAAGTGGAAAAAATGATCACCAGACAGTAAGAAATGCAAAGTGGAAGCCAGGCTACACTTTCCTATTTAGGAACTGTCTGTGGAGTTGAAGCCATAGAAGTGAATTTAAAGATGAGAGCAAAATCTTTAAATTAAGGGGAAAACTGGTGCTGCTAACAGAAATGAGGCGTTGGTGTTGAAATGCATTCTGGTTCATGAAGAGCACTAAAATTGTTTCATGGCTGTGTAAGTTGTTACTTGGTTCTGGCCTATACTGCGCTACCTGCATCAACACTCACTTTACTGTTCTTGGCTTTCCTAACAGTACCATCCTGGATACTGATAGCCATTCCTAAGTGTATCTTTGCATTTATTTTCTTCATAATTTTACAGTTATAAAGACTTGGATAAAATTTAAAACACTACAGCATTAGTCAAATTTCACTTGCGCAAAATGTGTTGCTTTATTATACATTTGACTGGATTGATTTCTCTGGCCCCACCAAGATTATACAACCTGAATACTAGTTTTGGGTTTTGGGTTGTTGTTGTTGTTGTTGTTGTTGTTGTTGTTGTTGTTGTTGTTTAAATGAAGTAGAAGACTTTCAGGTAGTTTTCTAACGTAACTTTAATTTAAAATCTGGAGAAAAGAGTGTGTGTGTGTGTGTGTGTGTGTGTGTGTGTGTGTGTGTGTGTGTGTGTGTCTAAGTCTAAACCTTAAACCTGTGGCATGTTGCTCTTTTGGGTTTTACAGCCTGAAGTTATTTTCCAAAAGATGAGAACACAGCAGTTATATTGCCTTCCTGGCTTCTGCCATGCAAGCAAGTAGGAAGTTCAGATAGTTTCATAACATGGCCCATTCACAATTCCCCATTGAAATGTAGAGGCAGGTCACCTTCTATGAATACACAAAGACACTATTGTGATCAGAAGTGAGCTGGCTTACTGAACACAATTCTTTTTATACTAAAAAAATTTTTTTCCTTAAGAAAGCTAACAAGTAGGTGATGGAAACAATGAATAAAAAAATAACTTTTTCTAGAACATAAAAATAATTTTAAATGACCACTGAGATGTAAGTTTAGGACTCCAAGGCAACTTGAGCAGAGGCGATGGTTACACAATCATTCTGTGGAAAGCCAAGATGTAGACGGCCCTGGGAGGCTGACACAGTCCTTACTAGTAGTACTTGCTGGTCTGCCGGCAGGTGGGGGCTGGGCCTCGCAAATCCCCCGCAGCATTGTCCTGTAATCAGGAGGAACCATCTTCAAACGTGTGCTTTCAAACTACTTAAACACCACATTCTTCCTCCCATCTTGCCTTTCATTTTCATATTACCACAGATCTCTTCCCTGTAGTCTCTCAGTGTTTGTGAATGTTTTGAAAAGCCTTGATAAACCCTGGCTAAGCACACACAGGGAGAGGCTAGCCCTTTTTAAAATCTGTTTTTTAAATTATAACTTGATGGTAAATAACATATTTGTTCACTTCAGTAATTTGAAAACCAGGACTCAAACGATCTCCCAATGATGAGATTTCTTAAGTGACAGATTATTCTGTCATATATCTTTTTTGTTTTGTTTTTTTGTTTTCTCAGACAGGGTTTCTCTGTGTAGCCTTGGCTGTTCTGGACACATTTGTAGACCAGGCTGGCCTTGAACTTATATATCTTTGAGAGACTGGTTTAAAAAAAAATAAAGTATGACTCTTTGAAATAATATTGTAAGCCTATCACAAAATAACTGCCTCATGTATTAAAACAGCTGGCTTTGTAAACATCTATTGGGTGTTTTTTTAGATCATTAGTTTAAAAAAAAATAAGAACCCCTATGCCTTCCATATAGTTTACCTTTAGTGACTAACAAATGTTCACTTTCTGAGCTGAGTCCCTGTGATTAACAGGTACTTAGGACCCACAGCCACTTGTTCTGAAGTCCCAGGTTATTAGGCCTGAGATTTGTAAATAATAGATGTTTAGTTGCTGATCAATTTAATAACAAAAATGAACCATCTGTGTAGCCCCTCCAGCCAGCAAATTTGTCCTAGTCCCACGCTCAGTCAGCACTTGGTAGGTATGCAGACATTTAATGGCAGAGTGGTGTAGACCATATGTATGGAGATCTCAAAGGGGGCTGTGTTCTGGGCAGCAGATATGTAGCACCCTGCTGTCTAAAGGCTTACTAAGTGCACAGGACAGCTGAAGACGTCAGCGTTGGTGCTTTTTATTATCCGCAAAGTATTGAATCATTAAAAAAAAAAAAAAAAACAACAAAAAACAAAAAAGTAAAATTAGAATGAGTGCACGGGGACTCCAGATCTGTAAAGTTAAGGAACTGCCAGTTTAAGAAAAATGTGTTCTGCCTTTGTAACCCATGCCTTACAGGGAAGGAGGACATGAGTTACTGGGTATTTCACAAAGAGGAATGCAAAGAATGTCCCTTAAGTTTGTCTTTGAAAGGGAGGAAGCTATCCAAAGCTGACACTGAAGCTAGCAATCTTGCAGAACTTGATTTTTACAAGATATTAGAAATTACTCTCCTTATATATGACTATGTCTTTCTTGAGCAAGTAATAACTGGAGAATTGTCTTCTGACCATGTTAGGCTGTGGGGCAGGTAGGTTCCGCGCTGGAGAATCTCCTGAATGGGGCTAGTGAGGGACAGCTCTGCCTGGGAAGCATTGTACTTTTTAAAATTACTGGGTTTTTTGGTTTGTTTGTTTTGGGTGGGGGTTGGGGGTTCAGTGAAGGTAAGGCAGGCCTTGCTATGTAGTCCAAGCTGGTCTTGAACCTATCACCCTCCCACCTCAGCCTCCTAGGTGCTGGGAGTGCAGCCATGTGCCACTGTGCCTGGCTTGGGAACCTGAGTGAGAACCACTGTGCTCCCTTCCTGATACAGCCATGCCATACAAGGTCGGGTTAGTGGGCCGGAGGGAGGTTTGTGTGCTTTGGAAAGCAGTTGTGATTTGTTGTGCAACTGGTAAGCTCTGTAGCAAGAATTGGCTTTTCTGGCAATGGATTCTTTCTCATTCTGTGAAAAATGTTTCCAGTGTCAGGTTAGTATTTACAAAAACAAAAATTATTTGAGTATTCTTGTGAGAAGAATTAGAAAGTCTACAACTGGGCTGGAGAGATGGCTCGACAGTTAAGAGCACTGTCTGCTCTTCCAAAGGACCCAGGTTCAATTCCCAGCACCCACATGGCAGCTCACAACTGTGTGTAGCTCCATTTCCAAGGGATCTCATATCAATGCACCAAATAAACTAAATACATTGTGTTTAAAATAGTCTACAACCAATTTTCCCATTTCTCCCATCTCTAATTATGCTACAATATAGAAGTCCTTATATTTGAATTAGGTTGTTGATTCTCTCATTTCTTCTTGATTTCCCCAGGCAATGAAAGCTACTGGTTGACTTAAAAAACCCTTGGGCTTCACAAATCTGAAGACTTCCCAGAATAAGGCACAATGTCAACAGCAGGAGTTGCTGCTCAGGACATTCGAGTCCCATTGAAAGCTGGATTTCTACATAATGGCCAAGCCCTGGGGAGTGTGAGGACCTGCTGGGGCAGTCGCAGGGAGTTTGAAAAGTAAGTCAAGAGTGTTCAGTGTTCATCCTCGATGCTACAGTGACAGGGGACGCGAGTGTACCTGCTCATGACCGACATGATTTCCTTTGCTTTCAGCAACTTCTTAAATATTGATCCGATAACCATGGCCTACAGTCTGAACTCGCCTGCTCAGGAGCATCTAACCACTGTTGGTAAGTACAAATCTGTGGGGTTTGTCCTGTCCTCAAGCAGGTCTCTTACTGGAGGAAACCTAAGTAGTTTGCAACAATAGTCTGACACCTAGTGGCCCCAGATGCCAAAGCTAGCTCTTTCCTATCCTTTACTACCTATATCCAAGCCACTGATCCCTAAAGAGAGCTGTGGAAATGTGATTTCTCTAAATCAAGACTTAATTTGCTCAGAGGTACGATGCAGACTTAACTCGAACAACCTTGGGCAGTGTCTGCCTCGTGTATTACTGGCCCCGAGTGCACACTTGAAAGCAATAGGTGCGAGTAGTACACATGGTAATCAGATTTAGAAATCTGTGCAGTTATTTTAATTTGAACATTATGTCCCTTAGATTTTTGTCAAGAGCTTCTTATCAGATGGTCATGTTGCAAGTGAGTCCATTCGTTCAATCATGATCTGCTGGCAGGAAGGACCTCACCTCACCTTATCTCATTCATGCCTGGCATACCTTGTGTTGTCGCACGTCTTAAGTGGCAAGCCTGGTGTAGCACGGTGCTCATGTAAATTATACACTGTTCATCTTCTGTGAATTTTGCACACGTCACAAAACTTGCCTGGGATGTGTGGGTGTCTGCCGAGCACATGTCCAAGGGAGATGGCAGAGATAATTTGTCTTTGAAGCAGATCACGTGTGTTCCCCTACTCTGGCTCTAATTATACCTGTGGTGGCTGCATGGGTGTCCTCAGGATTACACCAGTCAGGTGTTTCCATGGCTTGGGCAAAGAACTGGAGCTCCGGCCCTGGCGTCCTCACAGGGTGAAGGGCAGGGACAGTGGGGCTGACCTTCATGAGCATCGCTTGTTGTTTCAGGATGTGCTTCGCGCTCTGCTCCAGTGAGCGGCCACTTCTTTGCAGAATATGGTCCGTCTCCAAAGTCAAGCTTGCCCCCTCTGATTATCTCCCCGAGTGAAAGCTCGGGACAGCGTGAAGAGGATCAAGTTATGTGTGGTTTTAAGAAACTCTCAGTGAATGGGGTCTGTACTTCCACACCTCCGCTTACACCCATAAAGGGCTGCCCTTCCCCGCTCCCCTGTGCAGCCCTGTGTGATCGGGGCTCTCGGCCGCTCCCACCACTGCCCATCTCTGAAGACCTATTTCTGGATGAGGCCGACTGTGAGGTAGAATTTCTGACCAGCTCAGACACAGACTTCCTTTTAGAAGACTGTGCACCTTCAGATTTCAGATACGATGTTCCAGGCAGGCGAAGCTTCCGTGGCTGTGGACAGATCAACTATGCGTATTTTGACACCCCGACCGTTTCTGTGGCAGATCTCAGCTGTGCGTCTGACCTGAGCAGAGTTGCTCCAGATCCGACTCCTCCCCCACCTCAAAGCCATCGCAGACTAAGGAGGTCTCACTCGGGACCAGCGGGGTCGTTCAACAAGCCAGCCATCCGGATATCCAGCTACACACACAGAGCTTCTCCCAGCTCGGATGAAGACAAGCCTGAGGTCCCTCCCAGGGTTCCTATACCTCCTAGGCCAGCAAAGCCGGATTACAGAAGGTGGTCAGCCGAAGTGACCTCCAGCACGTACAGTGATGAAGACCGGCCTCCCAAAGTCCCCCCGAGAGAACCTCTGTCCCGGAGTAACTCCCGTACCCCAAGTCCTAAAAGCCTTCCATCTTACCTCAATGGGGTCATGCCCCCAACACAGAGCTTTGCCCCTGACCCCAAGTATGTCAGCAGCAAAGCCCTGCAGAGACAGAGCAGCGAAGGGTCTGCCAGCAAGGCTCCTTGCATCCTGCCCATTATTGAAAATGGGAAGAAAGTTAGTTCAACGCATTATTATCTACTACCTGAGAGACCACCGTACCTAGACAAATATGAAAAGTATTTTAGGGAAGCAGAAGAAACAAGCCCAAGCACCCAAATTCAGCCATTACCTGCTGCCTGTGGTATGGCCTCTGCCGCAGAAAAGTTAGCCTCCAAAATGAAAATGGATGTGGGTAGTCACGTGAAACGCAAACACTCTTCCTACGTGGTTTCTCCGTAAACATGGAGGTCATGGTTCAGCAGAAGTTACATGGAATGGATGGCTCCCAGTTTTCCAGTTTGAGGCTCACAGAACAATGTCAGGTTGCAAGAAGAAGTTGGTGGACTCCGCCTTAATGAGAAAGGCTTGGAGCAGCTCTGAGGTGCTGTCACGCTGGAGTCCTGACTTACCAGCGTAGGAGAAAAAAGTCTATAAAGTGCTAGAGGGGAGGGAAGAATGGGGAGACTTTAACATTTGACTACACTATATACCTATGTATAAACGTGCGGTGTAACCATAGACCATAGCTGCAGGATAACCAATTAGTCATATCTTAGAGTAATATATATTCAGAATAATTAAAAACAAGCTGGAGGGACAGCTCCTGATAGTGTGAAAATTGAGCAAATGGAAGAAAGCAGAATTGTTAGATCAAATTATAAATTTGTTTAAAGCTTCCTGGCACTCGGGCCTGCTCTGCAGTTTGTTTTCTCCCCCTTCCCCACCAGCAGTCTTCTCCACACAGGACAGGGCATGTTCTTCACCAGGCCTGGGCCGTCTTGTTGAATCACTCTGTACTTCCAGCTCTGGGGTTTTGTCTTGTTGAGAAGGACAGCAGTTTCTGGCAATGTTATCACCAGTGTGTGTCTCATATCCTGAAAATTGACAGAATTGGTGAATAGCTTTTCCATACTATTCCTGCTTTTCCCATCCACTGACATGGCCCTGTTGTAGCAAGAGGCTTGCAAGAGAGCGATGGCCACCAGGGTTCAGAATGCGAGTTTTATAGATTACTGCAGCGATTAGCTATGTGGTTGAGAGTTACTATGTGGGGATGTACGGTATTTTTGTTGTTGGTTTTTTTTTTGTTTGTTTTTTAGACTTAATAAACAAGTACAACACAAGCTGGTCTTGTGTTGCTGGCTCCTATTCAGTATTTCCTGGGGATTGTTTGCTTTTTAAGCGAAACACTTCTGACCAATAGCACAGAACGTCTTAATGCCAGAGGTCACTTCAGCATCTCCCTGCTCTGAGAACTCACAGCCGGCTGCTTCACTGCCCTGAGATTCAGTGAGACGTGTAGCTTGTGTTCAGTTTTTTACAGCCTCTGATGTGTTTATCTTGCCTCGGTCAGCACAGAGAGAAGGTGCTTGCTAACAGAGGGACCGTGCTGCGGTGTCCCACCAAGCTGCTCAGTTTGAACTGTTTGAAGCTTACTGTGTTTTAGTATGAACTAAATGAAGGTTAAAACATGCTTTAGAAAAACGCACTGATCTCCGCACTGTGTGTACAGTATTGGACAAAGGATTTATTCATTTTGTTGCATTATTTTGAATATTGTCTTTTCATTTTAATAAAGTTATATTACTTATTTATGATACCGTTAATAATGTGTCTAAACTCTTATGTCTCAAGCCAAAGCCATTGACAATCTTATTTTTAAAGCATAACAGAAGACTCTTTGAGATTTATACGTGTTGAAACTTATTGTAGGTTTCTAAATGACAATTTGAGCAACTTTACTTGGGTATTATAAAAATGTATGGGGGCTGAGAACTTGGCTCAGTTGTTGAAGTGCTTGCCTAGCATGCACACAATCCTGGATTTGATTCCTAGTACCACATAAACTGGGCATGGCAGCACATGCCCATAAGCCCAGCACTCCAGAGACAGAGCTGGAGGATCAGGAGTTCAAGGTCATCTTTGGTTACATACGGCTTTTGAGGTTAGCCTAGGCCACATGAGTCCCTGTCTCAAGAAAGAAAAGAAACAAGGCCTGGGCATGGTGGCGCACGCCTTTAATCCCAGCATTTGGGAGGTAGAGGCAGGTGGATTACTGTGAGTTTGAGACTAGCCTGGTCTACAAAGCGAGTCCAGAACAGCCAAGGCTCACACAGAGACCTTGTCTTAAAAATCCAAAACAACAACAACAAAACCAGAAACAATGTGGTAAAATCAAGTTGTTTGCTTTCACCTAGAACAATTAAGTGAACTTGGTTCTGGTGCAACTGGTGGAAACAGTAATGTGAGGAGGGGCAGACACTGCAGCCCATAGTAAGGGACAAGCAGTGTCCAGACTTGGTCTGACTCATTTGGAGCTTTATGACTAAGTCTGGATTACTCTAGGCCCTTTGTAGTCTACTTCTTCCTTGTTTGAAGCCTTAAGTCTCCACTGCCCGGCATCACAGACCCCTGCAGACTGCTGTCTTGTGGGCTGCTGCGTCAGAGCTGGGTGGCCCCATGTGCCAGGTGTCACTCTGGCCTGGGAACTTCATTCAATAACATACCTGTTGAGCAGCAGCCGCATGTTGGATCTGGGAAGAACAGCCTTTCCATCCCCTTACAGCATTTTACAGCAATGTGATTCAGAGATGTTAAAAAGGTATCCAGCAGGCGACTGAGGCATCTGAGCTCTGGGAGTGAAGTGAGGAGCTGGAGCTAGGCAGTGAGTTAGTAGGTATGTTAGCAGAGGCCAGGAAGCAGGAAGGAGCTGGGCCCGTTCCAGGAGCTGAAGGCCACGGGCGGGAGAGTAGGCTGTGCAATGGGGAAGGGCAGTGGGTGCAACCCAAAAGATCCCGAGTGGGAGAGGAACACGGTGTGATTTGTTTTAGGAAAGATGACAGTGGCTGTTGTGTGGAAAACATTTCGGAGAAATGAAATTAGCAGGAACTCTTAGCTACGGCCAGGGCCCTGAACTGACACAGAGTCACACCAGGGTGGGTGGACTCTGAGGGTGCTGGGAATGGGTCTGCGCTACCCTCTTCCGAAGCAAGCCATGGCTCTTACAAGCAGGGACTCTGTCCTGTCCTGTACCGAGCACTGCCTGGCACCGTGAGCCAGGGCTTTGTTCTTAGATTAGTCCCAGCTTACTTTCCTTACCTATTTTTGTGTTTTTCTTTAAACTTCTGGGCATATAATTTTCATAGTTTTTCCTGGCCAAAGAAATGTACTTAGCTGCCATGCTAACAGCGCTGCTACTCAAGAGCTCACTTGCCTACCTGCTCCCCAGCTGGCACACCACACAAGTTGAGTTCTTTCTTCAGTATATTTTATGTGTGTGTCATGCATCACATGCATGCAGTACCTGTTGCCCACAGATGCCAGAAGATGGTGTACTGTGGTTACCGCAGCTGTGAGCTGCTGTGTGGGTGCTGGGAACTGAACTCTGGCTCTCTGGAAGAGCAGCCAGTGCTCTTAACTGCTGAGCCACCTTTATGGTCCTGTAGAATATGGGGAATTGACATCTGTACGATACTTGTATAATGCTTGTTTAGCTGCAAGCTGATACTTGGTCCTACTTTTTTAGAACTAGAAACGGATTTGGCCATCCTGTTGGGCGTTCTGTAAAAAGCTAATGGAACTTTTAAAAAGCTATTGTGTAAAGACACACAATGCTCATTGTAGTTGAGAAGACAGAGCTGCTGCTGGCTCCAGAGTTCTCCCAGCTCTAGGGAACACTTAACAAAGCCTTAATACAGCCAAGAGCCTTGAGGTTCCACACCTGAAATGGAGAAAAGGCCAAAAAGCAAAAATGTCCATTTTTAACTGAGCCAGCTCTAAAGCCTTGAGGTATTGTCCTTATTTCCATGAGCTCTTTTCAAACTGGAAACACACTTGAGGACTTGTTTTCCTTGCAGTGTAGGCCATTTGACAGAATGTTCTAGCCCTTCTGCTCTCTGCAGTGTGAGTCATTCATTCTTAACAGTTTTGGGGCTCCGAGGAGTGAAGGGGAGGAGAACAGAATTTGGTGAGTACCCATTTGTCTCCACTGTTGGCCTCACCTCCCTTACTACCTGTAAGTACACAAACATGGTTCAGGCGTGCCTAGTGCCGTTCACTGGGAGGGGGTGAGCTTGCTCACTCTTCACCTGCAAGAATTAAACTTCATACCTGAGCCACAAGGAATCTGCTACGACCACACGTTTAAACAAGCTTCCCTCAGCTTTCATGATGTCTGCTTGGAATTTGGAGCAGCGGACATACTTGTGTATGTTTTTGTGTACCTGAGCTTACATCAGAGCAACCCTGTGACTCAGTCACTGCCCCATGGCGGCAGATGGGAGTTTTGGTAAAGGGGGGGGGGGGGGCTGGGAATGGACGGGAAGGAATGCGCTTCAAGTACTAGTCGGCACCTGTCTTAGAGCTGCTGCCAGAGCAGTGGCTTAGCGTGCTTCCTGCATGCTGTCATCTCTCACCCTGTGAGTTCAGACACCCAGGAACCCCAAGCACAGAAGCCTGTGTAGCAAGTACCCACAGGGGTCTGCATGCCTGTCACCCCTCCTGTTCCTGCTAAATGGAAAAGCCACCACCAAGAAACAGAGCTTAGGAATGTGCCCGGCACTCTCCTCACAGAGCCAGGCAGCACCTTGATTCCTTAACGTCAGCGAACATCTAACCACATGCCTCCCATAGATCTCTTCACAGTCATGAGGGTAGCCAGTGCCTTTCCTGGGACAGCATTGGCTTGTCCACTCCCCTCTTGTGAAAGGCAGAATGAGTTGTGTCATTTTGGCCCGCGCCAAGCCTTCCTCTGGCCTCGCCGTGGCACCGCCTCGGGCACAGCACACAGGAAGCTGCACTTTGTTATTTTGAATTCCTGGCTAGCCTCATGTTCTTGGATGAACCAGTGTCCTTGTACACAGTGTCTCTCCTCCCTCATTGATCAGGGTTCTTGGCGGAGTAGCAGCCAGCTGACAGTTTCTGCAGCCGGCTGAGTAGTGGAGCCCAGCTCTGCAGCACAAGCACCCACGGTGGCCGGCACAGGACCAGACTTGCCTGTGTACTGCCTCAGCCCAGCCCAGGAGCCTCTAATTACACGTCTGCTGGTTGCAGGAGCCCAGGTGTCCTGGGTCCAGGCCCGGGGAAGAGAGGACACACAGGTCTGCTGTCGCTGCGGGTCATTGCAGAGGCCCCCCTGGAGCAGCAAGGTCCAGACCGTGTGCCAGTTTCATCATGGCCTTCTCGGAACCTCTGCCACAATGTCACCTCCCTATAGACCTTCTCATCGTCCCAAGTATAGTCAGACACTGACCTGGCCCGACAGGAGACTGAGGGTGGCGTGTTTTCCTCCACACAATATGGCATTGTCTCAGGGGTGGCTCATTTGGCAGAGCTCTGGCCCATTTGACTTGCCTGCAGATGTCCCAGTGTGAACAGCTCACAGTTGTCAGGAACTTGCTGTCTGCCAAGCACTGAGCGCTCCAGATCCTGTGTGGTGGCACCAAGACCGAAGAGAGGCGAAAAGGCAGCCTTTCACAGGAAGCACAAGGGGGGGGGGGGGGGGGGGAGGGGGGATGGTGCTGCTCGTGAGGACCTAGGTTTGTACAAGAACAAGGGATCAAAGAGTCACCGTAGCCGGTGCCTGCCTTGCTCGGGCCAGTGCCAGCCAGTGTTCCGTGCAAGCTGAGCTGTGGGCCACAGAGACACTGTCGGGTGAACCTGTAGGGAAAGCAAGACAGCAGACAGAGGTTGTTTTGCTTTTGTTTTTAAAGTCACTATTTTTTTTTCCTTCCCAACTTAGTTGATGGATCCAAGTGTTCTTTTTTTGCAAGAGTCCACCAGACTTGAACAGTAGATTGCCATTTGTTATCTGGCAAGGGCTGATAAGGATCTCAGACAGACACTGATTTAGGGCTGTCGAGATGGTGAGATGGGCAAGCCTGGCAACTTGCGTCTGAATCCTGGAAGAAAATGATGCCACAAAGCCAGTCACCCTTTGACCTCCACGTATGCTGCACGTGCCTGCACACATCTTTTTAAAGAAACTAGAAATGCCATTAAAATGTTCATGTATATTAGTCTGTGGGAAACTTCTTTGCTATTGTTTTGTCTTTGAGACAGGGTTCTCTGCATAGCCCTGGCTGTCATAGAATTCACTATGTAGACCAGGCTGGCCTCGAGCTCACAGAGATCCACCTGCCTCTGTATTCTGAGTGCTGGGATTAAAAGAGTGTGCCACTATACCCAGCTTATGGGAAACATTATTGTTGTTGTTATTATTACACTTTTTGAAATTATTGCTATTATTATTATTAATTATTGGGGTTTTTTCTTTTTTTTTTTTTTTTTTTTGAGACAGGGTTTCTCTGTGTAGCCTTGGCTGTCCTGGACTTGCTTGGTAGACCAAGCTGGCCTTGAACTCACAGTGATCTGCTTGCCTCTGCCTCCCTAGTGCTGGGATTAAAGTCATACGCCACCATGCCTGGCTGAAATTATTTTTCAAAATTAATTTACTTATTATTCTTAAACTGTATTCTGCCTGCATGTGAGCCAGCAGGCCAGAAGAGGGCCCAGCTCTCATTATGGATGGAAATATAAGTCACCATGTGGTCGCTGGGAATTGAACTCAGGATCTTCTGGAGAACAGCCAGTGCTCTTAACCTCTGAGCCATCTCTCCAACTGGAAACTTCTATTTGTGTAATATTTGTTGCCATTTTGAGGCATGGCCACACCCTATCCCAGACTAACCTAAATTTACTCTATATTCATGCTGACCTCAAACTCATAGGTGAACCCCAGCCTGATGTCAGGCTCCCAAGTGTCAGGTTACTGATATAAGCCGCCACGTGTGGAGATTTTCCCTCTTACTTGTGTAGTTAAAGATCTGGCGTTTTAGCCGGGCGGTGGTGGCGCACGCCTTTAATGCCAGCACTTGGGAGGCAGAGGCAGGTGGATTTCCAAGTGAGAGAAGCCCAGCACGCCTTTGGGCACCGGAACCATCTTTGCCTATGGGCTTTAGGACTCCGTGAAAGGCAGACAGTACATGCTTGTGGTCTGTGGGGGATGAGCCCAAAGGGAAGGACAGGCTGACGAGAGAGCAAACGCTGGCTGTGAAGGGAGCTGAGTTCTTGGGAGGAGAGGTGCATTTATGAACAGAGAGGACAGGAAGGAGCCACCCCCCAGTGGCAGGTTCTGGCGCTCCTCAATAACAGTGGGTGTGTACCCTCAGCCATCTCCCCGTGCCAGCGCTCTTCTACCGCCTTGGCTAACAGGCATCTTCAAACACAAGCGTGTGTATAAAATTACAAGTCGCTAAGCACTTTAAAAAATTAACGTTAAGAAACGCACAAAAACAACAACAAAAGAAACACACATAAGCTGGACATGCTTGTGCTCACGGGTTACTCCGGTACTGAGGGTGGGGTAGACGGAGAAAGATCAGCTTGAGTACAAGGCCAGTTTGGGCTACAGAGTGAAACCTTATCTCCAAAACAACAAACAAACAAACAAACAAAAACTGGAGAGAGGGAAAAAGCTCAAAAACAAAAGTAATCTGGTCAGTAATTTAAGTGCACACCTTTAATCTCAACATTTGTAAAGCAGAGTCAGGAGGATCTTTGTGAGTTCAAGGCTAGCCTGGTCTATGGCGTGAGTTCCAGGACAGCCAGAGTTACACAGAAAAACTCTATCTCAAAAAAGGAGGAAGAGGAAGAGGGAGGGAGGGAGAGAGAAAGAGAGAGAGGAATGGTGGGAGGGAGAGGACCAGTCCCAGCATGTGGGGAGGCAGAGGCAGGCAGATCTCTATGAGTTCGAGGCCAGGACAGCCAAGACTACTTCTGTCTTAGAAACAAAACAGAAAACCAAACCAAACAAAAACAAAAATGGTACCCAAGATAGACACTTGCCTACCATACATAAGGCCTCCAACAGTGCCACAAAAATAAGAAAACACAAGGCTAAACCTTATGCAAACATTTCACAAAAGAAATGTTAAAACAATCCTCAGTGATTAAACAGAGTAGTCTATCCATGAAACAAGAACAAGATGTAATGGGCCAGGCGTAGTAGCAAACGAGGCAGGTGGATCTCTTTGAGTTTGAGGCCAGCCTGGTCTACAAAGCGAGTCCAGGACAGCCAAAGCTACACAGAGAAACCTTGTCTTGAAAAAAAAAAAGAAAAGAAAAGGGGTTTGAAGTTGGGAAGTGGCTTTTGCCACACAAACCAGACAGCCTAATTTCAATCCCTGGAATGCAAATAAAAAGGCAGATGCGGATGGCCCACGTCTCCAATCTTAGTATTCCTGTGGTGAGGTAAGAGGTAGATCTGCCTGAAGTTCACAGGCCAGGTAGGCAGCCTGTGGCCTTCTGTACAGTGGCAGAAACAAGAGAGACCTGACTCAGCAAGGTGGCAAGTGAGAACTGGCTCCTAAAAGTTGTCCTCTGACCTTTATACATGCACTGGGACATACACGTGCCCACACTCATATACACACACTCGATCAACCAACAGGAAAAGGGGCTGGAGACAGTGGCAGAGTGTTCATCAAGCATGTGTGATGTGTGTGTGATGTGGGGGGGTTCAACCCCCCAGTACCACAAAATAAATTGAGAAGACAAAAGATTTTCCCAGATCTGGAGATACAGGAAAATGAGACCACACCTGGATACATTTGCCCAAAACTCCACACCAACCAATGATAAGACCAGCAAAGCTTCCAGAAGGGGAAGAGCAGAAACAGTGGTTAGCGGCAGGAGTGCTGACCAGGATGCCAACTCAAGGCTCTAAGACCAGGCTGGCCTCGAACTCACAGAGATCTTCCTGCCTCTGCCTCCCGAGTGCTGGGATCACAGCTGTGTGCCACCATGACATTCTGAATGCAAAATCTTGTACTTAGCCAGCTCCAGAGCATTTTCTAGACCTCTTTTATCCTTGTTAAATTTTTATTCACTTATTTTGTGTATTGGGGGGGGGGAGGGTGCATGTGCCACAAAATATACATGAAGGTCAGAGGTCAACTTCCGGGACTCAGTTCTCTCCTTTCACCATGTGGGATTCTGAGAATCAAACTCAGGCGATCGCTCTTGGGAGCAAGCGCCTCTGCCCTGACATACTCTGCACAATCTTTTGAGACAGGGGCTTGAGGCTCCTGATTGCAGGAGCACAGGCGTGAGTTCCCTACCCCTCACACCCCAGCCTCTCAGAGTTTATGCAACTCTGCTTTCAGACACTGTGCTCCTGTTTGGAGTCTGGAATGCTGAGGAGGCTTGTTCCCCAGGTTGGCAGCTGGGAGGCGGTGGAAGTCTTAGGGGGTGCTAAGGAGTCTTAGGAGGGGGTCTCTGGTCATCGGTGACTGAGCCAGCGAAGAGGGTCATGAGACCCAAATCTCCGTCCTTTGTCCTAGCCATGAAGGATGCGCCCTCCATTACTGAGCTCCTTCACCTGAGACTCCAAAGCTGTCAGCTCAGACCTTCAGTCTTCATAAGCTGTTTTGTTGCGGGTGTTTGTTACAGTGAGGGAAAGCTGCCTGACACAAATTGCAACCCGACAGAACAAACAAAGAGAATCTAAGAGGCAGCGGTGGGGGGGGGGGGGTGAGTGTCCAATGGCAACGCTGAGCAATGCAGCCATTATAACTTAGAGCAAAATGAATTTTATGCACGTCTGAAACTGAATAATAGAAATCCAGATCGCAGATTAACCTGAGGAGGAGGACAGGAGCAAAATGAGAACAGATTTGTTCTATAGAAATAAAGGATAGACTTGATACATTTAGGACGTCAGTGGTGCTGCTCAGGACACATTAAAATTCTAGAGGTGGAGAAATGTGTGTGTCTGTTTCAGCACTCTGCCCACAACCAATGGAAACCCAGGACACACCTGGTACCCAGTTCTTAGAAGGTGGAAACAGGAAGATCAGAAGTTCTCAAGAAATGATTAAAAACTCTCGGGTGGGGGGGGGGGGCGGAGTACCACCTCTCTGAGGAGCCGGGTGTGGTAGCTTTAATCCCAGCACTTGGGAAGCAGAGGCAGGCAGATTGCTGTGAGTTCAAGGCCAGCCTGGTCTACAAAGCGAGTCTAGCATGGCCAAGGTTACATAGAGAGATGCTCCCCCTACGTTCCCCCAAATGAACTCTCAGGTTTGCTGAGCATAAGGTTTTAAGTCCAAAATATTTTCCCCTGAGAACTTAATGATGGCTCTGCTGTCTTCTACCTGCCACCACAGTGCATGTAGGCATCATGTTTGCACAGGGCCTGGACCCCTGACCTACAAAGTCAGGTGTTTGTTCCTAACTCCTGTCAACACTGTCCCCTTTTCTAAGTAAAGCTAACATCTCTCCAAGTCATAAACAGATTCTGGTTTTACGTCATAAACCAAATCTGTGCCACATGCAAAGATGGTCACTGCCAGCTTTTGAAGCAAAGATGCTTGCCATGGCTAGCTCCGCCCACCGGCTAGCCCCGCCCACCGGCAGGGCGGATGCTTAGTTGCCATGGACAGTGCCTCCCGTCTGACACAACAGTTGCCAAGCAGAGGCCCATGGGAGCAGAGTACAGAAAATACGGCTTGGGTTTTGTGTTGATATGACCAGCGGACTCTGCACTCATTTCTGAGTCCTATTTTGTAAAGGTTGTGAAATAAAAATGATTTCTAGGGCTCTGGCAGTGAGGAGCCTAGGGTTAAGTGAGGTCCTACCAATTCAGGAGTGTGCAGATCCCCTTCACCCAACAGTTCTAGGGGAGCTGATGCTTTTTTTTTTTTTTTTAAAGAAAGGCTCATTATGTGGACCAGGCTGGCCTTGACCTCACAGAGATCTGTCTCTGCTTCCCCCATGCTGAGATTTAAGACCTGTGCCACATGCCTGGGTTCAACGCGCTTTTCTGACATCTGCAAGAACTACACACGTGACGCACATGATGCACACATGTAGGCCAACACTCATACACATAAAAATAAATCTTAAAAAAGATATTTGTTTTATAAACAGGCACTTCCACAGCATAAAGTCAGTAAAATACTGAGCGCCTGTAAGAAGACGGGCTAGGAGTAAAAGGGAGCTGGACAGCTCATCAAATCTCAGACAAAACAGGCATTGAAGTAAAAAGTCCTTACTATAATAATAATAATAATAATAATAATAATAATAATAATAATAATAATAATAATAATAATAAATTTTGTTAAAGTCCTTACTAAAATTTTACAAACCTTCTAGGGCTGGGGGTGAAGGTCAACGGAAGAGCCATAAAGTCAATCTACAGGAAGAGAGATGAAATTTACCCCAAAGACATGACTTCTATAAACCTGAATGCACATAATAACACAGCCTAAAGATACAGAAAGCAAATAGCGTATCTATGAGAGAGCCGAGGCAGCCACCCGCACGGCGGGAACGTTTAACACACGTCTGTTGGGGACTGACGGCCAAGCCACAGGTAATAAAAATGACAGGCATCAATGCCAATTTGAGCAGCAGAATTAACAAGCTTGGTTTAATGAAAAATAGACCACTGCGCCTAGCAATTAAAGAATACGCATGCTTTTGTTGAGGCGCCATAATACACACAGATAATCGAACACACTTTTTAAAAGAAAAAAAAAAATGCACAACTCGAGGCTCAGTAAACACAAGCGCCAGGGCCAAGAGCCTTGCAGAACCCAGAGAGGCCTCTGTGCAGATGTCCCACCTCACCTGTAACCACCTCCACTTTCCATACTGTGAATTAATTTTGCCTTTTTAAAAACTTTATAGCGATGGCATCTCAGGAGCCAGGTCGGCCTGGCCCTCAGGCACAGACCGTACTTGTAACTTTCACTAACCTTTGTTTGGCTTTGGTAACCGCAAGACTTTCTGCTCCCCAGTCAGAAATACCTTGATGCTATAGCTGTGTCCTATTCTTACTAAAGAGCTAATTTTCTGTCGTTCTTACCAAGAGCTACGTCAATGCTGAACTTGGGGTTTCAAGCTTACAGGGGTCTAATTTTCTGTCATTCTTACCAAGAGCTACGTCAATGCTGAACTTGGGGTTTCAAGCTTACAGGGGTCTAATTTTCTGTCACTCTTACCAAGAGCTACGTCAATGCTGAACTTGGGGTTTCAAGCTTACAGGGGTCTCTGGACTTGTGGCCACAGGAGGGCGTGTGCATCACTGGGTCTGGGTGGCTCAGTAAAAACCCTCAAATTCAAAAAGATCTTGCCCTGGCCTCTTTCTCTTGGTTGAGAGTACCGTGTTTTCAACATTTGGGGGCTTGTGCGGGCTTGTCTTCATCCTCACCCCTCAGGGAAGCGCCGAGAGATTCCTGGTAGTCTTTGGATAATGGACGCAATATGGCATCCACAATGACAGGCCCTGGGGGACACCTGCGCAGCCTTCAGGAAGGGAGAGCCCATTGACTGGGTCTGTCTGCCTGTTGATGACACCATGGTGTTTTGTCTGTCCATTCTTGTATTTCTCTTGCATGCCTCTATCTGCTCAAGTCTGTGGTCATTTGTCTCTGTCACTTTCTGCCTAACGTGGGAACAGGGCAATCCAAGCCTACCACTGTCTTAAGAGACTCTGACAGCCCCCTTGGGATGGTTTTCCCAAGAGGTAAAATCCTAGGGGCCCAAATGTTGAAAAGAACCGTCTGCAGACCTTCTGCTGACTCGAACAGCCCCTGGGCCTCTACGAACTTTACTCCTGACAGAGTCCAGCATGCTGTTTTTGGAAAACGCAGAGGAAAACTTGGCGACACTGATCATCCCTCTGTGAGAATCAACCCCCATGGCCTAAGCCGCTCTCTACCACTAACATTACTCTCCTCCCAAGTCCGTGCTCCTTGAAGAAAAGCCCGATTCCTGTCCTGCTAGCCCCCTCAGGAGATCTGACTGATTTCTTGGGAGAGACCCTGATTCTACCCCCCCCTTTTTTTTTAATCAGACATCTGAGGAGAGCCCCATTACTAACCAGCCAGCCGCTTGGACAAGCCCGGGTCTAAGACTAAGGCACGAGGCTCCCGTTCACCGTCTGTTGCTCCAGTTTTTACAATTAGGAGTCCTATCCTTCTTTCTGTGATGCCCCTCAGGTGCTGAGTCCCTCCTTAAGTACATCCTCTTTGCCAGTAACCCACTAGAAGCTCCTACAGACCACCTTGGAAAAAAACGAGACCAGATTCCGAGCTAAAGCCCTGAAGTCGATCCAGGGGGAAGACTGGCCTCTGACCCAGTCCTTCCAGAAACCGGAAACTGGATTTATGGACCAGTTCAGGATCTGAGGGAGATTAATAAACAGGTAAAATACACCCACCCATGGTCCCCATGGTACTTTTTTCAGTCTTCTGCTTAAAAGACGTCTTCTTCGCCGCCCTGCTGCCATCCTCTTTGTGTTTGAATGGACCCACCCAAAAACTGGATCCGCTTGCTACAAGGGCTCAAAAATTCATCAACTCTGTTTGTTGAGGCCTTAGGGAAAGACCTGCTCGCATTTCGGGCAGATCACCTGGAAACTGATCTCTTGCCTGAAGCTGGGTCCAAGGAGGCCTGCATGGACTTCCCGAGCCTTCTGGGGAAACCCGGATAACAATGTCAGCTAGGAAGTCCCAGCTTCACAGACAACTGGCCACCTAGGTCACCAACTAAGCCAAGAAAACAACTATCCAAGCAGAAGGATTTAGGCAACGCCGCTGTACCTGCCACCAGACCCTAAGGCAAGTCTGTGAGTTTCTTGGGGGCTGTCAGGACCCGATAGTGCACTCTCCAGACTCCCCTGCTGGCTGAACTGGCCCAGACCCTGTGAGAGGCTCTAAACTCTAGCACCTAAAGGGAAGGACCCAGATCTAATCTGGCTCCCACAAGGGGTCATCACACTTAAAGCAGGTAGGTATCTGTTAGGAGCTGTCCACGGCCGGGACCCAGGTGCGTCCCTAGCTACCTTCCACAACTCAGCGCCCCCAGCTATGTCATCGCCAACCCCCAAATACGGTACATTTAAATATCCTTATAAAGCCCACACCATGACAGCTAGGGGTCTCCCCTTCTTCCTCTTTTCCCCAGAGGATCGGGGGAGGGGGGAGGGGGGGGAGTCAGGGTTTCTCCCAAGAAATCAGTAAGATCTCCTGAGGAGCCAGCAGGGCAAGAATTGGGCTCTTCCAAAAGGCCTGGACTGGGGGTGGGGGTGCGGAGGTGGGGAGGGACCACACCAAATCAAGCAGCAGGAAAGGCTTGCCCAGGCCTCCATTCCCCCTGTAAACTTCATGAACCCTCTAAGGCAGGCAAGTGGCCAGCTCCCCACCACCCCCACCCCCCACCCCCAACACCCCGCCCCCCAATCTGAGGAATGCCAGCAGCCAGGTTCCCTCCCGGCCTACCCCATCTAGCCATAGAGACTAAAGCAACTGTAACTGTCATTCCCAGCCCTGAGGCAGCGGGAGAGTGGCCAGGTCCCTAAGAGTCCTAATGGTCACTTTCTTTTCTTTTTTAAAGATTTATTATGTATACAGTATTCTGCCTGAACATACACCTGCAGTCTAGAAGAGGGCACCAGATCTCATTATAGATGGCTGTGAGCCACCTTGTGGTTGCTGGGAATTGAACTCATGACCTTTGAAAGAGCTGCCAGTGCTCCTAACCACTGAATCACCTTTCCAGCCCCAATCCCTGTTCTTAGCCCAAAAGGAGAGTGGCCAGATCACGCCCTACAAGAAAAAAAAATCCCACCGATCCCTGATCTTGACCCAAAGATCAGGCAGCCTAATCCCTCCGATCCCAGGCCACTCTGGAAAACCCCTCCTCCCAGAAACCCCGTATGAACCCTGTGTCCTGTCCAGTTCTCCACTGAGAGCAGAGGCAGCCACCCTCCTGGGTGAGGTCTGGCTGTGCTCCGGCCTTTCTGAGCAGAGCTGTTACACTGCATTGGGGAAGCTTTCCTGGCGCCTGGAGCGTTACTTCCGAAAGGGAAACCTTTCTGTTCAGAGCCAGAACACTTACACACCCCCTCTCCCTTCCTTATCCCCTCTCAGGGGTGCCCCTCGCCCTAAATCTCTTGTATGAAGTCTGTTGTATGATATGATCCCTGGCATTCATTGGCCCTAATCTGCCCAGGTTCTCTTCAGCCACGAAGCCCTAACAGGATCGGGCTCACCTCGGCCCTGCCTCCCTGTACGTACATGAGAAAAAGAGACTACTAAAACTTGGGACCCTGGAAACAGCCAATAGCCAGCCTCTCTAGGTGACTTGACCCAGTGGATGCGGGATCGCCCCTCGCTTAAAAATCATCACGGCTATGGAATCGTTGGTTAAAGAAGATGAAAAATTGACCTTGGGACAGAATCTAACTGTGATAACTCCTCATGCCATCAAGGGAATGCTCAAAGGACACCCCCTCCCAATATCGAATGCCCGAATAACCCACTATCAACCTCTGCTATTAGATCAACCCTGCATCCGGCTCTCATGTTCAGCTGCTTTAAACCCTGCCGGTCTCCTCCTGGAAGGGCATGAAGAGACACCACTACCACATGGTTGTAAGCAGCAGCCATAGCTCTGCTTCCAGCTCCCGATCAGACCTAGCAGATGTTCCCTCAGTCAACCCGGACATGGTTCTGCTCACAGATGGGACCAGCTGGGTAGGTAGTGGCAGCTGTAACTGGGGCAGCCGTCACACACTCGGACCCCCACTCGGCGGCTTGAATCACTAGCTCTCCCAGAAGGACTCCTGCTTACCGAACGCTGCTTCCTGTTTGCCGCCATCCATGTCCATGGAGCCACAGATGAAGAAATCATCAACGGGGACAGAGATAAAAAGTAAGATTGAGATCCTAAACCTTTTAGAGGCGGAGTCAGGCGTATGGATCTCTGTGAGTTCGAGGCCAGCCTGGTCTACAGAGCAAGTTCCAGGATAGCTAGAGCTATTACACAGAGAAACCCTGTCTTTTGAAAAAAAAAAATATTAGGATGGAAAAACCATTTCTGCCTAACAGCAGTGAGAAACTGCAGGATGCAAGGGCCTTGTCAACTCTTGTTTCAAGGGACAAGGCTCTCACCACACTGTCACATGTGGTCGTTAGGGGTGGTGGGTTACACATTTCCGTTGCTTTGTTAACATTTGCTGGTTTCAGATATGGCCAAGCAGCTGCCTCAAGTGGTTCCCATATCCTGCAAGCAGTTCCAGTTGATCCCCTGCCCCGGGGCTCGGCGCTGCATAGACCGGCGGGAGAAGACCTGTTCTGCCCACCGCATGTGGAATAGTTACCAAGTGACCCACTGTAAAGGAAGGAACCAAGGCCAGGCTCCCTGACTGTGTCACACTCAAGTTAAAGCCCAGAGCACAGAAACAAAGCCTACAAATACTTGAAAATAATAAGAATTTGCATACACGTATATGTGATATACAAAATAGAGCTTTGGCTGGGCGTGGTGGCGCACGCCTTTAATTCCAACACTTGAGAGGCAGAGGCAGGTGGATCACTGTGAGTTTGAGGCCAGCCTGGTCTACAAAGCAAGTTAAGGACAGCCAAGATAATAGAGAGAAACCCTGTCTCAAAAAACCAAAAATTAATTAATTTCATTAAGTAAAAATAAATAAAATAAAATAGAGCTTTGGATGTTTACATTACAGGAGAAGAAAATCCCCCCTCCTTTTTATTTATTTTTTTAAAATCCTTTTCTATTTTTTTAAATATTTTTTAAAAACTGGGACAGGGTTTTTCTGTGTAACCCTGACCATCCTGGAACTCACTCTGTAGATCAGGCTGGCCTCAAACTCAGAAATCCTCCTGCCTCTGCCTCCCCGAGTGCTGGGATTATAGGTGAGCACTACCAAGACCAGCTGAGAAAAGAAAATCTCAAAATTAATAAGCTAAGCATCTAGTTTTAGACAGAAAATACCCAGAAAGAAAAGAATAAGAATAGCAATTTCTGGCAGCCAGGCATGGCAGCACAGTCACTGGGACCCATGTGGAGGAGAAAGAACTCTTGTCCACAAGTTCTCCTCCTCTGGCCTGTATACCTCACCTCCCTTCTCTCCCACCCCTTTTATTCACTCCTCACCTCACCGCTACTCCTGCCCCCAGGACAGGCTGTCCTGAGGTGTATAAGAAAGTAGGCTGAGCCGGCATAGTGGCGCACACCTTTAATTCCAGCACTTGGGTGGCAGAGGCAGGCAGATCACTGTGAGTTCGAGGCCAGCCTGGTCTATAGAGTGAGTCTAGGACAGCCAAGGCTACACAGAGAGACCCTGTCTCAGAAGAAGAAGAAGAAGAAGAAGAAGAAGAAGAAGAAGAAGAAGAAGAAGAAGAAGAAGAAGAAGAAGAAGAAGGGAAGGAAGGAAGGAAGAAAGAAAATAAGCTGAGCAGGTCTGGAGGAGCAGGTCCCTAAGCCGTCTTCTTTCATGGCCTCTGTTTCTGTTCCTGCCTCAACTTCCCTCACTCAATCCCTTCAGTGATGGAGTGTGACATGGGAGTGTAAGATGAAATAAACCCTTTCCTCCCCAGGGGCTTTAGGTCATGACATTTTATCACAGCCACAGAAAGCTTAACGAAGAGAAGGCATAGACGTAAATGTTTAAAAGGCAGTCTGACAACAAGCCCACTCAGCAAAACGACTGTAGTAGTTTCCTCCACTCCAGCCTACGGCCTCAGGAGCCACGGGCTTCGTCCAGGGTTATAGTGCCAAGCGCGACTTCCTTCCTTTGGGCCAGGACTCAGTGTCTGGCTTCCCCTACAACATGGCACTGGCAGGCTGTGAGCACATCTTGTGTGACAGGCGGTATTGCAGCATGAAGGGCTTGTGATGACACCGCTGGTGAGTGTTCTTCCCGAAGTAACAGGAGCAGGTGTCCAGGCCAGGCCAGTGCATTGGATTCTAAGGGAGTAATCCATTCATAGTGGGTATGGTTAAGTACATTACAAGGAGCTGTGCGCAGTGGCGCACGCCTCGAATCCCAGCACTCGGGAGGCAGACGCAGGCGGATCTCTGTGAGCTGGAGGCCAGCCTGGTCTACAGAGCAAGTCCAGGACAGCCAGGACTACACAGAGAAACCCTGTCTCTAAAAACCAACCAACCAAACCAACAAACAAAAAGCCATTACAACATAGGTGTCCCCTAGAAACACTCCCCAACTCCTCATGCAAAGTCAGTCTGACACTGGTACATTTCCAAGTCATACTGACTTGTGAAACAATCCAGTTGCAACGCAGTATATATCCAATGACTTCTATTGCTTACGTGTTTAAATGTAAAAAAGGAACGCAAACTGTGTGGGGCTAACCTTGTGCCGTCACACAGCTTCTAAGTTCATGGACAGAGACTGGAAGCGGGGAAAGCTGGGCATCCCTGAAGAAAAGGGGGGCATCCCTGAAGAAAAGGGGGACGTCCCTGAGGAAAAGGGGAGACAGAGACAGGAAGGAGACATTTCAAGTCTTGCTTTAGGAAGCTCCATGGGCTGAGACCCGTCTACAGAGTAGGTACTGACATAAAGTCCTCTAAGACCCAGTCAGCCCTGAGCTGATGTCTCACAGACCAATGACGCGGTGTTCTCTGCCAGCAGGGATAATTGTCACAAGTGCACTGAGTGGCTGTGGCTCCTGCATGTGGCTCTGCGAGCATAACCAGGTACCACACACGGTGACCTCATGGCCTATGCGCTGTGCACACTTCATTGCCCCCTGGGTAGGCAGCTGTAAGTCAACTACAGGGGACCAAGACTCCCTACTTGTCCCTTTACGGCTGATCACCCACCAACATATGCAAACTGACCACAGAGCATGGCTCAGCCTGCAGGCTCACCTGCCCCCAAAAAATCACCAGGCAGAAGGGAGGTCTCTGGGACACAGGACTGCCTCCACCACGTTCTACCGGCTCCAGAATCCACAGTATTCTGCTTGGGAAGACAGAGACTCCAGCAGGGCACTTTTCAAGGTGTGAGTCCCCCATTTATGGGCTAGGTGCACAAGAGCTCCCCCAAACGTGCAAATCCAACAAGGCAGATCCGGCCCCTCCTACCTCACACTCAGCACTCCTATTAGCACCGTGCAGTTCATCTCATCAGTGCCCCCCACTACCACACTTTTATTTTTGAAAACAGTGACTGTCCACTCTAATGTTCCCTCCTGACAATTAAACTAATTGTGATGCTACCGCCGAGCAAACCTAAGGCCTTATGCATGGTGGCGCTGTAATCCCCAGAGCCTCTAGTGGTTTTTGTTTGTTTTTTTTGTTTTGTTTTAAAGATTTACTTATGAGGCAGGCGGATTGCTGTGAGTTCGAGGCCAGCCTGGTCTACAAAGTGAGTCTAGGGCAGCCAAGGCTACACGGAGAAACCCTGTCTTGAAAAACAAACAAACAAAAAGATGTATGTCTGCTCTGCCTGCATGTGTGTCTGCACACCAGAAGAGGGCACCAGATCTCACTATAGATGGCTGTGAGCTGCCATGTGGTTGCTGGGAATTGAACTCAGGACCTCTGGAAGAGCAGGCGGTGCTCTCAGCCTCTGAGCCATCTCTCCAGCCCCAATGTTCTTTTCACACATATGAGTGTTTGTCAGCATTCAGGTCTGTGTGCACCACATGCCTGTCTAGTACCCATGGAGATTAGAAGAGGTTTGCTGGAACCCCAGGAACACTAGTTACAGACGGTCGTGTGCCAACACGTGGGTGCTGGAAATTAGACATAATCCTCTGCAAGCAGCTGCCAGTGTTAAATCACCTCTCCAGTCGCTCTAGTTTTAGTTTTAAGCCACCTAAAAGCCTCCACAAACAAACTTAATTAAAAAACAATAACAGCCAGGCGAAGTGGCGCACACCTGTCATCCCTGCACTGGTGAGGCAGAGGCAGGCGGATCTCTGTGAGTTCAAGGCCAGCCTGGTCTACAAAGTGAATCTGGAACATCCAAGGCTACACAGAGAAACCCTGTCTCAAAAAACCAAACCAAAACAACAACAACAACTAAAAAAAAACCCCTGAGTTCCAGGCTATTCTGGAACTCAGAGCAATCTTCTTGCCTCAGTTTCCTGAATGCTGATATTACAAGCATGCATTCATGCTAGACTCAAATACTATATATTTTTTAATTTCTGATCTGTTTTTTGAAGCAAGGTTTTTCTGTGTAACGGCCTTGGCTGTCCTGGACTGTAGATCAGGCTGGCCTCGAACTCACAGCGACCTGCCTGCCTCTGCCTCCTGAGTGCTCGGATTAAAGGTGTGCGCCACCATTGCCCAACAGTCCAATTACTTTTTTAAAAAGAAATGTGATCACATGCAAAATGGCAAGGTTAAAATAAAGCAGCAAGTTGCTGAGGCGCGCCAGGGAGGCGGGCAGGTGGCCCTGTGAGACTGCCGCTGCCTTGATGACTGACACGTGTGTGGGGGGCTGAAGCCCTGACGCGCACACTGCAGGAAGATGATGATGGGGGAGGTGTGATGGGGGAGGTGTGATGGCGATAACGGGGGTTGTCTTAGTCAGGGTTTCTACTGCTGGGACGACACGCACGACCAGGGGAAGAAAGGGTTAACCTCCCCCACCCAGCTAGGTCACAGTCAGTGAGGGAGGGCAGGGCAGGAACCTGGACTGAGGAGCTGGTGTAGAAGCCAGGAAAGAACGCTGCTTACGTCTTACTCAGCTGCCTTCTTGTCAGCTCGTCACACAGACACATCATTGTTAAACCATAATTTTCCCTTCTTCTTCCTTCCCACGACGTCATATTAGCATCACGGTATAAAACATCCCAACTTTTAAAAGTCCTAGCTTTACAAAATCAAACACTCTAAAAATCCAATCTCCGTAAACATCCAAAGTCTCTTTCAAAGTATCCACCACCTCTCTGAATGGTGGGCTCCTGCAAAAATCAAAGTAAGTGAAGTACTTGCTTATTCCAAGAGGGAAGAACCAGGCCACAGTCACCAAGCAAAGCCAAAAGTCTCCCAGTTAAGGCACACAGTCAGACTTGCTCTACTCACCGTGTTGTAGCATCCAAAGCGCTTGTCACAGCAGGTTGTCTCCTAAGCCAGCTCCATGGCTGCTGCAGTCCTTGATGACAATCCCATGGTCCTGGCATCCCCAAAATATCGGGGTCTCTGCCACCAGATGTGCCTTCACCCGTAGCCTCCCCTGGGCTCTCCTCAGATCTGACTCTGCCATGTGGTTCCAAGCCCCTTCGGTGCTGGGGCTTCTCCTGCCATCGGACTGCACCTTCACCAACAGCCTCCCCTGGGCTCTCTTCAGGGACTCCAGCCTTGCCACACAAAGCCGCAGCTGCTCCCCATGACCCTTTCAAGCCTTCAAACCCAGCAGCACCTGAGAGACTCTTCCACATTACCAAGTTTACCGCCAGTGTGAGATGCGGCCTTAGGCCCTCTGGACCACAGCTACTGAGTGCTGACCCTGAAGAAACGCTTCTGGATTTATGATCCTCTCTGATGCTGGTCTCTTCTCAGCTCCAGCCCATCAATGCCAATTGCTTGAGTAAAGGAAAGGTTCACCTCAGCGTTGCTGGCCTCTCGAGAATCGTGGCTCGTTTCTGCTGCCCCAGCGGACCAGAACCACAGATTCTTAACTCAAACTATGCAAAGGGCACAGACAGTCTTTAAGTGATACCCAGGCTTTCTTCTGGAATTTCACAGGCCAGGCCTCCATCATCTGCGCCGCCCTCAGGATAATCTGAGCTCCCACAGAGAGATCTGAGCACTCAATGGCCCTGCTAACCAGGCCGAAGTTCCAAAATCTTTCTACAACTCTCCCCAAACACACACTCCGATCTGTCATAGCAGTAACCCACAAACTGGTACCAATTTGTCTTAGCTGGGGTTTCTTATGCTGTGCTAAAACACGATGACCAAAAGCAACTTGAGGAGGGAAAGAGTTTATTTCAGTTTACAGTTCCACAGCCCAGTCCATTATTGAAGGGAGTCTGGACAGGAACTCAAGCAAGGGCAGGACCCTGGAGGCAGGAGCTGATGCAGAGGCCACGGAGGAGTGCTGCTTACTGGCTTGCTCAGCTTGCTTTCTTAAAAGAAATCCAGGCCCACCAGCCCGGGGTGGCCCCACCCACACTGAGCTGAGTCCTCTCACGTCAATCAAGAAAACACACCACAGGCATGCCCACAGGCCAAGCTGGTGGAGCATCTTCTCAATTGAAGTTTCCTATTCCAAAACGACTTCAGCTGCGTCAAGTTGCCGTAAAAGCTCATGGGAGCATAGCAGTGATGGTGAAGGTGACGTTTATGCCGCCTCCCAAATTGGCTTCCGAACAAGTGCTGACGCTCAGAACCATTCAGGACACCTCAGGGCTCCGTGCCAAGGGCACACTGGGGACTGGGAAGGGAACTATGTGAGCGAGCCAGCCCTGAATGAGCTTCAGAAGTTAATGTTCTCCTCCATCTTTAGTGGGTCATCAGTAGAACTTTTTGAGACAGGGTCCTGTGGTCCAAGCTGTAGTTAAAGACGATCTTTAAGTTCTGGTTCCCCTATCTCCCCTTTCCCTGCGTTGGAGGCAGAAGTGTGGACCACCCTTGTCTTTGTTTGGTTGGTTTGTTTTTTGTTGTTGTTGTTTTGAGACAAGGTTTCTGTGTAGCCCTGGCTGTCCTGGACTCACTTTGTAGACCAGACTGGCCTCGAACTCACATCAATCTGCCTGCCTCTGTCTAAAGTGCTGGGATTATAAAGGCATGTGCCACCACACCCAGCTCCACCCTTGTCGGTTTTTTGTGGAGCTGGGATTAAACCTGGGCTTTGTGCATGGCGGGTGGTGGGGGAGGGGTGTCAAGGCACACCTATGAGCCCAGTACTCAGGCTGAGGCAGGAGCATTGTGAGGTGTCTTTACAAAACCAACAGGAAGAAACTGCAGGTACCAAGGCCACTCCCAACAGAAGGGTGCCAGATACAGAAATGCTATGAGTGTAGTCCTCCTTTGGGGTACTACTTTGCACCCAGAAAAGAAGAGCTGGTCCCGACTGCCCTGCTTCTCAGCAGCCCTCAGAGCAGGCTCCAAATTCAGTTGAGGAAAGCAGTTTCCACAGCTGGCTCAAGGCTCTGAGGGCCTGGCCCCCAAAACACTATCTTGTTTCAGTCAAGGGAGCCAAGCTCTGGGCAAAGGTCAAGATTTCTGGACTTGGTGATAGCAGCCTCTCCTAGCACAGGATTGGGCCCTTGGGGTCTCAACGCTATAGCACTCTTCGATATAAACAAACTTTTACCAAAAAAAGAGAGAGAAAAGAAAGAAAAAAAAAAAAGAAAACACATACCAAGTGATTCTAGACTGAAAGGCAGTCCACTAACTGGCTACACCCAATCCTAACCCCAGGCCACCTTTCCACTTGTACAGGCCACCCCCACCCCCTCAGTTCCGGGTCCCCAGACACCTGCTGGAGAGGAGCAGGCTGGACTAGCATGGCAGGCAGAGCAGCCCAAGGGCTAGAATCTTATCAACCCCAGAGCCAGCAGGCCACGACTAGCCAGACCTGAGGGTTTAATGAGCTGGCTTCCTGGAGCCCCCCCCTCCACGCTCAATGGGAGAAGCCTTCACTCCAGATGTGCAGGCCGATAACACTTCCTCTCAAAGCTTTCAGGGTTGGCCTGTCCAGTCACCTTCTGCTGCTCCAGGGCAGGGACAGGACAGGACAAGCACTCATCTTTTCCAGGAAGGCTTCCTGACCATATGAAATTTTACAGGTACCTCAAATTCACCCTGCTCCTTCCATCTCCTTTACCTGACGTGTGTGAGCTGCTTCCTACTGTCCTACCCGTCCCATCCGCCACTGACCACTGGGCACCGCCAGGAGCCCTGCTTTAGCACTGGCAGCCACAGGCTCTGCTGGCTCCTGTGACACAGCCTGTGGCAAGGCTGGCTCCTTGGCTAGCTTTGGCCAGGTCTGCAACTTCCACTCACCATGTCCTCCTCATCCCACCCCTCCCTGCTTCCTTCTACCCCAAGAAAGAGGCTGCCTCGGGGCCTTTGAACTATTTCTCCTCTGCACGAAGCCTCTTACTAGAGACCTGCCTATTCTCAGGTTTTTCTCTAAGACCCCTCATCAGGGAGGCCTGTGCTAGCAGGCAGGGAACTTCATTTTTCACCATAGGACACACCTGTGTATCTTCTCAGTCATCTCCTCTCCCACAACTAGGCTCTGTAAAGACAGAGGCCGCTGACCTACTCCCAGGACCTGGCGCTTGGCACACGGAGTGCTCAGTAGACAAGGAGCTGAGTGAAAAAGGTCCTATTAATGCTGGACGTGGTGGAGCGGGCCTTTAATCCCAGCACTCAGGACGCAGAGGCAGGTGGATCTCTGAGTTCGAGGCCAGCCTGGTCTACAGAGTGAGTCCAGGACAGCCAGGGCTACAGAGAAACCCTGTTTCGAAAAACCAAAAAAAGGAAAGGTCCTACTGTTGCCTTGGCTGTCCTGTGAACTTGGGACGATTCTCCTGCCTCCTAGTACCAGGGTCAAACCAGTGCATGCCTCACCGAGCCCAGTCACTGCTCTTAAGCGCGGTCTTCAGTGTCAGTCTCATCGGGCTACTCATTCCCCCCCCCCCATTTCACCAAAGCCTCCTGTTCTTTCTCCCTCAGCAGTCTCTATATTATTTTTGCTAGTGTTTATCAAAACCTGCATTAATTCCCAGCACTTGAGAGGCAGAGGCAGGTTATCTCTGTTGAGTTCCAGGCCAGCCTGTTCTATGGTTAGTTCCAGGCCAGCCAGGGCTACACAGTGAAACCCTGCCTTAACACAACAGTGCAGGTTCCAGCCTTACTTTCTAGACCAGGGGTTGCCAAGTACACGCTGAGGCCTTCAGTGTTTTCTTCAGTGATGAGATGGCTGCCAGGCTCCATCCTTGTTTCCTCTTAGCCACCCAGCAGAGAGAGAGAGTATGCAGGATGGGCCCTGCTTACTGACTGGCCTACCCTGGGCTATGCGGTCAGGGCAGATGAGGCTCATCTCCAGAATGTTTACCCCTAAATGGGACCCCTGTGCTTCCATCTCACCTGAGAGGTGACACAGGAGCCCCAGGAAGCTCCCTATCGCCAGAGGATCTCTCCACAGTGGAAGAGGGCTGACACAATAACAGCCTGTGAGGCACGGGCACTAGAGATAGGAGAAAGCCTGCCGGCCACAGTAAGCTTGCCTCGCGGTTTCCTCCCAGCCGGGGAAGGGGCTCTTCAGTTCCAGCCTGTAACTGTACCAACAGCGACCACCTGAGGATGCAGCCCATAACATCACAAAGGAAGCCAGACACAAAAGCAGCTGTCAGGAGCTTGGTAAACCATTTATTCTACCAGCAAGGTTCAGAAATGTACAGACCAGGCTTCAGGGTGAGACCCCTGTGCAGCGGCTACTTCACGTGCCACTTCGGGTGGTTCGCGGCTTCTGGACACATGGGGGGCTCCCGACGGCTGCCTCAACCTTGGAGTCCAGGGTTAGGCTCTAGTCTTTGAGCACAAGCGGGGCCTTCACTTGGTCGGCCACATCCTTGCCGCTGAGTGCCTCCACGATGGCGAGTGCAAACTCGAAGCTCGTCCCAGGCCCTCGGCTGGTGAGGATCTGGCCGTCCCGCTCCACACGGTTCTCTGAGTAGCTGTAGTGACCTACAGGGAGCAGACACAGTTGCTCTGGGCTACACTGGCTAGACAGCAGCCTTCTATAAACTGCTGCTGCCATTTCTAGTCTCCCCCCTCCCCCCCCCGCCCCCGACAAGGCTGGGTTTCTCTGTGTAGCCTTGGCTGTCCTGGCCTCGAACTCACAGAGATCCCCCTGCCTCTGCCTCTATTTCTAGTCATAAGTGAGTAAATGAAACACAAGGCTGCATGCTGCAGCTAGTCACCTAGGTCTGGCTCCTAAGCCCTCCAGGCTACCAAAGCCTTGTGGTAAAGCAACTGCAAAGGTGGGTGGAAAGAGCCAATGACACAAACGGGAGAAAGAACTGAGGGGCACGCGTGATGAATTCCCCACTTTGCATTTTGTGGCAGGGACTCAGCATCAGGCCAGGCTAGAGCAGAGGCAGTGATGCCGACAGAAACTGCAGCCTCAGACCAGACACACGCACAGCCGGGAGGCAGAGACCAGCACCACAGACACTCTTCCTCTGCCTACCTGCTGGACCCTGAGCATCCTAAAAATGTGGGGTACCTCCACAAGGACCCCCAGCTCTCTCCCACCACTCTGTCTCTGCGACAACAGGACACGCCTGCCTCTGGGGCTTCCTTACACATCTCTAACCCTCACCCTACAAGCCAGAGGTTTCTTTAGTCAGCCTTGACGTGTTTCCACATCCGGCCCTGGGGCAGGCCTGCTGGCCCCACAGCTGGGGCCTGCTGCCTGTCACAGCACCTCCTCATCCCCTCCAGCACCGCCACCAGCTGTCAACTTTGCTCTCTTATTATCATCTGCTAGTCAGAGTGCCTGGGCCGCCTCTGCTTTATGTCCGCCCAGAACACGGAAGCAGGTTTCAGTGCAGGGTGGAAGTTCCTGACTCGGTTCCCCTCGGCAGTCTACCCACTGATGACAGAGGGCTCTGTCTCCCTCAGCACCAAGGGCACAGCGGCAGAGGACCTCATGCTCTCAGGCACTCATGGGACCCTCTGCCCAGGCTACCTGGGCTCTCACCTTGGCACAGAGGCCGTGAGAGGAAGGGAAGGGTTGGGACAGAATCTCAGTGAACACATGGATTTACGTCAAGGGCAGCCAGAGCGTGGGAGGGCCTGCAGGAGCAGGTGTGCAGGGGCTCATGATGACAGAGGATGACTGTGGGTCTCCTCATCCACCAGCACGCCCCACATCAAGTGCCTGGGCACAGCCTCATAGCCCCCGCTTCTATCAGAGATGCAGCGCTCAGAGCAGCCAGAGCTCATCAAGCGCCCTCGGGAGGAGCTTGCCACTCCCTCTGCTAACTTCCCATTTACATTATGGTAAAGAAAATGGACACCATCACTTGAAGGGATGTTCCGGCTCACAGAGCCCTACCTTCTGATGCTAAACCAGGACATTTTAAATGGTAAACTGGAAACCCAGCCTTGGCCTAAGCAGGACAATTTGAAACTTGTCAGCGGCCCCCACCTAGTGGCCACAGTGAGGAACAGCCTCACAAAGTGCATTGTTACAGCCAGGGCAGCTGTGGAGCCTGGGAAAGCAAGGCCAGCTGGGACTGAGTAGAGGATAAATTTGCAGACTCGGTAAAAGCTCTTCAGAGAAAAGGCAAGTGGGGAGGCAGGACACAGGCAGCAACCGAGGGCTGCCACCTGTGTGCAAACAAAGCGACTCACTGCTTATGCCTTGGTGTGATAACTGAGGACACTGGTTACCATAGAGACCTGAAACCCAGAGAGCCCTAAATCCTTGCTACTTGGTCCATCAAGAAGGAGCAGTCAGTCTCTAGGCACAGTGGCCCTGGGGTCCAGTCCCTGCCTGGTCTGCCCTTCAGAGCTGCCTGACCTCTCTGAGGCTGGCTGTAGTAGGAATGGCACAGACGGTTCTGAGAAGCCCTGCCACTGCCGTGGACAGGGGAAGAGGGAGCCCTTCTCCTTCCCAGTGGGAACATCCCCACTGGTTTACCAAGTGTCACTGAGCCCAGCATACAGTCTCCCCTAGAGCAGTCACGTGGAGGATGGCTTCAGTCCTCCCAGAATGCTTTCAAGGGGGGGACAACGGCTTAAAAACAGGGCTTACTGGCTGCATGCTTAGCCGTGACATATGGGTGGGGGAACCTTGCACTACAGAAAGGGGGAAGGGAGGGGAGGGGAACGCTCTGGTCAGCTGGCCTTTGAGCCTCAGTGTTCTGGCGCAGGCAGCAGGAAGACGCCACATGCCTTGCCACGGAGCTACAAACTCCAGGTAAGCGGGGGCACTGTGTAAGTTCTGAGGCCCCACTATGTGCTCTCAGCTGCCATGCTTCAGAAGCTCAGGTGACACAGGAACAGCTCTTCTTGCATTGTCCCCACAGCACAGGTCTCAGTTCCTGACCGTTTCCACCCTGACCTCACTTCATAGATTAATACAACAAACTCAGCTCCTGTATGTACAACACCCAAGAGCCAGAGCCTGATGGTCACCCTGTTAACTGACAGTCTCCCTCTAACAACTGAGATAAAGTGACAGGCTTTCAGGGAAACACAGCACTTGTGCTAAGAACACACACCAGTGTTCACAAGAGCAACCCTGTGTGGACACAGGCCAGAGGAGCCTCGGTCAGTGCCCAGCACTCATGGCAGGCAGCTCACAACTGCTCCAGGAGATGCAACAATTTCCTCTGGCTTCTGTTACACGCACGCATGCGCGCGCGCGCACACACACACACACACACACACACACACACACCCATGCACACAAATTTAAAAAGGAAACAGTGGCTTAAAGAAGTCCCTCTACAGCCTGGGTACACACAGGAGAAGCAGCAGAACCAACCACAGTCCACATCCCAAGTAACAGTGAGGTGGGCCTGTGCGAGCTAAACGGCAAAGACAAGGCTGAGGCTGAGGCAGGAGGATGGCTTCAATCCCAGTCAAAGCTACCTGTGCAACACAGTGAGGCTCAATCTCAAAGCCAAAAGCAGGCTGCAGAAAAATCCAACCAGATCTCATCTAGTAATAAACATTAACAAAAGGATGCAGGGACTGTGTAGTTATGTAAGACACTTGACAGCCTTCATCGACACGTGGGAAGGGGAAAGCGGGGTGGCCGGAGGTGGGAAGCACCTAGCCTCACTCCACCCCTCCTACCCTGTCTGCATGCTTCACCATGAGCAGAAATTGCTGTTATAAATTTAATAAAAGTCAAGCCTAGCTGACACTTAGACCAGAAACATGGTGTCAAAGAAGCTGGGCCTGTCACTTAAGACATTCCCTGAAGGTCTCTTTGGGGGTTTTTGGTTGGTTGGTTGGTTTTGGTTTTTGGTTTTTTGAGACAAGGTTTCTCTGTGTAGCTTTGTCTGTCCCGGACTTACTAGGCAGACCAAGTGCTGGGATTACAAGCGTGTGCCACTGTGTCCAGCCCCTGAAGGTCTCTTTACTGTGGACTGTGAGTGAAAGGACATTTGTTGAAACTGCCATGAGGGTTTAAATTGTACCCTTGGGTTGCTTGCAAGGCACTCGGTAAAAACACTAATTAAACCAGGGCTTCATAACCCTTCCCATTTTGACAATCAGAGATCTGGTGCCCCGCACACTGAGACTGGCAAGCTCCTCTGTGGCAGCCTGTTCGAGTTCCAGTTGAGAAACACATGCAAAGGAAACAGGGCCACCACACCATGGAAGGGAATCCCTCTGCACTGCGTTACCTCACGGCCACCCCCTACACACACACACACACACGCACGCACGCACGCACGCACGCACGCACGCACGCACGCACGCACGCGCACACACACACACACACACGCACGCACACAGGCACGCACACACACGCACGCACGCACACACACACGCACGCACGCACGCACGCACACAGGCACGCACGCACACGCACGCACACACACGCACGCAGGCACGCACGCACGCACACTCTTCTAAGATTTTGCTATACAGGAAAGCCTCACCATACTTACTTCCATTCATCATTTTGTCCTTAGCCAGTGGGTGTGTTGTAACTTTGCTTCCAAAACCTATTTCATGAGCCAATAGAGCTGTAGGACCTAGGAATAAGATGAATAAAAAGATGAGAGTGAAAGCAGAAAACCTGCGCTTTAACACCTGAAACACACAGCAATTACTTACTACTGCCATTATTTCCTGAGACTCTGGCACTGGAAACTGCAAGCTCAAGGCAGCTGTAGGCCCTTTTCTACAGCGCCACCTGGTGGACACTTGAAGCCACTGGGAACTCCTTGAGTACCCTGCCAGCCTCCTTGCTTCTCCTTCCCAGGAAAGGCTCCCTGCCAATCACTTTCTTTTTTTTACCCAGCAGCATGAGGTGCCACTAACAGTTGAGTTCAAACACAGTATGCGATTCCTGGTTGCAACAGCACAAGACCACCCTGACCATCTTGCTGACTGAAGCATGGGTCTCTTTCATCACAGTGGTCTGTCCCCTGCCTCAACCACCCCAGCTTTCTCTGTTCATTATTCCAAGATGGTGGCCCAGGACAGCACACTGCTAATACTGTTCCCTTTTTTGAGTGTTGACTTGATTCAGAGGAAGGCCCAGGCATTCAGGCCCGCCTCAGCACGAGCGAGTGCGCCAGCCACGGCTGGTAACCTTCTGCTCGGTGATGCAGAAGAAGATGACACAGGGGTTTATTCAGCAAGGTCTACGGAACAGGCCCAGGCACACCCTGGGGAGGCTGTCTCCTAGATCAGTGGACACCAGTCCACCTGCGACTCCCTCCCTACCAGAGATAGTACAAGGCTGCAGGGATTGTAAAACCATCAACCACCAGGAATCCCTGGGTCTCAGCACAGCAGGAAGTCAGAGCTGAGCGAGCCTAGGGCGAGATGTCCTACAACACCAATGCTTGGGTGTTCTCACCGGGCCTCTGATGTGTTCTCAAGCACGCAGTCCTGGGATCTCTGAATTTCTCTGTGGGTGATGCCCATCCCTCTGTCATGTCAGGGATTAAGAATGGCTTTGCCAGCCAGGCATGGTGGCACACGCCTTTAATCCCAGTACCTAGGGAGGCGGAGGCAGGCAGATCTCTCTGAGTTTGAGGCCAGCCTGGTCTATAAATCGAGTCCAGGATAGCCAAGGCTGCACATAGAAACCCTGTCTTGGGGAAAAAAAAAAAAAAAAAAAAAAAAAAAAAACTTAAACCAAGCAAAAACCAAAAAGAACAACAAAAGAATGTTTTGCCTGTCCCTGCTAGAATGGAACCGGGCCTTCCTGAGTGCTCAGTACGTGCTCTACAACTGAGCTGTGCTCTCAGTCCCAAACTGGGAACTTTCAGGACTTTTCCCCACTTATGCCCTCCACCTCTCTTTTCTTCTTTGGAGAGAGGCTCTCGATATGCAGCTTGGGGTGGTCTTGAACTCACGATACGCCTACTTCTACCTCCCCTGTGCTGGAATTACAGGCTGGTCTCGCAGCTAGCCCCAAACAGGGACAATTTGAAAACAGGAAACTAGCACAATGCCTTGCCTGAAGGATGACTTCAACAGTCTCATGTCATTCCTAAGAAAAGGATAGAAACTATCACAATGTCTCCACAGTGTCTGCTTTGTCCTTTGCAGGAAGCTAGGGGACCAGAGCTAGGACAGAGTACCTCGGTCCCCGAACAAAACCACTCATTCCTCAGTCACTGACTCGCTTGTCCTGTGACACACTTCAAAGGCATCTGACAAGGAAGACAACGACAAAAGTTGCTCTGATGCCAGGTGCCAGAGCATCACCTGATGTTAAAGCAACGGGAACGGACCTGGAGCTTAAATGGCAGCCGACAAACGACTACAGTTTCAAGGCTCAGGGCACATGAGACATCAAAAGACCTCATTTGAGAGGCTGGAGAGATGGCTCAGAGGTTAAGAGCACTGGTTGTTCTTCTGGAGATCCTGAGTTCAATTCCCAGCAACCACATGGTGGCTCACAACCATTTATAATAAGATCTGGTGCCCTCTTCTGGTCTGCTGACTCACATGCAGGCAGAATACTGTATAAATAATAAATAAATATTTGTTTTTTAAAAAAGACCTCATTTGAAGCCATGGGTGCTCAAGAGCACTCAAGCAAAGACTCTGCAAGCACCCAGAGGCAGGCGAGCTCCAGGTAAAGCTGTGGAGTTCACGCCGGTCAGATTCCTGCTGACTCTCCTGGCAGGGCTAATTGCTGGCACCAAGATGTGCTGGAACAAGCTGTTTGCTGGATTCCAAAGGCCTTGTGTTCCCTGAGGTCAACCAAACAGGGAAAACCCTGAGTCTCACAGACTGGAGACCCAGGGCACGGAGAGACAGAAAAGTCAACAGCTGGCTCAGTGCTGCAATGACACAATTTCATGCCATGCAAGCGAAACACCAGAGTGGGTGCCTCCTGCTTCATGAAGGCGAGCGGTGAGCAGTCAGCCGGGGCACGCTCCACACTCACCCGCACAGATGGCAGCTATGAGGCCCTTCCTGCTCTCCTGCTCCTTCAGGATGTCCTTCACCACAGGCGACTAGAAAGAGAGAACCCAAACAGCTAGTCACCACAAGGAGAGCGGGGACAGCCATGCACAGCTTAGCTTGCTTCTAGCTGTTTCCAAAAAGCACTCTAGTCAGCAAATACAAGAGCGACCAGGTTCCTGACATGTCTGTGTTCTCAAGCCCAGTCAACGGCATTTACCCCAAGAGAAAGGCCCACACTAAAGAAGAGAAGGAAACAGCAACGTCACCTGGGCACATAACCCTGTCCTATGCTCCAGCAGAGGCAGAAGTGAGAGGACACAGTGTTCAGCAGTTTTGGATGGCAGAGAGGGGAAAAAACTCAGCAGGACCAGTCCACTGCCTGCTCAGCCCACACCATACCCCCAGCCCCCACCTTCCCTGCGTGATTCTTTACACAGGGCTTGAATGGTGGCTGCCTCAGAGGACATCGTGTATTCACACTGCTGCCTCTGGTCCTGCAGCTGCCCTTGACCCGATGGCAGAGCAGGCAGCATCTCGAGGCTTAGCTCACTCAGGTGCTGCAGCCGCTGAGAAGTTAGCAGCCTCAGCTGCCACAGTCTACACTCACTAAGCCTGCTTACAGCAGCTGCTCCGCTGACTCAGTAAATGATCTCAGAGAGGGCTCCGCCATGTCAGACAGCACAAGGCTACCTTCTGCTGTTTCTCCTGTCTCTACAGCACACCATGGCAAACAGACCAAAGCAGAAGCTGCAAGACTTTCTTCACCGGCCCTTCACTAAGGCGCGACTTGAGCAGTTTTTTACCTCAGATAAATTCTGTGCCCCCAGATTTCCTCCTGGAAGAACCACCACGTCGTACGGCCCCTGTGGGTGGGGAAATAAAAGGGAACATCTCGTTTCTGCTGTGTGAAGCGGCAGGAGGAAGGGAAAGTGCACGTATGCGAGACAAACCTCCTTTCTTGCATCTTCAAGACTGGCATCGGGACAGATCATGACATCACGGCTACACTGCACGGGCTCTTTCCCAGCCAGGCCTGCAACGGTGACTTTAATCTAGAAAAAGAGAAGGCGTTCAAGAACATGAAAACACAGGCACAAGGCAGTACTCTGACACCTACCCTGTGGTTTCTAAGTAACCTGTCAGGAATACCACAAGTCAGAGGCCAGGCAACGGCCAAATACACTTAATGGCTGCTCTCTTCTGGTGTACACGGGGCAATTAGATTTGCAGCTGAGCTGATACCCTAGCTCTGGCTGGCCAGAAGAGCCTCGATTCCACAAGTGCTGAGTCTGGAGACCAATCACAGGGGCATCCCACTAACCACCCACCTTTCAAGACACTGTTGCCATTTAAACCTCATGGTCCCTTCCTAAAGCAGAAGTGCAAGTCAAACCATTAAACAGCTTTATCCTGCAAAACATTTAGTAGGTGGCATTGCCAGTAGCTGGTGCCTGAACCCCAGGGGTTTCCCCACAGTGCTGGGGGACTACAGGTTAGCTCACTGGGGACAGCTTGTCAAAATCTAGGGATGCTGACCCACAGTCCTGGCCCAGCGATCTTACTTTCAGGTACAGAGCCTGAAAAACTGTCCTCAACTTTACAAACATAAACCCCACCAAAGAGTATTTATTCAGAGGGTGGAGAGATGGCTCAGTGGTTAAGAGCACCTGGGTTTGGTTCCCAGCGCCCACATGGCAGCTCGCAACCACCTATAACTCCAGTTCCCGGGGATTGGGCACCTTCTTCCGGCCTCTTTGGGTACCAGGCCCTCAGATGGTGCACAGGCACACATGCAAGGAAACACACACACACACACACACACACACACACACAGCTACAGTAGGAGGGGAGAGGAGTGGTTTGGTTTCCACAGAGTAGGCCTGTGCAGCAAGATGAAGTGAAAAATGAGCTTCATCTTGGGGAGCTGAGTCCTGCGCAAACTGGAAATAAGCAGTGTCTCTGCCTGGGTTTGTGAGAAGAGGCAGGGACAGCTAACTCAGCATTGTTGTCAGGTTTGTATAAGTAAATGCTGAGGGTGACACTGGCAAGCAGGCATGCATTGCACACTCGCTGTGTGACATACACAGAGAGAACGAGGAGCCCAGGCTAGCCCATGACAGGGCGCACATCCGGTGACCTCACATCTGCGCCACAGGATGCAGGCTCACACACAGTCACCAAGAGCACGGACTTAGAGTCTCCTCTTGTTACCTCAGGAGGGCTAGCCCATGCCGGAACTCACCCCGGCCCGCCGCATGACATCCACAGGGATCACCGTCTCCATCTCCTCTGCTCCTTTGGCCAGGATGACCAGCGCTCTTTTGGAAGCCATTTCTATTTCTTAAATGCTTAAAAAGAGAAAGGCAAAAATTCTTCCAACAGCTGCCACTGTAACAACCGCCTGTTCCAACTGAGTAAATATCATTTACGGGACAGGATGGGCTAGATGAAAGCAAGCACCTTAGGTTAATGCGTGGAAGTGTCTCAACGCTCTAATTCGGGGATGCACACTGGGGGACTGGAGAGATGGGCTATGGGTAAGAGCACAGGACCAAGGTTTAGTTCCCAGCACCCACAGGGCAGCTCCCAGCTGTGCGCAACTCCAGTTCGAGGGGCCTCTCCTGGCCTCCACTGGCACTGTGTATATATATGAGTGTATACACACACACACACACACACACACACTGATCTATCTATCTATATGTGTATATATAGATATCTATGTATAGATATATATATGCCGGCAGAACACTCATGCAAAAATAAATCTAAAAACAATCAGGGATTGCTAGCCTGTGTTAATATTTCCCTTATTGTGCTTAAGTCCAGTTTCTACCAAAGCAGGTCACATAATGGGCCCTGCACATCAGTCACGCTGTGGAGAGGTGCACTTAAACTACGATTAAAAAGACCACCAACAGAGTCGGGCCGTGGTGCAGACTATCTCCGTGAGTTCGAGGGCAGCCTTGTCTATACTCCAAAGTGAGGGCAGGACAGCCAAGGCTACACAGAAAAACCCTGTCTCAAAAACAAAACAAAACCAACCAAAACCGTGAATTTCACGGGTAAAAAAAACCAAATACACAGTCTGGAAACCTGTAAATTTTGAAGGTTTTTTTTTTTTTTTTTTTTCTTTCCCATAAACTGCTAAAATTTCAGGACCAGGTTGGGGGAGATGAATGGTGCTAACCACACTATTAACGATTAAGAAAGATGGAAATTCCCCTTATGAGTCTAACCCTGCCAGACTGCTCTGCACCGCGGCCAGGAGCGGCCAGTGCCCACTCTGAAGCACTTTTCGTGTGTTTTCCCCGCACACCTCCTATGCATCAGAACTTTAGTCAAGCCCTTCCAGTAACCCAGAGGGTGCTGGGCAGAGGTCTGGCCCGACATGCACCGCGGCCGCCGTCCCGAGCCCTCCCAGCCGGGACCCTCGCCGGGCAGCCGGGGGACCGCAACCCGGCCTCTGTGCCCCAGGGCGCTGACCTGCACCCTCGCCTTCTCCACCCACGCGAAGCCTCGGCCAATGCCGCCGCAACCCCGTACTGGGCCCAGTCACACACTCACAGCAGTACGCATGCGCACCACCCGCGCTGAGGCTGCGCACACTCCTCTCGCTTCCGCCTCGGTGTGCGTCACGTCCGGTCGGGCCCATTCCCGAGGCTGATTGGGGCACGGAGGATACTATGGCTACGCGGACCGCATGCACCTCCCTCCAGCCTATGATAGCGTCCCCACTGCGGGAGCACCTGTCTGTGACCCTCAGTGCCACTGCGGCACTGAAGAAGAGGAGGCCGGAGAATGGCTGCGAGTTCGAAGCCGGGCTGGGCTAGATAGTCAACGTACCCTCCCTCTCTACTCCAGCGCTCCCAGTGCAGGAAAAAGAGAAGTGAAAATAAAAGCCCAGCATAGTGGGCCACACTTGTCATCTGTGGATGATGTCCTTCGTCTCGTTTCTCGTGGGCTGCATCCCTTTTTTTTTTTTTTTTTTGGTTTTTCGAGACAGGGTTTCTCTGTGTAGCCTTGGCCATCCTGGACTCACTTTGTAGACCAGGCTGGCCTCGAACTCACAGCGATCCGCCTGCCTCTGTCTCCCGAGTGCTGGGATTAAAGGCGTGCGCCACCACGCCCGGCCTTGCTTCTCTTTCTTGCCCCTTACTGTGACATGCCCTTTTTTTCACCCCTGGCCCTGCTAGTACTCTTCCAGGCCTGTCCCTCCCACAAAGGCCTGGTCACCCTGTACCCTAGGTCAGGGTGAGTTTTGCTTTTTTCACTATAGTGCTTTTTAAATGCCTGGCTGCGGGGCTGGAGAAGCAAGCCGAGGTTTTAAGAGCTTGCTGTTTTACAAGGTTTGGTTCCCAGCATTCAGCACTGCCTCTAACTACAGTTCCAGGGGACCCGGTGCCCTCTTCTGGCCTCTACGGGCACTGCACTCACATGCACATTCACATAATAATTAAAAGCCCTGCTGCACTCTCGGGTTAGAGCTGACATCTCCAATACTTTAAGCTACTTAGATTGGGCTATAAAGACGGCTCAGTGGTTAAGGGCACTGTCTGCTTTTCCAGAGGTTCTGAGTTGATTTCCCAGCAACCACGTGGTGGCTCACAGCCATCTATAATGAGATCTGCTGCCCTGTTCTGCCCTGCAGGCCTAATGCAGGCAGAGAGCATTGTATACATAATAAATAAATATTTATTTAAAAAATAATCATTTAGAGCTCGGCGTGGTGGCGCACGCCTTTAATCCCAGCACTCGGGAGGCAGAGGCAGGTGGATTGCTGTGAGTTCGAGGCCAGCCTGGTCTACAAAGTGAGTCCGGGACAGCTAAGGCTATACAGAGAGACACTGTCTCGAAAAACCAAAAAAACCAAAACAAAACAAAAAAACCAAAACCAAAACAAAACAAAACAAATAATCATTTAGATTATTTAATTTTATTTCAGCCCTCTCACTGCCCCTTTCCTAGGTTTTTAATAAATATGTTTACCAGCTTAAAGGAGGGAGACTCATCTGCTACAATAATTTGTATTTGTTCTGAGAGGGGGCAGAGATAGGTAAAAGGTTGTTTATTATTATTATTATTATTATTATTATTATTATTATTATTATTATTATCATGATATTATTATTTATTATTATTATTAGACTAAAAGGAATTGTGGAGGAATGTCTTGAATGGATGTAACAACTGTCAATAAAGCACTGTTTAGCCAATAAGCTGAGCAGAAGGACAGGAAGTGGAAGGTGGGACTTCCTGGAGAGGGGGTGGAGCCAAGTTTGACAGTTGAGAGGGAGAAGGAAAGCAGGAAGAGGCAGGGAAAGAGAAGTGGGCCCGAGGATCAAATTGGCAAGTGCTTGGAATGTACGCATGTTATGAGGTTTAGAGTAGTTTGTTTTAATTTAGATTAGTAGTAAATTAGAATCAGTTTAGATTCTGCCTGGTGTAGTGCTGGCAGCCTTAAAGTACGTTTCAGACTCTGTGTCAGTTATTGGAAGCCAATAGGCTGAACCGGTACAATTTATGGCAACACTCATCCTCACTTGGTCCCATCTGTACCCACTGCAGAGAAGTGCCAGCTCAGTTGGCACCACTCAGTACTTTATGCAAACCCCACACAGGGTGTGCACTTGCCTCTCTCCCTACCTAGAGATCCAATACCCCGCATACACTGGCTGGCCTCCATTACAGATTTGTGTTGGAAATCTTTTTTTGTTTGTTTGTTTGTTTTTGTTTTTCGAGACAGGGTTTCTTTGTGTAGCGTTGGTTGGTATGGATTCTCTTTGCTGGAACTCACAGAGATCCACCTGCCTCTGCCTCCCGAGTGCTGGGATTACAGGCGTGCGCCACCACTGCCCGGCTCAGGGTCCCTTCTTACTGAAATACTTTAAGAAAGGACTCAGATGGGAGCTTGAGGACACTGCAGCAGAGTTTAAAAGAAAAAACAGGACAAGCAAGCTGTTCATCTTGAAGCTGCCCGGAGCGAGAGAATGGAAAAGATAAGATGGCACAAGGGAACAAGTCCAGGACAGCAAAAGCTACACAGAGAAACCCTGTCTCAAAAAAACAAACAAAATCAAAGAAAAAGGGACCCTGATTTCCCCAGGATCATATGATGGCTCCATAGAGTTGTGGTAACACATCCTTCTTATCTTTTAATTCTTTAATTGGCAGAGAATACGAACCCATTCCTGCACCTCTAGACAGCATCACCTGAAAAGCTGTGTCAGAATGCTTGCATAACATGAGTCAGGGCCCTTATCCCAAACTCCAGTACTGAAAGGAAAAACAAGAAAATGAGCAGCAGCTTCAAAAAACTGGTTGTCTTCTGTGGCATGAAACAAAATCAAGAAAAAAGAAAAGGCAAGACACAAGGTGAGGTGGGGACAATGCCATGTCAATACTCTGTGTGCGGCAGGGGCCCCTGTCCCTCAGTCCTTCCTACCCCAGCTTTTAAATTGTCTCCCCTGCCAATGAGCTCAAGGGTTTATTTTGTTTTATTTTTCGTTGTTGGTTTTTTTTTTTTTTTTTATGGTTTTTCGAGACAGAAGTTTCTCTGTGTAACAGCTCTAGCTGTCCTGAAACTCTCTCTGTAGATCAGGCTGGCCTCACACTCAGAGATCCTCCTGCCTCTGCCTCCCAAGTGCTGGGACTAAAGGCGTGTGCCACCAGCGCTGGGCTATTATTTTGTTGTTGTTTTGGTTTTTTGTTGTTGTTGTTTTGATATCTCACTTTGTAGCTCTGCCTGGTCTTGAACTCACCATGTACACAAGGCTAGCCTCACAGAGATCTGCCTGCCTTTGCCTCCCAAGCACTGAAGTTAAAAGTATGTACCACATGCCTCACTTGAGCTCAGTGGCTTTAGCCAGAATACTACTGTTTGCTTTCTCATTTACTTTGGGAGGTGTCTATCTGTGATGGTTAATGTTGTCAACGTGACGAGATGTCGAATCATCACAGAAATGAAGAATTATTTAGACTGGGTTGAAGTGGAAAGACCAGGGTAAATGTGGGTGGCTTCACTCCATGGGATGGGATTGGGGGTGGGGGGAGTCACTGACGCACAAACACAAGGCAAACTGAGCACTGGCATTCGTAGACCTAGTGAGCGCCAATGCAGTGCGACTAGATGCCTCAAGCTCCTGCAGCCCTGTCGTCCCTGTGGTGATGGACCACAGCCTCTCCAACCGTAAGCCAGAATAAACCCTCCATGCCTTCAGTTACTTCTCGCCAGGTATTTTGTCAAGGCAAGGAGAAAGGTAACCAATACAGTATCATAATTTTCCTTTTACAGATATGAAGGCTGAGGCAGAGGAGAATAAAAAGACTCTATAAAGTCTTTCAGTCTTGGACAAACTCAGACATTCTAACGGCAAACTTCACCCTCTGCCCCCACAGACGCGGCTAACATTAGCTGTGAGCGTCACCAACACTGGTGATAGCGTCAACATAGTTCCCATCCCATATCCATTGAACAAAAGCAAAACTCCGACCATTCAATAAAATATATTGCTGTAATTCTAGTCATGAAGACACGCCTTAGTCAGAACAGCACCGAGCTGGCCACACCCTTTCTCACTCTGCGTTTGACGGCTCATCATACATGGTGGGAGAAATACAAGCTAACACTTCTCCCGGGTTTCAAGGAACTCGGTAAACTGAGGCAACTGCCTTATCTCATTTCTCACATCAAGGTCATCTGAGCAGCCCGTGACTGTGACAGGTGCCATTTGTAGCGGGAAGTTAACGTTTTCATCTCTTTCTTGCTTTCCTGAATGTAAACCGCAGATATTGAGCAGAAGAAAGGCTTTTGGCACATTTACCGAAAATAGAATAATAAAATTTTTTGGAGACTGTCTCACATTGAGGCTCAGGCCGGACTAGATCCCGAGCTCGCGTCCATCCTCCTGCCTCTGATTTCCGAGTACTAGCGATTAAAAGCCTTGCACCATCATGCCCAGCTGATACTCAGGTTTCCAATAACGCGGAGAACTTCCCCCCTGGGTACCCACGAAAGGTCAGGAAGACACAACCAGAGAGTGGGAGAGCACCGACCTTTGAGGCCGCGCAGGCGCAAGCGGGAAATTCTGACTCGGGACCTGCTTCGCCTCGGCCCGGATGGTGTGAAAAGCTTAGTGGTGGTGGACCACCCGGAACGCCTCTCACAGAGCACCGGCCGCCGGAAACGGGTCTGCTGGCCCGCAGAGACGCACGGCTCACTTCCGTCAGCGGTAGCGCCGCCGATTGGCTCAACCTACCCGCAGTGGGCGGGCGCGCGAGCTGCTCTTGCGGAACTCATTGCGCTCGCCAAAAACACTGCGGCAGAGACTTTTATTTGTGTGGGCTCCTGAGGTCCCCGCTCCTCTGGCGTTGGGAGAACCGCGACCTTGTGGACTTCCCGGGGAAGGTGTGGCCCGCTTGCTGATGACCGCTGCGAGTGGGCTGGCCAGAAAATGACGCTGTTTACCTAATTCTCAGCCCCGAGGTCAGGGCTGGCTTGAGTTCGTGTTTGAAGAAGACACTGCCACGCTCCAAAGCTACCGAGGGATTGTTCTAGTCTTCCGTGTTTAGGGTTTTGTAACCGGCCTGGCAGAAATGAAAATATTATATAGAGAGACGCTGTGTCTCAGTCTATCAGATTGTTAAAACAATGGGCCCAAAGAAATGGGCCTGCCCCCAGGAATCTTATGCTAGGGGAAGGAAAAGAAGCCAGCCGGAAGCGGAGCCTGTCCCCCAGTAACCGATTGTACACATTTCTAACAACTTGTCAGACCACCTTAAAGGAGGAGACTGAAGCCCAGACAGTGACGGGCCAGTGAAGCAGTTGAACAGAGCTGTGTCCAAACACGCCTCACAAAGCAGGAAGGCATCCATGACAGTTTTTACTGTGCTCCGGGTGCCAGGGATATAACAGTGGACAAACGACAAACGCGGTCCCCCCCCCACCCCCCAGCCCCCGCCACCATAGTTAGAAAGTAGATTCTGCTCAGTAGGGGAAGACAGACCAGCGCACATAAATACAGTCTTGTGTCACCTGACGATGGAGATGTGTTCTGAGAACTGCATTGTTGGTTTTGTGTTGACGTCATAGACATGCATGTGCACACGCAGCTTCACCATCCTTACGTGAGCATCTTCTGGGACCACGCTGGTGTGTGCGGGCTGTTGCTATGATATGGATCACATCACTCGTGTGTGTGTGTGTGCGTGTGTGTGTGTGTGTGTGTGTGTGCGTGTGTGTGTTATTCTATGAAGAACAGCAGAGATCAACAGTGAATGAGTGTGTGCATGCACACGTACATTTGTAGCACATTTTTTTTTCTTTATGAGAAGGAAGCATGATTAAGATTGACCTGTGAAGCCGGGCGTGGTGGCGCAAGCCATTAATCCTAACACTCGGGAGGCAGAGGCAGGCAGATCGCTGTGAGTTCAAGGCCAGCCTGGCCTACAAAGTCTAGGATAGTCAAGGCTACACAGAGAAACCCTGTCTGGGGGTGGGGGGTGGAGATTGAGCTGTGAGCCGGGCGTAGTGGCACACGCCTTTAATTCCAGCACTAGGAAGGCAGAAACAGGCGCATCACTGTGAGTTCAAGGTTATCTTGGTCTACAAAGCGAGTCCAGGACAGCCAAGGCTAACATAGATCCTGTCTCGAAAAACAAAAAAAGCAAAAACAAAAACAAACAAACAAACAAAAGATTGAGTTGTGAGTCACGCACCAGGAGGAAGAGCATTTCAAAGTAGAGCTCAGCAACGAACAGGCCAGCCTGTCACAGAGTGTGCTTGGTGCGTTGACAAGCAGGAACGGAGAACAGTGCTGGTGGCATGCCAAGCAGAAGTGGACTGCCAGGACCAGGTGCAGACACTCAGGCAGTCCATAGATGCTGGATGAAATGAATTTGCTGACTGGAGAAAAACCTGATGCCTCTATTTTTGGTAGTTGGTCAAATAAACACACACTTTGCCACCAAGTGACACTGGCAGCCCCAGGAAAAGCTTAATGACTCTAATATGAAGCTTGGAGATTGCTTGGGGTTGAATGCAACGTGTGTGTGTGTGTGTGTGTGTGTGCATGTGTGCAAAATAGGTTGCACGGAAGTATTTTAGAACTTTCAGTGTGGTGACATTTATCTGGAAAAGACATCTAAGAGAGCAGGAGATGGACACGCAGGGAGAACTAGAATGGTCTGGAGGTACTGCGATTGCCTGTCACCATTTGAAAGCTCAGGGGTGGCTGGGGACATGGCTCAGTGCTTGCTTATAAGCATTAGGATATAAGTTTTAGCCCTGACCTCCAAGTAAATGAATAAATAAGCCAAGCATTGTGGCCTGTGCTTGTAATCCCAGCACTGGGGTGTGGAGAAAAGGATGCTCTGGGCTCTCCAGCCAAGCAGTCTAGGCAGTGGATAAGGCTGGGTGCATGGAGAAACTGTAAACAGAGGGGGAGGGGTCTACCTCCTGATTGCTTTGTTCTTCATCTGAACAAGAAAAGTTTAATGTAGTTGTCCCAATCTGAACCTCTGAAGTAATCAGAATTTGGGGATTGATTTGGCTAGTCTCATCCCATCTCCTTCCCCCTTCTCCCCCACCCCAACACACACAACTCTGGATATCACTTGGGGATGATTGTGCTGTGATTGTCACAATTAATTGTCACTGCAGTACAGAGAATATAATTCTCCTGAGTGACATTTGACTACTTTCTAAAATAAGCAGCACGTTTATTTGTTTAATGATTTTTGGTTATATGCTCCTGATTTGTACCTGGTAAGAATCCTTAGTAAGGGACCATGTTAATCAGGGTGGCCTGTCGGGGTGGGGGGGAGTTGTTTTGGTTGGTTTGTTGGTTGGTTGGTTTTTTGAGACAAGGTTTGTCTATGTAGCCTTGGCTGTCCTGGACTCACTTTGTAGACCAGGCTGGCCTCGAACTCACAGCGATCTGACTGCCTCTGCCTCCTGAGTGCTGGGATTACAGGCGTGAGCCACCACAGCCAGCCATGGGAGTTGTCTTCTTAATTGATGGAGGAAGACCAAGCCCACTTTGGGCAGCACTACTCCCTAGGCAGGGGTCCTCAACTGTATAAAAGGAAAACCTGAGTTCAGCACAGGCAAGCGGGCAGGCAAACATTCATGCGTTCATTTCTCTCTGCTCTTGACTATAGCTATGATGTGGCCAGCTGTCTCAGGCTCACACTGCTGTGAGTCCCTGCTTGGATGGACTGCAGTCTGGAGTCCTGACATAAAATAAGTTTTTCCCTCTAAGTTTTGTTTTTTGTTTCTGTTTTTGTTTTGTTTTGTTTTTAGGTTTTTTCCAAGGCAGGGTTTCTCTGTGTAACAGCTCTGACTGTCGGGGACTCACTTTGTAGACCAGGCTGGCCTTGAATTCTCAGAGATCCACCTGCCTCTGCCTCCTGAGTGCCAGGATTAAAGGCATTTGCCAGCATGCCTGACTTTTCTTTAAATTGTTTTTAAATCAGTATGCTTTTATTACAGCAACAGAAATGAAACTAAGACAACCACTGAATCAAAAATGTGTGTGTGTGTGTGTGTGTGTGTGTGCGTGCGCGCGCGTGCCGTGCCATACATGTTCAAGTGCCCACAGAGGCCGGAAGAGGCATTCAGATCCCTTCAGACTGCAGTTACAAGCAGTTGTAAGATGCCTGAGTGCGTGCAGGGCTTGGATTCTCTGGAAGACCAGCATGTACCATGAAGCCATCTCTCCCAGTGAAGATTTTTTAAAGCATGCCTCGCATGTAGTCACAGACGCTGCTTTTGTCATGTCTCTCCAAGGTGAGCTGGACTCTCCATTTCTGGGTAGTCTTTCACGTAGCTGTGGTTTCTGCCTTAGCTCTCAACCCACTGAGTCTACCGTCTCACTCATGGCTCATGGCTGCTGAGTCAACACACTTTTTTTTTTTAATTCACAGGAACAAACCTGCCAACCAGCTCCCCAGTTGGTCACCAGTCTTGCCCCGGGTTCAGGTGGCTTCTGAATGACAAGTCCTGGGCTCCATTCTGCCATCTCCCCTCCTCAACTCTGGCAGGATGGTTGCCATTGGAAACCCTGCTCTTTCTAGTGTCAGCCTGCATAGGCCTGAGCCTGGCACCTTACTGTCTGAGTATTCCTGAACAAATTGGTAACTCCTCACGCCTCAGGCTCCCTTCCTATAGAACTTTGTGGTGTGCCCTTCGGGCTCTGCTTCCCTGCCTGTAGCCGGCAATCAGCGGATCCTGAGAAGGGAGACAGAGCAGGAACGGCTGGGAGTGAAGAGGCCATAGGTGGTGGGTGAGCACGGCAAGAACAGACTCTCTCTGGAGATGGGCTTCAGTGAGGCAGCTCATTTTAGTGGGGGGAACAAAGGGTGAGTGGGGGTTTTCTGGGTGAGTGGACATCGTTGGCCAGGGCAAGGGTGCTGGGGAGGCTTCCTTTGCATAAGGAGGAATTTCAAGTGCTGCTGGACATGACCTTATAAGGGGAAAGGAAATTTAGCTTGGCTACTGAATTATGCGACAGCTCCTGGTGAGGTAAAGGTGTGGGTGCAAGGCTCAGACACACAGGCCCAGGGCGGAGGGGGAGGAACCCTATCCTGCCTATCTCAGGATGAGAGTTTTGAGGCTTGGACATGCCTCAACCCTACTCTTGCTCCAGGCTGGCTTCTCCTGCCCCATGGTTCCCTGGCCCCACATCTCCCCCTTTTTGCTTTATAAAGGGGTGGTGACATCATAGAAGTCAGCCTCTAGGTTGGGACTGGCTTGGTATTGAACCAGACCCTGGATGGCAGTGACTTTGGCACTGTCACTTATTTGTTGTTCTAGGAATTGGATGAATTGGAAGAAGGTCCCTTTTGGAGGGCAATCCCCTGTTCCTATAACTATCTTCTGTTTGTTGTAGGTTTCTCTAAGAAAACGTCTCCCATGGTGAATATTGGGAAGATGGGGAGGGGTGGGAGTTAGGACTGGGAACAACAAAGGCAATGGAGGGGAGATGGGCCTGTGTGGGGGAGTTGGGGCACGTGGCCGGGGCACTGATCACAGGTCATGGATATCTTCCCAGGAGACCTTGCTGTCCCATCAGGGTGGTGTCTCCACCTCCTCAGTCCTTGACCTGTCAGCGAGAGACGGGCCACCTTCCTGGTTGGTAGAGTGCTATGGTACATTTCTGACTGGGACCTAAATAGGCCTAGGTAGGTCCTGTGGAAAGACACAGACAAAACCCTATCTCATCAAGAGGAGAGGGGTGGGTCCGTTCACTATGCCATCTAAGGGGTCCCGCCATCATACCATGATGGGAGGAGTTACTCCTGGTGTGTGCCAGTGGAGGGAGGCAGAAGCATGTTTGGAGTTTTTGTAAATAGTAAATGTATTTAGAGTGGCCAGAGCCATTGCTAATTCTATGTCAGGGGCGTAGGTGACTGCTTCCTGTTTTTTAAGTTGTACTTTTAAGAGTTTGATGTAATGGAAGTTTTGGTTTCTATGAAAACTCAGTTTTATTATGTAAATATGTTTTTGTTTTAATCCCAAGTCTGAGATTTTAGTTCGGGATTGAGTTTGTCCACAGCTGATAATTGCCTCACATAGGGCATGGTCTTTGCCAGCTGGTAATGGCCTGTCCTATGTGGGACGGAGAAGGGCGTGGTCTTTGCCAGATACAGTTAATTTCTGAGGACTCTGACAGGTACAAATATGTGAGCTCAGAGAGAGAGAGAGAGAGAGAGAAAGTGTGGTGGTTTGGAGAGGACAGCAAAAGAGAAAAAGGTGGTGGCTTGGAGGAAACAGATGGAGAGAAGTCTGAGGGACTCTTGGAGACTGGTGCTCTGAGGACAGAGAGAGAGAGGGAGAGGGAGAGGGAGGGAGGGAGCGAGGGAGGGAGGGAGGCTTCAATCCACCCTAAACGGAGGAGAGTAGTTTTGGGGTGTTAGAAGGGATTGGGGTGGAGAAGGGAGGTAGAGGGCAGTAAATACCCCAAATAAAATAGAGTTTAAGAGCTAGCGGCAGCTGGGCAGTGGTGGTGGCACACGCCTTTAATCCCAGCACTCAGGAGGCAGAGGCACACAGATTGCTGTGAGTTAGAAGCCAGCCTGGTCTACAAAGTGAGTCCAGGACAGTCAAAGCTACACAGAGAAACCCTGTCTCCAAACAAACAAACAAACTAACAAAAAGAACTAGCAGCAACAGTTTGGTGTGTTCTTTCCATTATTGCTTGGCTCTGGGGATTGTACGGAATCCTGTATGATGGGCAATTTCCCATTGTGAGCAGAAGGTTTGAATGTGGAGCTAGTAAAAGCAGGGCTGTTAGCAGTTTTTAATCTGTTGAGGGATGCCCGTGACAGCAAAGGTGGAGAGCATGTGGTGGATTGGTTTTTTTTTTTTGTTTGTTTGTTTTTTTTAGCTCACTCCCATTTGGGCTGTAGCCCATATGAAATGCAAGTACGTTTTAACAGTAACGAAGACATATTTTTGGCAGCCAAACTGGGGAATGTGAGTGACATCAATTTCCCAGAGGGCACTGGAACTGATACCTGGGGGTTAGCACACATAGTTTGTAGGGCTGGGGTGGTGATAAGCGCAGAAGGAGCGTGTTTTTATTACCCTCCGGAGCTGAGCAATGGGGACATGGGGACATGGGTGTGAATTGTGTGCGTGAACGGAATTGATCTGCTTGCTCAATAGAGGTGTGAACACTCCTGTAGAGGTGCTCCAATCACCGAGAGCGTTTCCCTCAGACATCAGCCCTGGCAGGGGTCTGTGAGATGTGACATGCTGGATGCAGAGTGGAGGGTGGAGCCACGACGAGCAGAGGGGACACTGGGTTGGCGTCTAGTTTGCAAAGGAGCCTGATAACCAGGAAAGTAAATTAACAGCACATACACTACCTGTTAAAAGTATAAAGGGCCCATTGACTTTTTTGAGGGCTAAATAAATAGCATATAGTTCCTTATATTGGGGAGAAAGATGGGGCAACACTCTGAATAGAATAATGGGGGTCACCCCATATTATTGCCTCAGCTCCCCTCTTTCCTCATCAGTAAATACTGAGGGGCCTTCCTTGATGGGTTTCTTTGCAAAGAGCTGGGGTGGGGGGTGGGGGGCTGCCACCACAGCAGAGGTAGGGCAGAAACCCATCTTTTGTTAGGGTAATGATAATCAATTTGTCTCCAATTAGGCTAATAGCAAAGCAGAAGTGATTTCTGAGTAGCCATTGAACAGTGGAGAGAAAAGGGGGTGACAAGGACAGGTTCTTTTCCTAAGGTCTGTAGGGTTTTTCTCTGCCATTTCTAACCATTGCAGGGAGTGCATCATCCTTTGTCTTTGTCCGCTGGGGTGTGGAGCCATTTTAACTGATACAATGCTCCAACTAGGGGAGGGGGACGAGTTAAAAGTAAGAAGCTGTACTGGCACTGTGGGATCGTACTTAGTGAGTGCCATATCTTTTAGGGGGGGCATTACTGGCACCTAGAGCCTCCTCCACCTCAGAAGAGAGAGCTCAAGGACAGGAGCTGCTGTGGGGTGCTGTGGGGTGCTAGTGGTGAAGGGAAAGCCAGCCTGGTCAGACTCAAAAGCTTTGGAGGGAGGTGAGCGGTCAGGTTTGAGGGAAGGAAAAGTGGTGTTAAGAGGGTGTGTTGAGGTGAGGAAATTTTCCATTCCCAAGAATGTGGTGGGCAGATATGCTGTACTTTGTGAGAAGCTATTTTAGATCCCAGGGGGGATAGGGAAAGTATTGATTCTTAATTTGGGAGGGAGAGTAGGAGGGAGTCTCCCCACACCAAGATATCATCCATACAATGAATGACTAATACCTTTGGAAATTTAAACAGCATCGGCTTAGTGCTTTGTGCCTTGTGTTTCCCTTTGATAAGATGTTTAGTTCTCCTAATTTTTTTTTTCTCCTATGAAGGGACCATTGGTAATGAGTTATTCCCACTATTAGGGGAAAAATTTCCCCATGAAGGCACCTTTAATATTGAGTTATTTCTGATATAGAGCGAAACAAAAAACATCCAAGCAAAAATTAAGCAAAGAAGCAAGACAATTCAAGTTCTGAGCCAGTCGTGTTATCGCCAGCCGCACCTGTGGTGGCAAAGCCTCACCCACCATTGCTGGAACTCACTGGTCGCTGCTCCGCGCAGGTGGTCCCTTAGCTGAAAGCTGGCAGGGAGCCTGCAGTCAGCGAAGCAAGCGTGGACTTCCAGCTGCCTTACTTTCTTTTTCTTTTCCTCATTTTTGTGTTTGGATTAAGTTTCACGCTACGGGTCTTGAGCAGGGCTCACAGCCCTGTAATTTGGGACTCCTGATGTGATGAGATGTATCTCGTAGTACGTCTCATATGGACACAAGGCTGTTTGCAAATTTCTGAGAAAACAGCGATAGCCCTAAGGGCTCTTAACTGGTTGTTGTGTAACCAGATTTTTTTTTCAAGAAAAGATAAAGGTGGGGCTTTACGGCCAACACCCAAGCTCTGCTATTGGGGTCTGGGCAGAGGGGTGGAGACCTACCAATGCCAAGGAGTAGCCTTGACCAAAGGGTGTCAGTTGCCCATTCCCTGTACCCAGCCCCACTCTATGGCATAAACCAAAAGAAAGAGACAGAAGGAAAAAAACCAGACTGAACCCTGGTGATGGGAAGGTGGGATGGGGTGGGCCGGTTGATGTCATGGGGTGGGGGGGGGGGGGTAGGGCGTGGGGAGTGTTTAATCTTCCTCCTGTGTGTCACCATTTACCACACGGAGGCACCAGCTGTCATTCAGACTCTGCTTCCCCACTTGTAGTGGCGTGGATCCGGAAAGTGGAGGCAAAGCAGGACCAGCAGGAGTGAGGAGGCCTCAGGTGGCGGGTGAGCACAGCAAGAACGGATCCTCGGGGCAATAGCTTCATTGAGACAGTTCGTTTTAATGGGGGCAGGGGACAAAGGCTACTTAAACTTTTGGGGTGTGGGTAGGGGCTTTCTGGGTGAGTGTATATCATTGGCCAGGGCCAGGGTGCTAGGGACTGCTTCATTTACATAAGTAGGAATTTCAGGTGCTGCTAGACATTATCTTATAGGGGGAGAGAAAGTTTAACTGGGTTACTGGGCTACCTGCAGGGGTGGGGGGGAGGCAAAGGTGGGGGATCATGGCTACGTGCGCCCAGACACACAGGCCCAGGGCAGAGGGGGAGCAGTCCTGCTTGTGCCCATCTCAGGATGATATTTCCAGGGTCTGAACGTGCCTCGAACCCACTATTGCTTCAAGTCGGCCTCCCTGGTCCGACAGTGGTGGCCCTGTGTACTTGAGAGTCTCGTCATGGGTGAGGAGGCAGCAGCAAAAGTTGGGACACTGGCCTGCAGTAAACTCATGCTTCTCTTCCTCCCACACCAGAATGGCAACCATTGCTCTGAGTGATTAGGAGGTTATTTAAAAGATTCAAGCCAGGAGTGGTGGCTTCTGCCTGTAATCCAGGCACTCAGGAAGCCAAGTGTCTTACTCACTGCTGTATTGCTCTGAAGAGACACCATGACCAAGGCAACTCTTATCAAAGAAAGCATTTAACTGAGGGCTGGCTTACAGTTTCCGAAGCTTAGTCCATTAATCATCCCGGTGGGAGGCGTGGCAGCGCGCAGGTGTGGTGACGGACAAGGAGTTAAGAACTATATCCTGGTCCACAAGTAAGAGAAAGAGAGCCAGCCAGCCAGACTGACTGGCTGACTAACTGAGCTTGGCACAGGCTTTTGAAACCTTCAAGTCCACCCCCGCAGTGCCATATTTTCTCCAACAAGGCCACACCTGTTAATCCTTTTAATCTTTTCAGACAGTGCCTCTCCCTGGTGACTCAGCATTCGGATATGTGAGCCCATGGGGGCCATTCTTACTCAAACACCACACTGAGGCAGGAGAGGAGCTGCAAGGTCAAGGCCAGCCCGAGCCACAGTGTGAGACAGACAGACTCGCTACACACAGATCTTCAGACTTGCCTTTACCTCGCAGGGCTGAGAATACAAAACATCATGTGATGTCAGGAGCATAAAAGCCCCGTCGCCCACAGATCCATAGGGAAACTAGGAGTGTTAAGCACACGGGGGTTGCCTTTTCAAAGGAAAAGATGTTTAGCCTTGTCGTCCATGCAGAAGGCTGAGAATCGGAGGTGATGAGCAGCCTGGTGGTCTGCATCCTCTAAAGGGCCAGGCCATCTCAAGCTCCCACAACCAGAAAAGAAGGTGGCTAATAGCCCAAATGACTTGCACACTAATCTACGATGGAGACCACGGCGGATCCTTCCCCTGGCCCTTAAGCCTGTCTCTGGAGCCTATCTTCCTGGAAGAAAGGACATGTACTTTGAGTTGAGTTTAGATGTAAGTGTGCCTCCTTGTGCACCAGGGATTGAATTACACCAGGAAACATTTCCCAAACTGCACTGTGATAATATGTTTAAGATAGATTTATTGTGTATACAGTATTCTGCCTGCATGCACAGCTGCACACCAGAAGAGGGCCAGATCTTATTGTAGATGGTTATGGGCCACCATGTGGTTGCTGGGAATTGAACTCAGGGCCTTTGGAAGAACAGACTAGTGCTCTTAACCTCTGAGCCATCTCTCCAGCCCCTGCATTAACTATGTTTACAATAAACCCCTTGGGGTCAAACTCTAGAAACTTGAACCAGCCTGGCTAACTAAGCCACCCTGAACAAGGTTTCCTTCTTGCTTCTTGAAGTTTGTTTCTCTGCTAAACGTAGTGTTTGCAAGGATCCCCCCAGTGTGCTACCAGCCCCAGCTTTGCTTTTGTGATTAATTTTAAATCATGGCAGGCACATGGTAATGAAATCCATACAGTATCAAATCCCACCCAGATGGTATTTGCAAACCTTGGTAGGAGCTAAAGAAATGGCTCAGTTGGAAAAGCCCTTGCCCAAACACAGAAGGAGCAGTTCACAGTTGCCTTTACCTCCAGTTCCCAGGGGTCCTGCGTACATACTCAAGACAGACACACATGTGTAAGATAGTCATTAGTAAAGTGACAGTTTTCTTTAGCCTCGCTGTCTTTCACAACAACTGATACAGAGAGACTAACTTATTTTACAAGCTTAAAGCACCAGAGCTGGACAGATTTCACCTCTCTAAGCCACTTAGCTGTCTCTCAGCTACACAACCCAAGTCATCAGTAAGCCATCCTTTCTGGGCTGGATCTGTCCCATCAGACCACATCCCCTTTCTCCATCTTCTCTTCCTCCCTGCTCATGGTCCTCCCTCCACCCCCAAGCCAGGGAACCTCAGCTCCACCTTGCTCTCTTCTGCCAAGTCACCAGCTTCAGCATTTGCTATTAACCAATCAACTTTGAATTAGGTAAAGCAAAGTTTACACAACAAAGACAGGTGTGTGTGTGGGAATGTGCTTATCTGGGTAGCAACCAGATCTTGGGGGCCAGTAATTAGTATTAGATACATAGCACAAGACCAACCCCCAACACACAAGTAAAATATTTAGAATTTTATATTTGACTTTATATGTATGTATGTATGTATGTGTGTATGTATGTATTTGTTTGTTTTTCTTGTTTTTCAAGACAGGGTTTCTCTGTGTAGCCTTGGCTGTCCTGGACTTGCTCTGTAGACCAGGCTGGCCTTGAATTCATATTGATCCACCTGCCTCTGCCTCCCAAGTGCTGGGATTAAAGGTATACACCACTACGGCCTGGCTAAATATATTTTTATAAAGGCTTCAACATTATCTGTTAAAATTAAATATGAACTATAATGAATAAATAGTAAATGCCATTATTAAATACTAATATTTAATAAGACATTTAAAATACTCAATATGGGATTTTTTTGTTTTTTATTTTTGGTTTTTGGAGACAGGGTTTCTCTGTGTAGCCTTGGCTGTCTTGGACTCTGTAGACCAGGCTGGCCTCGAATTCACAGCGATCTGCCTGCTTCCCGAGTGCTAGGATTAAAGGCATGTGCCACCATACCCAGCTAATATAGGATTTTTTAATGTTTCAAATTTTTCTTGTGTTGATTTTTTTTTTCTTTTGAGATTTAGTCTCATTTTGTGGCCATGGGTAGCCTGGAACTTGCTATATACATTAGACTGGCCTTGAACTCACAGGTATCCACCTGTTTCTGCCTCCCAAGAAGTATGCCACCACCTCCGGCTATCTTAGAATTCAATTTATCTACAATTCTGGAGTTCAGTTTCTTCCTAGATGAGTCTAATAATGATTAAGTATTAAGTCTGCTGTCCAGTCCAGATGCCCATATTTGAAGAGGACATGAGATGTCTAAGCTCGCAGAATATTGCTGCAGCTGTTACGGAGTCTGTGAGTCACAAGGTCTTCCCTGGAACTATGCGTTGGGGCATAAGTGGGATGAAGGAAACGGATGCAGAGGATATGTGAGAACCATGATTCCCTGGAGAGCCCCACAGCCCAGCTTCGCCAGCACGGTGACTGGTAGGTGACTGCCAGATCGTAGTCATCGGCACAGACACTTGCAAACCGTGCATCTGCGGCTTGTGGGGCTGGCTGGAGAGCACTTAGCAAGGGATCTTAGCTGACACACTTCTTGTATATTCCTGGACGTGCTCTGTGGGCTTCCACAGATGCTCCGGCCTGTGCCCTGCGCAGGACTGGGACACTGAGGTTGCTCTGAAGGAAGGCACAGGGTTTTTTTATGAGCCACGAATGCGCAGTGGACACCACACAGGGGAGCACAGGAGCCAGGCTGGCTGCCAGCACCTCATCTCTGCACATGTTGCTTCCTTCTTCTGGGTCACCCTCCTTCACGGATTTTTGTTTGTCTTTTTTTTTTTTTTTTTTTTTAATCCACTTTCCTTTGTCCAGGTTCTGTTTGATCTTCCCTTCTGAGTCAGTTTTTCCTGTTATCACAAGTGAATAAATGTCTTAATTTAAGATTACTACGGGACAGTTGCCCAGGGTGTGGGGTCAAGGTCATAAGGACATAGAACAGTCCTTAGACTCCTCTGAAAGGCCCCTGAGGGCACAGAAGCACTTTTCACAGGAATGGGCTCTTTTCCTTTCTGGGTCTTTTTTCTCCTTGTCCCTCTTCCTCATCTCCCTTTCTCCCCCCCCCCCCCCCCCCACCCCGCACCTCTCTCTTCACAGAATCTCAAGTAGCCAAGGTTGGTCCTGAGCAGACTGGTAGCTGAGGATGACCTTGAACTCTGGTCCTCCTGCCTTCACATCCAAATGTTGGGTTTTCTGCTGTGTGTGCTACAATGATTGGCATCTTTGTCTGTCTTTTAAGCATATCCTTTAGCTTCTTAGAGCAGATGAGACCTCATGCTGGCTAGACTCAGAGTCACACTCACTGGAGATGTCCACAGACAGGGAGGCAACCAACTCATACGGAGCTGGTCCCTGGCTCCGATCCTAGAATGTGGCAGAAGCCACTTTATGGATATTGCCAAGGGCTGATACTCTGTGTTTGGACTTGGGAAGATTTTGTAGGTAGGTGTGTGTGTGTGTGTGTGTGTGTGTGTGTGTGTGTGTGTGTGTGTTTAGGACTGCATTTGGAGGGATGGAGAGATGTCTCAGAGGTTAAGAGCACTGTCTGTTCTTCCAAAGGTCCTGAGTTCAATTCCCAGCAACCACATGGTGGTTCACAACCATCTATAATGAGATCTGGTGCCTTCTTCTGGCCTGCAGGCAGAACACTGTATAAATAATAAATCTTTTTTTTTTTTTTAAAGACTGCATTTGGAAGGTTAGTAAGACAAGATGGATAAAGTGGTATTTCATGTATTTTAAAAGCAAATGATCATCTAAGCTTTTTGCTGGCTCGGGCAGTGCCTCACGTCACCTACCTCTGTTACTGTGGAGATTTGCCACACACCACACAGGGATGTGGTGACAGCTGAGGAGGACTTTGCGTAGACCACTCCTGAAGCTGTTGGTCTGGCTCAGCTGCAGGCTGATAAAACTAATCGTGAGAATCTCTTAGCTCAGTGGAGACATGTGTCACGGGCAGAGGAGCCCCAGAATGTCACTGTGGTGGGAAAGGAGTGACATTGCTACAGGGGAGGTGGGAGCTCTGCCCACAACCGCCCAGATGGCAGGCTTAGGCAGCGCTCAGCTAAATGTCACCATGCAGCAGGGGCCCAGAGCACCCACGGTATGATACATGGAAAGGCCACTGGGCTAGCCCAGGACATTGAAAGCTTCAGGTGAACTGATTGGTAGTGTGTTGTTAAAGTGTGACAGACTTCCGGTCACCGCAAAGCTGGCAGGGTACATCCTACATGGTCACATCCCTCTGGTCTTCTCTTGTGGCTCTTGGTCTGTAGCTGCTTTGGTGATGCTTGCTGTGGGAGTCTGGGGATTGGATATTTCAAAACCGATCTCATGAGAGTTCTGTTTTCTTTGGTGTTGTGAGTTATGCAAATCCCATTAGTTTGTTCCCTTTTTTTCTCAGCATACAGGATGGGGACCAGGATTACTGTACTATATAATCTGATTGGATAAATGGAGACTTAAGAATGCTAAGAGATCTGTCTGAGGTCACATAACCATAAATGTCAGAGTCTAGGTCCACCCAGGTCAGACTGATGGCCAAGTGTGGCCTTGTAACCACCACACCATGCCCTGACTCCCTCCCTCTTGGGATTCAAGCAAGTCAGAATCCTGAGGAACACAAATCAAACCTCAGTGAGTTGCCACCCCAACGCCTACCACTTGTGTTAGGGTGTGAAGAACTTGAAACCTCTCTTTGGTACAGACGGGGTTGTGCACGGGTGCAGCGCTGTGGAAAACGATGGCCTCACAGTGAAAGAGAGCTACTACTTGGCACAGGAGTTACACACACACACACACACACACACACACACACACACACACACACACACACGAGAATGATTCAGGGATGCACATGGCATATGGCTTACCAGAATGACAGCATGTAGGCCCCAGGGGGAAGCTACAAAAATTCATTAAGTGCCGAATGGATAAACAGAATGGGATCTATCCTTCTAAAGGGTTATTACTACACTAAGAAAAGGAATGAAATGTTATCACATTCTACAGCATGAATGGACCTGGAAAATATGCTAAGTGAAAGAAGCCAGTCACAGAAAACCACAGATTGGCTAATTATATTTCATGAGCGTCTAGAAGAGAAAGTGCAGAGAGAGAAGATGTGTTTCAGGGAGACACCACATATGTGGGATTTGGGCCACCCATCCCCCCTCACAGGATTTCTCTGTGTAGCTCTGGCTGTCCTGGAGCTCACTCTGTAGGTCAGGCTGGCCTCAAACTCAGATTCACCTGCCTCTGCCTCCCAAGTTATGGGATTAAAGGTGTGTTCCGCCACACCCAGCTTTAGGGATTTCTGTTTTTGAATATTTCCTAAAAGCTAGGCATGGGCCAGGTGGTGGTGGTGCACGCCTTTGATCCCGGCACTTGAGAAGCAGACACAGGTGGATCTCTGTGAGTCCGAGGCCAGCCTGGTCTACAAAGTGAGTCCAGGACAGCCAAGGTTACACAGAAAAACCTGCTTCAAACAAACAAACAAAGAAACGAAAACTAGGCATGGTGGCAGAACTCAGGGGGCAGAGGCAGGCACATGGATCTTTGGGAGTCTGAGGCCAGCATAATCTCCATAGTGAGTTCCAGGCCAGCCAAGGTTACATATTGAGAGAGACACTGTCTCAAAAAAAAAAAAAAAAAAAAGTGTACATGTGTTTGCCTGTGTGAGTATATGTGCACCATATGCATGTAATGCCTGAGAAGGCCAGAAGAGGGCATCAGACTTTCTGAACCTAAAGTTCCAGCTGCCATGTGGAATGCTGGGAATGAAACCCAGGTCTTCTCCACAACAGCCTTTGCTTCTAACCAGAGCCGACTCTCCAGCCCCAGGACTCATTCCTGACTGATGGGAATGTTCCATCATTGACTACAGGTGAGTTTCACAGCAGAGTGAACGTACTAAAACCTACAGAACTTTGTACATCTCACATGTTGAAATGTATGTCACGGGACGTGAGACCTTATTAGTGTTGGATGCAAGAGGTCCTTGAGCCCTCAGCTGTAGGGCCCAGGTTTTGTATGTGGGCACAGAAAGCCACTTGAGGTTTATTCTAAAGGATATTTGTTGTAAAGATTTATTTAACTATTTTAAAATTATGCGCATGTGTACATCAGTGCCTTCAGGAGCCAAAATCATTGGATCTCTTGAAGCTGGAGTTCCAGGCAGTTGTGAGCCACTTGAGTACGGGTGCTGGGAGTTGACCTGGGGTCTTCTGCAAGAACAATATGTACTCACTGGGCCATCTCTCCAGCCCCTTCTATGTTTAAATTATGTATATGGGGTGTGTGTGTGCATGCACTCATGTGTGTGTGTGTGTGTGTGTGTGTGTGTGTGTGTGTGTGTGTGTGTATGAATGCAGGTGCCTGAGGAGTCTACAATAGGGCACTGGTGCTCCCTGAGTTAGACTTACAGGTGGCTGTCAGCTGCCCAGTGTGGGTGCTGGGAACCAAATTCAGGCCCTCAGGAAGAGCAGCCAGTGCCCCTAACCACTGGGCCACCTCTCCACTCCCTGAACTGGAGGTTTCTAAGGGAGGCGGTAAGTAGCATGACTGGCTCATGTAGACCTGGAAAGCGATCCGCACGCAAATGTTTTCCTAAATGTCAGCTCTCTTCCATATCCCTCATCCTTCAGCCCAAGAGCACACCTCCATCTCTCTTGTGGAAAAGTACTTCCTTGTCATTTGAATTCTAGTGGGAAGTCCAGCGATTTGAGATAAAACTGCCCTTTTTAAGGACAGGGTCTTGCTGCATAAGCTGGGCTGACTCGGAATTCAGAACTCAGGACTCTGCTGCTTCGGCCACCCACGTTCTGGAATTACAGCTGTGTGTCCCCCGCTTCTTCCCCCTTCCTCCCCTGCCCCCCGCCCCATGTCCAGGCTCTCTCACTGCAATCCCTCTCCCACCCAGCCTGTAATCTCCTGAGCATCTCTAGTCACTTGATGAGCAAGTTAATCTGTTTCCACAGCAACCACTTCCTCCATCCCTTCTCCTCCCCCCTTCTCCTTCCTTCTTCCCTCCCTTCTTATTTCCATCCCCCTCCTCCCTGCCAGTTCTCTTCCTCCTCCCCTTTGCTCTTCATCACTCCTCTCTTCCCTCCTCCTTCTCTTCCACTCCTTTTCCCCCCACTAAACATTTCTCTAAAAATTGTTCATGGTACTCCACTTTGTTCAGCAATGTCACCCTGCGAGTATCCTGCTTCCCTCACCTTTCCTGTCCTGCATTTTTTCCTTCCTGCCTCAATCTCATGCTCGCGCGCGTACACACACACACACAGAGTACATCCTGTCCTGCTGGTCCTCAGCCTGGACACACAGCCAGAGCTTTCTCATTTGCATAAGGACATCCTGATAATAACAGTTGGAGACTGACCCCTCGGCTCCCATCCAAGGTTGAGTCGTCTCTCCACAGCTCAGCTCAGATCTGGGTCTAAGAGGCATGTGGCTCTGTTTTTATGGTTTAGGACAGTCTTTTTGGCTGTAAGTCTCCAACATCCTAAGGACACGTTACAAGCTTTGGCACAGATACAGGACTATGTGACGTGAGCACATGTCCTAATGGCCAGCAGCTGATTCCAAGAAACCCTTCAAAGTGACGTTATCAAGCGGGGACCTTTGGGGCTTTTGAGGGTAACAGGGAGACAAACCACCTCACAGGGCAGCATGGGGATTTCCCAGGAGGCTTTGCTCAGTTGAGTCACAGGTCCTGTGTTTGACCTGTGGTCTTCTGGAGAGGCAGAACCGCACTGAGCTTCTGAGGAGCAGAAGGTTCTTTGCTGCTCTGAGATCACAAGGTTTGTCTGCTTGGGACTTGTCCGGGGCTAGAGAAGTAAGGACGGGCTGTGTTTTCATTGCAGATTTCTAGACTTTTCTTCTCTTGTTATCTATAACTTCCATCTCATAGACCACTGTATAAAGACCAAGTAAAATGAAGTAGGGCCTTTCATCTTTTTTTTTCTTTTCTTTTCTTTACTTTCTTTCTTTTCTGATTCTCCTGGGTGCTAGGATGACAGGTGTGAGCCACTGTGCCTTTTTTGTTTGTTTGTTTTTTTGTTTTTTAACAAGCTTCAAGTCTCAAAATTGGCAAGTGTAGATCTGTGCTTAAAAAACTATGATAGATATGGTGGCTCACACCTTTAATCCCAGCACTTGGGAGGCAGAGGCAGGTGGATCTCTGTGAGTTCGAGGCCAGCCTGGTCTACAAAGTGAGTCCAGGACAGCCAGGGCTACACAGAGAAACCTTGTCTCAAAAACAAAAAATGAGACCAATTCAATACCCAGGCGAAGAGGGCAGAGCAATCACCACAGGCCCTCTGCTCACTGAGGGGACCCGTGAGATGGCACCTCTCTTCTGGACTCTGCTTCCGAGCCGCATGGCTGCAGTCTGGATACCAGTGCCAGTCTCTGAAAGTCCCTGATGTTCCTGCCCCTTTGTCCCTGTGTTTGTGAGCTGGCGGCTGCTGCAGATCTCTGTGAATTTGACTTTTTCATAATATTCCAGGGTTTGTTTGTTTTAAGATTTTAAAAAACATTTTCAATTGTGTTTGTGTGTTTGTTTGTACTCACTTGAGTGCAGCCAGCCAGGAGCGCGGGACCCCCTGGAGCTGGAGTTATAGACAGTTGTGAGGTGCCCAACATGGGTGCTGGGAACCAAACCTGGGTCCTCTGCAAGAGCAGGACGTGCTCCCAACCACTAAACCATGTCTCCACCCCCAACATTCCAGTATTAACTGTTCCTTAAAATCCTGCAGAGCTGTTTAAGCATTGTTGGCCACGAGGATAGTTCTGTAAGGGAAACCCACTCTGCTTATATTTTGTAGAATGACATTTGTGAGATAGCCTCTTCTCTTAAAGACAGGGTCTCGTGTAGCCCAGGTTGGCGTTCAGCTTACTCTGCAGCGGAGGCTGGCCTTGAACTCTTTATCCCCCCGCTTCCAGCTCCTCAGTGTGGGGGTTACGGGCACCTGCCACCACTCCGGGTTTTTGCATCCCAGTGCGTGTTAAGCAAGCATTTTACCAACCAAGCCACACCACCAGCCAGGGAGCAGCTCATTTGCCTGAGACGCGTTTGGAATCTCCTTTGCTAGCGTCCTGTGCATGAGAGACTCACCATGGGAAACAACTGTTACAACCTAGTGATGATCACGCTGTTGGTGTTGGGCACTGAGAGGACAAGCGCCATACCGAACTACTGCAACAATTGTGAGCCTGGTAAGTACCAAAACAGGTGCGTCTCCTGACTGCTGAAAACTGTCTGATTGGCCTGGCTAGGCAACGACTCTTTCCCTCGAAAAAGCTCATTGGAGACAACAAAGTGGCCACGGGGCCCCAGCTCACTCACTTCAACTTACCTTTACCCTCTGAGCATGATCCGAGCAGCTTTCTCACAGCTCGCTTGGAAGGGTCCCAGGACAGGCTCTGGACAGCACGTGGTAAATGTGAGCTTTGTATATGAGGTACATACATTCTGGAGCAAGGAACAAGCAGGGGGCCGCATCGCTCCTCTCTTGGGTCCTGTCCTGCTGCTCTGCGCTCTGTGCAGAGAAATCACAGTCTTGTGCAACAGATGCCGGGTTTTCTTTTCTTGGTTTCTTTGTTACAGTGTTTATATGATGTTATCTCCAGCTGCTGGATTAGGCCAGGAGTCACCCTGCAAAAGTATAAAGTCTTAAAATGCCAGTCAATAAGCATGTCTATCACTGTAATGCCTACAGGACAGATGGAACATTTATTTTGATTTTCTTGTAAATGTCATAATGCATTGAGTGATTGATGGTCACATGCTGTCAGACACAAACACCTGTGATACTTCCTTCAGGTAATTTCTGCAGTAAAGACCCACAGATCTGTAAAAAATGCCCTTCGAGTACCTACTCCAGCACATATGGACGGCCGTACTGTGAGCTCTGCAGAGTATGTGAAGGTAGGCCTGCCTGTCTGCTCTGAAATGGGACCGTGCTGTTGCCCTGGAGGACTGGAGCTCCTGACTGCTGGCCTCAGTCTCTCAGGGCTGGAGGTCTCCTCTCAGTGGAGGCGTCTTCATCTTTAGGACTGTTGGGAGCATATTTGGTCCCTGTTTACTAACTGATCTGTTTAAAAGCTGGAGCCTCTCAGGGGTGCTGACACCTCTGCCCACAGCCAGGTGTAGTTAAATTCTTTCATGAAATAGCAATCATTTTCAATGAGTTTTTTTTTTTTTTTTTTTTTTAGTTTTTCAAGACAGTGTTTATCTCTGTTTCTCTCTGTAGCTTTGGCTGTCCTGGACTCAATTTGTAGACCAAGCTGGCCTCGAACTCACAGCGATCTACCTGCCTCTGCCTCCTGAGTGCTGGGATTAAAGGCGTGTGCCACCACTGCCCGGCTTTGATGAGCTTTTAAAATAACAGAGCAAATACTCATTTGACAGGAGACTTTTTTTAAAAAGTTATTTATTATGTATACCATGTGTACCTGCAGGCCAGAAGAGGGCACCAGATTACATTATAGATGGCTGTGAGCCACCATGTGGTTGCTGGGAATTGAACTCAGGACCTTTGGAAGAGCAGCCAGTGCTATTAACCTCTGAGCCATCTCTCCAGCCCAACATGAGAGACTTTTGTTGGTTTTGTTTTTGTTTTGTTTTGAGGCTGGGTCTCATTATGTGTCCTTGGATGACCTGGAACTTACTAGACAGACATAGCTGCCCTTGAACTCAGAGAGATCTACCTGCCTCTACCTCTGGAGTGCTGAGACTAAAGGCGTGCACTACCATGCCTGGCTTTGTTTGTTTGTTTGTAAATAGCGTCTCATGTAGCCCAGGCTTCTCGTCTTCCTGTCCAAATGCTGAGCTTACAGGTATCTTGCACCACACAGTTTATGACAGTGGTTCCCAACCTTCCTAACGCTGTGACCCTTCATGTTCTTCATGTTGTAGTGATCCCCAAACCATACAATTATTTTTGTTGCTACTTCATAACTGTAAGTTTGCTACTGTTATAAATCATAATGTTATGAATCTGTGTTTTTCTGATGATCTTAGACAACCCCTCTGAAAGGGTAATTCAACTCCTGGTTTTTTTTTTTTTAATGAAAATCCATAATGTTCTATTTTGCCAATAATGACTCAGGAGCCAAATGCTAGGGTGAAAACCTGCTAGCTCAGAGAGGCAGAGAAAGCACCCAGCTGGCCTTCCTACTCAACTCACATCCCAATGGGAAAAGCCCAAAAGGCTCACTAGCTCACTGACAGCCCAGGAGGAAAAAGGCCAAAACACTCAAGGCCAAAGGCTTGCTATCTCAAAGCCGCCCCCCCCCCAAAAAAAATCCAAAGACAGAGGAGCTGAAGAGCCAAAGAGCCAAAAGCTAAAAGCCCAAGAGCCCCTGCTACTTCTCCACGCTGTCTTACATACCCCTGAGCTCAAAGTCCCACCCACTCTTTAATCCCTGTCAACTGGTTTCTTGCTCTGCCTCTTAACCTCAGGTTAACTTAATTAAATCCTGTGTACAGAAAGCTCTTGGATTAAAGGTGTGTGTTGGGGCTCAACTGCACTAAACGAAAGACAGGTTTTTACAGTTCATAATCTTTGGGATTACAGTGGGATCAAATATCCTGTAACAAACCCCCAAAGGGGTTGCTACTCACAGGTTGAGAAGCACTGGTTTATGAGGCACTGGAGATGGTACCCAGGGCTTCAGCACACTGGGCGAGCACTCTACCGCCAAGCTGCATCCCCAGCCCAAGAAAAGCTTTTCATGAGAAAAGTGTAAAAATATTGTAATAGAGATTGAAAATAAAACAGTAGAAGCCAAGTCATTGTGGCACGCAGATCCAGCACTAGAAAACCGAAACAGGAGGATTTTTAGTTTAACACTAGCCTGGGCTACAACAATGAGACCCTATTTCAAAAAAATAAAAGAAAGAAATAGGAAAAAACACAACATTCTAAAGTTATATCACTAACATTATAAGCAGAGCAATCGTGTGTGTGTGTGTGTGTGTGTGTAACTGCAGAACAAAAGTCTGTTTCCTGGATCTGGAGGTCATGGGTAACCCAGCGCTGGGGTTATTGCAGGCTATTTCAGGTATAAGAAGCCTTGCACCCCCACCAGCAATGCCGAGTGCGACTGCGTCGAGGGATTCCACTGCTGGGGGGTAGATTGTGAAATGTGCGAAGAGGACTGCAAGCCGGGCCAAGAGTTAACAGAGCAGGGTAGGTTGGTTCTTTTTCCATGAGACATGTTCCTTGTGGTTTGAGAGCATAACAAAGCACTGGGTCGGGGAGCAGTGCGTGATGCTCACACTGTGCTTTACCGCTATTCTTGTCCACGCTCCACTGTGTTCCCACACGGAAGGGATTTGAAACCAGGACACTTTGTTAATAATCATGAGCGCCCTGTGTGTGTACATGTCTTAGGTGTAAATACCTTCCCTCGCCTGATTAGATTGAAACTGAGCACTCTTGAGCCTTCCATTGGAGAGTCACTAAGCAGTGCTGTGGAGACACGGCCTTATGAGCCACTGCTGCCCATGCAGAGGACCCACATTCAGTTCCCAGCACCCCACATCAGGCAGCTCACAGTGGCCTGTCACGACAGCTCCCTCTCTGATGCTCTCTCCTGGACTCTGTGGGCATCCGCACATACAGATACATGCACCCATGCACGTGAATAAAACATTTAGATTAACCTTTGAGATGAGCATGAGGCCATTTGCGAAGGTTAACCTAATGGACGTTCCTTTGTCGCAAGGAAAGCTGTGCAACAGTGAGATGCTTTCTGTTGATTCTCAGTCTTTCTTTAAGGTTGCAAAAATTGTGGCTTTGGAATGTTTAATGATCAGAGCGCTATTGGCACCTGTCGACCCTGGACAAAGTACGTATATACTCTCATTTTCTTACAACACAAAGAGCCTGGGATAAACTGAAAGGTGAAGGACACTGGGATGTAAACACACCCCTAGGTGACATGGGAATGCTGTGAGGTTACAGAACCTCATATGAATGTAGGCATTTCCTCAGAACACAAGCTGGTGCATAGTAGAGGGCAGAGCCTTCTGTCTCTCGAGCATGTCATACATATGTGGTGTGCTGGCCACTGGAGGAACATAGCCAGTAGCATGGATCCAAATGTGCTCATGGACCTGCAAGATTAGTACTGGGCCCTGGGGATGGGCATTGGTCCAGGTGAGGTTTGATGGTGCCTAGGACAACAGGGGTCTGGGTATGGAACACACTGGCTGAGAGATTGTGAAGGGAAATTGACAGTCATATGGGCTGCTGAGTCTGATAAAATCCCATTTTAAATGCCTGTGATCTTTTCCTGTTTCATTTCCTTAGTAGAAAGTGAGGTTTTGTTGTTGTTGTTGTTGTTGTTACTTTGGTTACATATTTATAATACTTTTACAAATGTACTGGTAGGAAGTAGAATAGGTTTTTTAAAAAGGTCTTTCAAGATAAATCGATTACAATGTTCAAGTTAGTGTTTGTAAAATGGAGCCATGAACAGGGATCTAAAGAAAAGGAAAAGCCTATGTGATGATGATGATGATGACGGTGATGGTGGTGAGGACAGTGAGGATGACAATGGTGATAATGATGATGGTGATGACGGTGGCGGTGACCGTGATGGTGGTGAGGACAGTGAGGATGACAATGGTGATAACGATGATGGTGATGACGGTGGCGGTGACCGTGATGGTGGTGATGACAGTGATGATGACAATGGTGATAACGATGATGGTGATGACAGTGGCAGTGACCGTGATGGTGGTGAGGACAGTGAGGATGACAATGGTGATAACGATGATGGTGATGACGGTGGCGGTGACCGTGATGGTGGTGAGGACAGTGAGGATGATGGTGATGATAGCAACAACAGTTGTATTCATTGAGTGGTACCCAGCATATGAGATTTTGTCCCTGGGACTTATTCATTTGGTTTTATCCCAGCACAGGCTGCCCCCCAACACACACACCCTTAAGCTGCTGAGCAAACAAAGGCTTAGACAGGCTTTATACATTTGCTGAAGGTCACGCTGAGGCAGACCCAGGGTTTATGCCTATGCTGTCTGATACTGCTGCTGGAACCCCTGTCCCACATGTGGCCAAGTCAGTTTAAGGAGCAAGAACTTGGGGTTGAGAGAGTAGTGAGTCACAATGTGTTGAGCCACACTGGCTGACTAGTGTCATGGAACAAGACAGAGTGTGTATGGCTTCTCAAGTCGGGGAGAGAGGGCCTGATGAGTGGGTGGACTGGGGTGGAGCTTATGGGACCTTGAAACCTGAGGGAAATGGGTGGAGGCCAGAGAACTTGGAACTTTCTCACATGGTCTGTCTCTGCTTGTGAACCCAGGCCTATCCACCTTGTCACTTGGTTGTTTTGTAGGGGGACATATACTTTTTTTCACAGTGCTCCTCTGTACCTATATTAATCATCTGAATTCCTTCTCTTGACCTGTCTAAGCTGTTCCCTAGATGGAAAGTCTGTGCTTAAGAATGGGACCGAGAAGTCAGATGTGGTCTGTGGACCCAGTCTGGTCAGCCTTCCTCCAGGTACCTCCCTCCCTTCCATTCCTACTCCGGAGAAAATATCAGGTGATTGCTTTATTGCTACTAAATACAAATTAATGTGCAGTTGTGGCGGCACACAACTGGAATCACAGCACTGTAGGGGCTGAGGCAGGAGGTTAGCAAGTTCCAGGCTAGCCTGGGCTACATAAAAAATAGGCTACCCTGCCAGTTGGTGGTGGCGCACGCCTTTAATCCCAGCACTTGGGAAGCAAAGGCAGGCAGATCACTGTGAGTTTGAGGCCACCTGGTCTATAAAGCAAGTCCAGGACAGCCAAGGCTACACAGAGAAACCCTATCTCAAAAACAAAACAAAACAACAACAAACAAAAAAGAAAGAAAAAAAGAAAGAAAAGAAAAAAATGGGCTAACCCCCTTTTTTAACCCCTTGAAAAAGCTTATCCAAATAAATGCATAACATCTATTCAGACTACATAGGAATTCCCTCAGCACTGCTGGGTCTCCCAGCTCTGCCACAGCAGGAAGCGCTGGTGTACCATCCCTTTTGAACCCTGCCTTGTTTTCCTGGGTGGTGTTATTCAATCAGTAATCATTAATAGTGATCCTAATCCCAAACAGGTACATGCCTTTACAAAGGCTGAGTCCAGTGGACTGATGGGCCTTGTACTTTCTCTATGTTCAGTAGGCCAGGCTGCTTAGTTTCTCTAGGCATCTAGGAAAATCATTGTCTGGTTTTTTTGTTTTGTTCTTTGTTTGTTTGTTTTTGATTTTTTGAGACAGGATTTCTCTGTGTAGCCCTGGCTGTCCTGGACTCGCTTTGTAGACCAGGCTGGCCTCGAACTCACAGCAATCTGCCTGCCTCTGCCTCCTGAGTGCTGGGATTAAAGGCGTGCGCCACCACGCCTGGCTCCATTAAATCATTTGTAAAGTCCCTTGGGTTCACATGCTAGAAAGGCCCTGGAGCCCATGCCCAGACCTGTGTGGATCCGAGCATGGTGATGCCTGCCTGTAATCCCACTCTGGTAGTGGAGGCGGGAAGATCAGGAGTATGAGGTCATCCTCAGGTACATATGGAGTTTGAGGCTAGCCTGGGATACATGAGACCCAGTCTAAAAAACCAACAGAATAAACAAACAACAGAGAGTAAACTCATCAACTTATTGAGTTGTGGGTTGAGGTGCCCAGGGCTCTGCCTCCCAGAGCCCATGCACTTTGGGGGTTGAGGGGTGAGTTCAGATCAAGCTTGTCCACTAAACACTTTGCCGTTTCTTTCCCTGCTCCCAAAGGAGAACGCCCCGTGAATATCCTTACCTTGTTCCTGGCGCTGACAACGGCTGTGCTGCTGTTCCTGCTCGTTGTCGTCTTTGGGCTCTCCATGGCCAGATGGATCAGGAAGAAATCCCTCTATGTATTCAAGCAACGTAAGGCCAATACAACATGGGATTCTGGGAGTCGGGTGGCAGGCAGGGCACGTGTCTGGGAGTCAAAGGACAATCGTGCAGAGTGGGCTGTCTTCCTGTTCCAGGGGGCCGAGCTCAGGCCCTCAGGCTTGTATGGCAAAGCGCCTTTACTCACCTAGCTTAGATTTTTTTTTTTAAGTTATGGGCATATGATAGGCTAGCACGATGGTTGTAAAGCCAGGACAAGCTTGTTCCCACCAAAGATAGTGGCAATGTCTGGATACAGCTGTGTAGTGAGAACTTTGGTTTCTTTAAAGACACAGAAATAGTATAAGAACATGTTTTTGTGTTAATCCCAGGTGTCAGGTCCTGGGCTGCTTTGGACTGTCCACAGCACCTGATTATGAGTTGCCTCGTGCTCTAGCAGGGGTGTGACTTTACCAGCTGCAGATAGTTTCTGCGAGTTTGTGACATTTGGAATTCTGGGGACTTTTCAGAGGGTATAGAAGTGCTAGAGCCCCAATAGAAGGGGCTGCTTGGCTGGTTGGTGGTTGAGGTTTGTCAAGTAGTCATGAGCGAGGAGATGGAAAGAAGAAATTAGATGTCCTCACTGCGAAGACCAAACTCGCCCCAGAGAGCTCGACGCCCCTAACCAGCAGGAAGCAGTCTAACGATGTTGTCGTGCCCTCTCCCCTCTAACCTTCTTTCTCTCCTACTTAGTGTTAGGGGGCTGAAAGGGGTGGAGAAGGGTGGAAGGAAAGGGAACCCACAAAGTAGCCAAAAGTCTGGCTACACAGCTGAGGTGGCCGTGTCTCGGTGCCGGGAGACGTGATTGGAGTAGAGGGGCTGGAGAGGCTGCTCCAAACCCAGAATGCACAGGGTGGCCTCCCAGCCACAAGGGTTGGGATCTGCATGCCACCAGGGCAGAGACAGTGACAGCACAGAGTGTGGAGAGGGAAACGGACACATGTGCCACGGCCCCAGATAACTGTGCACATGTGAGTGTGGGCACCAGTCAGCCTATGCCCCACGGCGGCACAAGGGAACCAGGAGAGAGTGATGCTCAGAAGTTGGGGAGATAGCTTAGTTGGTAAAGTGTTTGTTTTAGACAAAGACATGTTACCACCCAGATCCATGTAAAAAGCAGAGGCGCGTTCTTGAACCCCAACCCAGGACAGGCAGTAACCGGCAGGCCCCAGGGGCTTTCTAACCAGCCAGCCTTGCCTCGTTGGTGACGTCACAAAAAAAGCAAGAAACTAAGGTGGTCCTCTGACTTCAAACACGCGTGTGCATTTGCACACCTGCACACAGAGCGCCACTCCCCCAGCATTACTTCTCTGGGTGGTGAAAAGCCTTGGCCTTGGCACTGGTCCGTACTTCAGGAGGGAGGGAGAACCGGATGATGTTGGCGTGGGTGTAAGGTGGACTAGTGCAGAGTGAATGAAAGATTTCAAAGGCAGATTTCATTCATTGATAAGGTAAATAAGACTCTATGAGGAATCAAGCTAGTGTCACGGTGTCAGTACCCCCTTCACAAAAGCCTTCAGTGGCTTGTACACAGGACAACCTCTCCTTTGAGCTTGTGAAGGACAGGATGAGGGCTGATAGGCCACTTAATAGAGGTTCAAAGAACCAGACACAGTGATGCACACCTGTAATGCCAGCACCCAGGAGGCATAGGCAGGCAGGTATCTGTAAGTTCGAGGCTAGCCTGGTCTACAAAGTTAGTCCAGGACAGCCAAGACTACACAGAGAAGCCCTGTATTAAAAAAATAAAAAAGACACACACACACACACACACACACACACACACACATACACGTCTGAGGACAGACCTGGAGAGATGATCAGCTAGGTAACTCTTGCTGTGCACTAGCCACTGAGTCATTTTCCAGACTTTACTTTTGTTTTTTAACCTGTAGTGGAGAAAGATGTGGGACTGAGAAACTTGAGTCCTGTCCAAGTAGGCAGGGCAAACTTTTCAAAAATGATGGGCCCACACCGAATGCCTCCTCAGTGGGGCTGTAGTGCTGTTTGCTCCACTTCCGTGGGAACACTGGGTGTGGCGGCACTATTTTTATCATCTGGTGGGTGGGGAGACGTGGCTCGCTGTGGTTTTGATTTGCCTTTCCTTGGTGATGGCTGAGGTTAGATGCCTTTTCATATCTGATTGGCCGTTTGAATTTCTTACTCTAAGAAGTCCTCCCACAGGGCCAACTGTCCTTTCTTATCAATGAAGGAGACACTGTGCTTGTCCCCAGCTGCAGATGTCTGGTTCCCTTTTTTTCTGGTATTTCCCTCTCCTTCTTAACTCTGTTTCTGGTGGAGCAGCCTCTAAGCTACCTAAGGAGCCATCATCATGTCCCCAGCCAGGTTGACAACAAGATTCCTGACAACATGTCTTCAAAGGTATTAATTAGAGAGTGACTTGCACTCATTAAAAAAACAAAAACAAAACAAAACCTTAAAAACCCCTTTCATTTTTATATACTTACACATTCACAGAAAGTCACCACCAAGGAGCAGAAGGGTGTCACACGGCATTCACAAGTCCCTAACATCACAGTGGGGCCAGGGCAATGATGCACAGAACACACACAACTGTGTGTCACTTTGTCAGGTGTGCAGATACATGTGACACAACTGAAATATAGAACTTGTAAAGTGGGGCGTGGGCTGCAGGCCTGGAGCCCTGGTCACGTCAGAGACAGAGGAAGGCTGTAGGTTATATGACACAGCAACAAGCAAGCAAACAAAAGCCCCCCAGACTACCCAGAAGCAGCATCCGGCCCGTGGGCCCTCTCAGCCCCTCTACTTCCGTGCCTTCCCTTTCTCTGGCAGCCACTCAACTGTTTCGCACTTTTGATCCTTATTTTTTTAATTTATTATTTTATTTATGTTACATGTGTTTGCTTGCTTGAGTTTCATGTGCAGCACATACATGTGGGAACACATGGAGGCCAGATCCCTGTGTCACTGTGTGGGTGCTTGGAACTGATCTAGGGTCCTTTGCAAGAGCAGCAAGTCTTCTTAACTACTGAGCTATCTCTCTAGCCCTGTGGTTTTTTTTACTCTTACATGTTAAAAAAAAAATCTATGAATAATTCTGTGTAGGTTTCATGTGAAGGTACATTTTTGCGTCTCATGATAAATTCATTTGTAGAGTCTTATGTTTATAATTTTAGTTTTTTTTTTTAAATCTATTTTGTGTGTGTGCCTGTGCCACCGTGAGCATGCCAAGATCAGAAGACAACCCGCCAAAGTAGATTCTCTCTGGCCACTTGGCTGAGGCAGTCTCTCTTGCTCCCACAGAGCTGTGTGGACTAACAGGCCCTCAAGCTCCCCACCCCCACCTGTCTCTGTGTCTCATCCAGCCTGCCAGATGTTTGCCACTGCATTTGGCTTAAAGAGTTTACATGCGTGTGTGCTCACGTGTACAGTCACATACAAGCGCACGTGTGTAGATCAGAGGAGTCCTAGGAGGAGTAGGTACTCTCTCCTTCTACCTCGCTGGTCCCAGGACCAAACCTGAGCTGTCAGGCTCCGGCAGCAGGTGCTTTTCTTTGGCAAGCTGCCTTACTCACCAGCCCACATCTGAGGACCCTTCACTATGTCCTGGGTCTGAAGGGTTGAGACTCCACCCCCCCCACCCCCCACCCCCCGTGTTAGTGCCTACAAGTTTTACACTTTTGTGTTTGACATTTAAAGTTGTAAGTTAGTTAGCTATATATATATATAAAGTGTGAAGAATTAGGGCAGGATTTTTTCTTTCCTTTTCGGGGTAAGGTGCTGTGCATGCCTGGTTGCTCCAGTGTCACTCAAAGAAAACAGGATCTTCCCTTTTCCGTCAGCCCCAGTCACTGGCTGAGTTTTTCTCTTGTTACGGCTGTGTGCCCGCCCCAGCACCACCCAGCCTTGATTACTGCAGGTTCAAAATCAGTCTCAACAGGCACGCAGTGGCGCACGCCTATAATCCCAGCACTTGGGGAGGCAGAGGCAGGCGGATCTCTGTGAGTTCGAGGCCAGCCTAGTCTACAAAGTGAGTCCAGGACAGTCAAGACTACACAGAGAAACCCAGTCTCAAAAAACAAAACAAACAAACAAACAAAACTCAGTCTCAGAGCTGTGGAGGACGCCTCCCGCTTCACCTTTCTTTTTCAGATTTGTTTTACCTACTTTTTATCTCTTTTCTATTTCCATGTGAACTTTGTGAGGCTCTTGTCTGTGTCCACAGAAAATCAGCTGGTGTTCTGGCACAGATATCATGAATTTTGTGCATCAGCTTGGGAGGAAATGGCTTCTCAGTTAGCTGTCCTGATCTATGAAAGTAGTCTGTCTCTTTAAACTTTCTCTTACCTTACCAATGCTTTATAATTTACTATATAAGATCCAGATGCATTTTTTTTTTAGATTTAGGCCTGAGTATTTACTGCCTCTGCCTCATTTTCCTGTGTGTGTGTGTGTGTGTGTGTGTGTGTGTGTGTGTGTGTGTGACAAATGCATGTATATTTTTGCATACATTTGGGCATACCTGTGTGGGTAAACATGCATGTAGAGGCCCTAATTTGACATTAGGAACAATCTTTGATTTTTTTTTTCTCACCCTTTTCAGTGAAGCAGGGTCTGCCAATCAAATGCAGAGCTACCGATATGGCTAGTCTTGCTATGCAGCTTGCTCTGAGGATCTGGTCTCATTTCTCTGTTTCCCGAGGCAGCCAGGCTGCCATGCTCACCTGGCCATTTTGTGTGATTCTAGGGAGTCAAACTCCAGTCCTCAGGAGTGCGTAGCGAGCACTTTGGTCACTGAGCCAGCTCCTCACACTTTGCGAAAATCTTTTAAAATTACACATACATACACACACACATACCATACATACACATGTAAGTGAATGTTATGTGTGTGAATCGGTGCCCTTGAAGGGTGGACAAGGATGACAGAGCCCTGAGGTTGGAGGTTGAGAACTCCCTGACATGGGTGCTGGGAACTGAACTCAGGTCTTCTGGAAGAACAGCAAGCTCTCTTAACCACTGAGCAGCTCTCCAGCCACAGTCTTTTGTTTTGTTGGTTTTGTTTTTTGAGACAAGGTTTCTCTGTGTAGCCCTGGCTGTCCTGGTCTGCAGACCAGGCTGGCCTTGAATTTAGGGTATCTACTAGGAATAAGGAGTGAGCCACCGCTGTCTAACTGCCCAGTCCTACCTCCTTTTTTCTTCTCTAAGCAACTGGACATGACATAGTGCCTTATGTCGTGTGTTCATTATATCAATTTATAAATATATATATATGTGTGTGTGTGTGTGTGTGTGTGTGTGTGTGTGTGTCTGAGGAACACACTCACACACACTCAATGAGGGTCTTGCAGTTTCCCTGGGATTTTCTGCATAGACCACAATGTCGTCTATAAATGGGGACAGTGTTTCCCCTTCCATATGGTGGCTGACACTTCCTGCTGGCCTCCATAATTTTTCTTTTTGTTGTTTGGTTTTTTGTTTGTTTTGTTTTGTTGAGACAGGGTTTCTCTGTGTAGCCTTGGTTGGTCTGGACTCTCTTTGTAGACCAGGCTGGCCTCGAACTCAAAGAGATCCTCCTGCCTCTGCCTCTCGAGTGCTGGGATTAAGGGCGTGAGCCACCACGCCCAGCCTACCTCTCTGATTTGTCATGGGAGATCTGCTGTTACTCCACTTCGGTGTCCCCAGTAAGTAGCATGGCTCTTGAGGCTTTTCTCTGGCTTTTGTGTTCAGAGCTTTGACTGGGATGTGGTTGGAGTCCTGGACTCATCTGGTTTGAGGTTCAGTCAGCTTCTAGAACTTGTAGACTTTGCCTTTTCCCAGATCTGAGCCAGTGGAAGGTAGTAGTGAATCAGCCAGTATTTCTTCAAATGTGTTCTAGACCATTCAGCTCTTGTTTCCTTTCTCCTGCCCTCCATGCCCCAGGGATATGAATTCAGACCTCTTGGCAGAGCCCTGCATGTCCTTGAGGCTCCAGCCATTTCTCCCAGTCATGTCTCTCTGGATTGGATAATGACATTTCTCCCTCTGTCCTCTTCATTCTCCTGTGAAGACATTCACTGGTTTTTCAAATTTTCAATTATATTTTTTTCAGTTTTGAAACAGTTACGGGTTCTTCTTGAGTCTCTCTCTCTGGTTCTCCCTTCTGGTCTTAAACTCCCGGCCTCAAGCAATGTCCTGCCGCCATCTCCCAAGCGGCTGGCACTCTTGGCGTGCCCCACTGCACATGGCTCCCTAACATTACTTAATCTTCCTGTTTCTGATGTGTTCCTAGTTGCTTGTTGGGCGTTTTGATGGAGGCTACTTTAGATTCTTTGCTTAGCATCTGCGACTCAATTGAGTCTTTTTTTTTTTTTTTTTTTTTTTTTTTTTTTGGTTTTTCGAGACAGGGTTTCTCTGTGTAGCCTTGGCCATCCTGGACTCACTTTGTAGACCAGGCTGGCCTCGAACTCACAGCGATCCGCCTGCCTCTGCCTCCCGAGTGCTGGGATTAAAGGCGTGAGCCACCACGCCCGGCTTAATTGAGTCTTTTTAAATTGAGATTTTTCTGGCTTCCAGAGTGATACTGCAGCAAAACCCATCATGTTATGAGGACTGGAGCCTAGTTTAAACCTTCTGTTTTCCCGGAGGCCACTCCCAGGGAGTTCTGCTCTAAATGTCCTTGGAGGAGGGCTTGCTGATGGCCTTGTATGGAGATCCTTCCAGGCCTCAGCTGACATCACTCTGGCTTAGCACACTTAGCACACGACAAAGCACACTTGGTTACTGCTGTCTAGGTGGCCTCCACTGACACTGCCAGGATGGCACCAGGGGTGGCGGTATAGTCTGAGGCTGCATCAGCTTCCTCTGAGAGGAGCAGGAGAACCTGGATGGCCCAGGGTGACAATGAAGGCATCCCACAGCCCTTCCCTGTGGGGCCTGGGAGTGGCCCTGGCCTCTTCACTGATTGTCTAGAACTGTGGTTCTCAACCTGCTGTGACCTTATTTTTTTTTTAAGATTTAATTATTTATTTATTATGTATACAATGTTCTGCCTGCATGTACACCTGCTGGCCAGAAGAGAACACCAGATCTCATTATAGATGGTTGTGAGCCACCATGTGGTTGCTGGGAACTGAACTCTGGACCTCTGGAAGAGCAGAGCCTTTCTCTGAGCCATCTCTCCAGCCCCCATGCTGTGACCCTTTAATATGTTTGTCATGGTGTGGTGAGCTCCAACCTTAAAATTATTTTCATTGCTGCTTCACAATTTTGCTGTTATGAATTGCTATATAAATATCTGTGTTTCTCAATGGTCTTAGGTGACCTCTGTGAAAGGGTCATTCAAGTCCTTGGAGGTGGGGGCAGGGTGTCTCACCTCACAGTTTGAGAACCACTGGTTTAGAAGGTTTCCATCTTGCTAGACTACTCTGTTTTCTGATCGTGTAGCTGGAAAGAACAGGGTTTTCCAGCCTCTGTGCTAGCCCCCCCACCCCCCCGCCCGGGCTCCCACTCTTCTGGTTCCGCTCTGGCAACAAGAGGCAGAAGGAAAACCAGGCGACTTACTGCTGTGTTGTTTCTTAGGCTCTGAGATTCTTGGCTCATCTGCCCTCTCCTCTCTACCTTACAGCCATCTTGTGTTTGTTGCATAGGAGTTTTGTGTGTGGAGTTTTGGACAGTACAGAACAGCAAATATAGGAAAGCAGTCTTCTTCTTCTTCTTCTTCTTCTTCTTCTTCTTCTTCTTCTTCTTCTTCTTCTTCTTCTTCTTCTTTCTTCTTCTTCTTCTTCTTCTTCTTCTTCTTCTTCTTCTTCTTCTTCTTCTTCTTCTTCTTCTTCTTCTTCTTTTTTGGTTTTTCGAGACAGAGTTTCTGTGTAGCCTTAGCTGTCCTGGACTCACTTCGTAGACCAGGTTGGCCTCAAACTCACAGCGATCCACCTGCCTCTGTCTCCCGAGTGCTGGGATTTAAAGGTGTGTTCCACCATGCCCGCCCGGCTAAGCAGGCCTCTTCTACCCCGAGCAACTCATTACTGTTTTATTAATCTCAGATCCAATTATAAAAGATATCCAGTCAGCACTTCCCAGTCTTAACTTTGCTCCCCTCCCCTCCCCTCCCCTCCCTGCCTTTTAAAATAAGATCTAGGGCACAGAAGGCATGGGGCTGGAACAGGGCCTTCTGCTTTGTTAAGTTAGAAGGAACCGGAGCTGGAAGGCTGTACCCAGCTGTAAGCGCAGACACGTCACAGCTGTGTGGAACAGAGCCACAGCCGCAGAAGGCGCAGCCTCACACAGATCGGCTCTTTGCTTTAAAGAATGGCAGTAGCGGTGCCACAGGATGACACGGAAAGGAAATGAGAATAAAATAGGGGCTTCTGCACTGAATCCACACGGTGCCCGCACCTGGGCCATGCTGCATGCTGCTGGGTGCTGGGCTCAAGCTTGTGTTTGTTGCTGTTGTTTGGAAGGGGTTGTATAAAATATAGAAAATGGTTTTTTAAAGAGTCAAAAAAGGAAGAAAGGAAGAGAGGGAGGGAAGGAGGAAGGGAAGAAGGAAGGAGGGAAGGAAGGAGGGAAGGAGGAAGGGAAGAAGGAAGGAGGGAAGGAAATAAATTCTGGCCCGTTCGGGGCGTGCCTGTGATCCCTGCATTTGGGAGGTTGAGCTAGGGAGATCACCACATGTTCCGGGCCAGCTTGATCTACAGAGAGAGTTTTAAGTCCGCCTAGACAATAGAGTGAGAGCCTGTCTGCAAACAAAGCGAAACGCAATAAAATAAAATACAGAAGGATAACGTCAGCAACCTCTAGAAAGCCCATACATGCCCTCACCTGGCTGTGGGCAAGTTTGCTCACCTTAGCGTTGAGAGCACGCGGGGATGTGGCTCACGTACAGAACTGTGTCCAGCTGTCTCTCACATTGTTCCCATTGCTTCCCAGCACTTAAGATGGCGGTTCAAATGGCTCAAGAGGAAGACGCTTGTAGCTGCCGATTTCCGCAGGAAGAGGAAGGAGGAAGCTATGAGCTGTGATGTGCGGTCCTGTAGCACAAGGGATCCCCGAACCCTGACCTCAAACACCACCCCAGATAATGTGTAGGCATGCACCCCATCCAAACCTCTTCTAATGCTAATACTGTATTTTTTATCATTTTAAATCCTTTTTTAATTTAAAATTTTTATGCATATGACTGTTTTGCCTGCCCGTGTGTGTGCCCTGACACTTGTTCCTGATGTCTGCGAGGCCAGAAGAGAAGGAGGGGGTTGGATCGAGAAGATTTATGGATGGCTGTGAGCCACCACATGGGTGCTGGGAATCAAACCCGGGTCCTTTGCAAGGGCAGCCAGTGCTCTTAACCACTGCGCCATCTCCCCAGCCCTTTTCCTTAAGGTTTTTTTTTTTTTTTTTTCCCCGAGGCAGGGTCTCTCTGTGTAGTCTTCACTGTCCTGGACTCGCTCTGTAGACCAGGCTGGTCTTGAACTCACAGCAATCCACCTGCCTCTGCCTCCCGAGTGCTGGGATTAAAGGCGTGCGCCACCACGCCCGGCAATAGGAGTGTGGGAAGAACAGGTGGTGAAAGACCAATTTCTAGATTCTCCTTAACAACATATGTATGAGATTTTTATTTGTTTGCTTGTTTGGTTTTTGTTTGTTTGTTTGAGACAGGGTTTCTCTGTGTAGCCTTGGCTTCCTGGACTTGCTTTGTAGACCAGGCTGGCCTTGAACTCAAAGCGATCTACCTGCCTCTGCCTCCTGAGTGCTGGGATTACAGGCGTGCACCACTGTGCCTGGCTGATATATATGTTTAATCTAAGGAAATGACAGTTTCAATTGGATCACATAGACCAATGGTCCAGCTAAAATCACTGTAAAATTCTTGTAGGTATGCATATGCGTGTGTGTGTGTGTGTGTGTGTGTATGCGTGTGTGTGCCTGTGTGTGTGTGTGTGAATATACGTGTGTGTGTGTGTGTATGTGTGTGTGTATGCGTGTGTGCCTGTGTGTGTGTGTGTGTGTGTGAATATACATGACAATAACCTATAAGATGCAGCATGTTTCCACAACCAAGTTTGGTTCCTCACCCACTATGATACCACCCTGCACTGTCTGGAGAGTGGGAGCTCACACATTCCCGTCAGAGTTTGAGGGGATCTTCTGGGGTGTTCACGTGTCTGCCTCCCCTGTGTCTCTCCATCCCCTCTGCCTGTTCCCCTGTGTCAGGCTCATCAGTAAACAGGCCACTTAGGAAAAGTACAAGGCACTGTGAGCAGGGGATCTCCTGTGACTTCACAGTGGGAACAAGGCCTCCAAACCATAGCCAGACCTCGCCTTTGAATGGCCCCTGGACAGCTCAAGAGCTAAGAAGGTTTTTATTTATTTATGTATTTATGTATGTATGTATGTATTTATTTATTTATTTAGAGACAGCATCTCACTGTGTAGCCCAGGCTGGCATTGACCTCACAGAAATCCCCCTGCCTCTGTGTCCAGGGTACTGGGATTAAAGCTGCACACCACCCTGCCCAGCTACCCTTTCAACTCTTAAAAAACCACCAAAAAGCACAAAAATTGGGCTCTTGCAAAATTGAAGCCTGTTTTTCTCTTGGTTCTAGAAATCCTTGTCATGTGGCTAGGTGCCCTAAAACTGTTTCATGTTTTCAAGCTTCCTGGCGTCCTGCTGTGTGGCCGCAGCTGTGAGCTGTTTTAACCACTCAGAATCCTATCTGTAACTCCTGTCGCTTGTGTGCAACACCGCGGGTGTCCCTTCTGCAGAGACTGCCTGTCATAATTGATGAGTATGTTCTCTCCAGAGCTACGCTGGGTTCCTTGGAGACTTTCCAGCCACTGTGTGGCTACTGATGTTTTTACTGTTGCCCGTGCAGGAGAATTGCTAGGGAGACACCCTGATAGACAATTGCTTTTACAGCAGGTGCCTTGATCGGTTAGGACGGGCCAGGTTATACAGAAATAACCAATGGTGCCTTTTGATACCAAGGGAGTCTACCAAGATGAAGGCACCTTTTCTTTTGTGTATGTGTGAGCTAAAGGTCAGTCCAGAACACTGTCCCTCAGCTCTCGTACGGAGCTCCAGCTAACAAGTAGGCTCGGGTGGCTGGGCCACGAGCCCCAAACTCTCCCAGTCTCTGCTTTCCCCAGGGCTGGGATTATGAGTGTGCAATGCTACAACATGGGTTCTAGGACTCGAACTCAGGTCCTCACGCTTGCACAGCTGAGCATCTCCCCCGTCCTCCCAAACCCATTTCGGACTCACTGCTGCGATCACTATGTTACGGCTCATGTCTTGAACCCTTGGCTTCCGGCTGGTGGCTGCGGAGCCTTTGGGAGGTGAGCCTGTCTGACCAGAGAAAACTCCCGGTCCCAGCTTGCTCCTGCAGAGTCCCATGTCTGCTCCTGCCACTGCAGATGCCACTGTGTGCTCCTGGCACCGTGCCTTCTCCACTGTGACAGACCAAAATCCCCCTGAAGCTGTGAACTCAAATAAACCTTTCCTCCTCAAACTGTTATGTTGGGCATTCTGTCACACCACGGCCACCACGTGTCCTCTGTGACTACTGCCACATACCACACACCACCCTCCTACCCCTGTGTCCTTTGTGAGCTGGGCAGAAGGAGCAGCTTCTACTCGTAACACTGGACATCTTATGGCAAAGGGAGGGTTGTCACTTCAGACCATATATGTTTGCCTAGATGCCAACTTTGCACCCAGGTACACAGCTGAGCCAGGCAATAACTGGCCATAAATATGGTAATTAGGTGGGTGTGGTGATGCACACCTGTGAGCACAGCGAGGTAGTGTCAGTAGTCATCACATTGTTTTCCCCAGTGTTGGTCTGTTCATGCTGCTGCCTTCTAACTACCATCCAACCACCTCAGTGACTTGCACCCTCCCTGCCCTTGGCTGTTATCAGATTCCCTTATCTTGCCAGTTTGTTGGTGAAAGTGGCATTTCTTGTGGTCTTAGTTTGCATTTCTTTCATGAGAGATGACTATCCTGTCACATAGCATTTGTCTGCTTTAAAAAGAAAGATTTAGCTGGGCGTGGTGGCACACGCCTTTAATCCCAGCACTTGGGAGGCAGAGGCAGATGGATCACTGTGCGTTCAAGGCCAGCTTAGTCTACACACTGAGTCCAGGACAGCCAGGGCTACACAGAGAGAAACTCTGTCTTGAAAAACCAAAAAAAAAAAGGCGCAAACAAAAACAAAAAACTTGATAAACTTGATCATCCTTTTCTTATCAACTCATAAATTCCCTATATTTCTAGATACAAATCATGGACTGTTGTCCTAGTTTCTTTTCCTGCTGCTGTGATAAAATGCTCTGACAGGGCTGGTGAGATGGCTCAGCAGGTAAAGGCACTCGCTACCAATCCCAACAACATTAAAATGAAAGGAGAGAACTGACAACCATATGTGCTCCATAGCTCAAACATGTCAGCATGTGCATGCACATGCACACAGAATTAAATGAGCAAGCAAGCATAATAAATTAAAAAACAAATCGAGCCCAACAGCCTGCTTATAAAAGCTAGAGAAGGGACTTGGCACAGGTGTAGCATGCAAATGAAGCATGGTAATTTGCACCAATCACTGCACAACTTTCAGTTCCACCAATCAGAGGCTTTACATAAAGACCAACCACAGGTCTCCTGTTGCACCAGTCTCAAGCTCTCTGCAGAGCCACCAGGGGTTGGACAGTGTTCCTTCGGGTCTGTGTGAATGAAAATAGGTGATGGGTGAGCTGGGCTGTCTGTTTATAGGGACTAATCTTAGAGGGTGTCTTCCAAGGCTAAGGCAGGGCCTGTGGGGCAGCCATGACAGGAGCGGGAGGCCTCACTCTGTTTCAGGGGTCCCTGCAATGCGGTGTAGAGTTCCTCAGAATGGGAAGGGATGATCTGAACACACTTGGGTTGTCTTAGAGACAGTCTGGTTGCTGGTGGTTTCCCATCAGAGACAGTCGGGCAGAGGAAGGGAGCTAACACCCCCCCCCCCCAGCTTTAATGGCTGTGGGGTTTTTTGTTTTGTTTTTTTTCAAGCAGTTCAAGTGACTTCAAGAAAGAAAAACACTTTATATATAAAGTCAACATTCTTGACGGTGTTTACTGCACCATCAAATACCCTTAGGAAGAGCAGGGCCCCTCTACTTACTTGTCTTGCATTTTTGTTAGCATTATTACTTTACGTTATGTGTAAAATGTATATATGTCTGTGTCTGTGTGCAGGTATGTGCATGTGAGTGCAGGTGCTCTTGGAGGCCTGAAGGTGGCGTCAGATCTCCTGGGGTGGACTTAAGAGGTTCTCTGCAAGGTCAGCGTGAGCTCTTACCACTGAGCCCTCTCTCCAGCCCTGTTATAATTATCTCCAAAAAGTTTGTTTTGTTGTTGCCTTTGAATGGTTTGGTTTTGGAGGTGGAGCTGTGGCTTGTTTAGCTGCCTGTGGGCAGCCTTTTTGGTTACTTTTCATAATATACAGATACATTCTTTTCTTCATTGGCAATCAATTTGTTTACAATGACGGTAGTTTCTTTTAGTGCTTGTTGTTGTTGGTTAGTTGGTTTGGTTTTTTGACACAGGGTTTCTCTATGTAGCCCTGGCAGTCCTAGAAGTCACTCTGTAGACAAGGCTGGCTTTGAACACAAGATCTGCCTGCCTCTGCCATCCAGTCTTGGGATTAAAGGCGTGCGCCACCACACCTGGCCAGTCCACTAGTTCTTACCCTCTACTTAAGGTTAATTCAGCAATCATCTCTTTTTCTTTACAGAGAAAATGTAAAATTCCTGATCAGGTTGAGAAAGTTCCCATTCCTGGTTTGCACAGAGAATTTTTTTTTTTCTTCTTCATCTTTGTCTTCTTTTTCTCCTTTTCTTTTTTGGGAGAGGGGTAGGCACTTAGGAAATAGGAGACCTTATAGCCAGGCTAACCTTAAACAAGATATGTAGTAAGGGATTATGTTGAATTCCTGATCCTCCTGCCTCAGCTTCCCAAGAGCTGGGACTACATGTGCATGCCACCATGTCTGGCTCTTCTTTTTCTTTTCTTTTCTTCTTTAATAGCAGGTTTGTCTCTCTTGTGACAGAGTAGTTTGCTGTCAGGCTGGAACTGTGAGGATCAGGGATCTGCTTGCCTTAGCTTCCTGAGTATCTGGGACAACAGATACATCACCTACGTGGTGACCCTGCAAGTTCTGAAGTGATTTCTCTGGCCTTTGGGCGCTTGGTGTCTTAGTCTGTGCACCTCACCATCCACATGTGATGGGGCCTCTGGCCTCTCTGGTCTGGCACATCTCGGGTCACTAGGAACATAGAAAGCACACAGCACGGTGTGCATATCTGACAGAGGCTGTGTTAGCTACCTCCTCTCTTTGACAGCGGGCCTGACAGATACTTAAGGCAGGCAGAGTCTGCTTTGCTTCTGTGGCTCAGAGGAGTCCAGGCTACCGTGGTAGGGAAGGCATGACAACATTAGAGGTCCATCCTTGGCAACTGGAGGAGTATGTTATGCTGTTCCTCACATATTCGTAGTTAGGAGGCTAGACCATCACGGGAGGCTGGTGTCACCTTCAGAGGCTCATCCTGAATGGCCTACATCCCCCATCTATGTCTCAGATCCCAAAGTTCCAAAATCTATAGAAACAGTACTCCAGCTGTGGACCAAGCGCTCAGAACATGGGCCTGTATGGACCATTCCAGATTCCAACCAGCACAGACTGTTCACTATGACACCTTTGTCACAGTGAATCTTGCCATCGCATAGGAGTACGTGAAAAACACAGGATCTTGAGATATGAGTCACTGTCTCCTCAGTAGATAACCAAAAAGGAAAACAGAGATGGGAGAAAATAGTTCCCTTTGGAAAGTAGTTTGGGAAACTCAATAATTTGTCTTAATGGATGAAATACACATTTCAATGATCAAAATAAATGAGATTGTTTAGGCTTTCAGATTCTTCAAAACAAGCCCACGTTATTTCTGAGGCAAATTTTGATTCTGTTCTTAGTGGAAGATGTCACTCTGACGGAAACTTCAGCTCTCAGGGACGCCTGGCTGCTCAGTAGGCGTCTTCACCTGTGCCAAGCAGATGTTTCCATTTGTGGGTACAGCGCACAAAAGGCGATGGCCAGAGAGGCCCTGGGGGCTCCATGTGTGGTGGGGTTAGGACAGTGATCATTATCACAGCTACTGCAAAGACTATCATAAAACCCAAGATCGTCTTGAGGAAAAAAAAAAAACACTAAAAAAGAAAACTTTTTTGTGTGTTTGGGGAATGGTGCCTATACATACATGTGGAGGCCAGCTCAGTGTCAGGCGACTTCCTTGATTGTTCTCCACCTTATTTTTGAGACAGAGTCTCCCACTGAACCTGGAGTTTACTGACCGGCTAATCTGGCTGGCCAGCAAGCTTTAGAGACCGCTGTTTCCTCCTCCCTGGGACTAGGATTACAGGGGTACGGCTCTACCCAGATTTGTATGTGGGGGGCTGGGGAATCAAACTCAGACCCTCACGCTTGTGCCACAATCACCACAGCTGACGAAGCCGTGTCTCCAGCCCAAGACAACGCATGTGGAAAACCACCATACTATTATTTCAACAGTATTACCAAACTTGAGGTCACGTGCCGGGTCCTGAGAGGCCAGGTGTGGCCATTTGTCCTTGAAAAGCCAATTAAAGCAGCCAAATTCAAAGCAAAAACAAAAACACCAAACCAAAACCAACCAACTAACCAAACCACCAAAAACAAACAAACCACCCAGCACTTAGAAGGCTCAGAGGCAGGCAGATTTCTGAGCTACATAGAGAGACCCTGTCTTTAAAAAAAAAAGGGGGGGGGGAGGCAGCGGGGATTTAATGCAGCCATAGAGAATAGAGGGATCCAAGAAAAAGTTTCCATCTTCAGGAGTCCTATAATGAGGTTAAAATACATACAGGGGCCACTAAGGTGTGGTCCTGTCCACTGGTAGTGCTCTGTTGTCTGGGCTCCAGTCTCTCCAGCAGTGTCAGCACCCTGAAATCTCTTTCTGGGAGGCAAGATGCCCTCTGGGTGGCACCTGAGTTCAACCTTTCTCTTTTTCCCAGATGAGATTCCTAGATTTCTACAAAAGCCAGGAGGTCTGCTGGGGCTGGAGGTCACAGAACGCACCAGGCCAGGCAAGGAGGCTGAGGCTGAGGAGAGACCCTGCGATCAGGGATCAGGCAGTCACATTTTCTGCGCTAAAGGAAGCTGCTGGGCTCTGATGGGCTCTGCAGTTTGCAATGACCTCTTTGACGACAAGAAAAACGGATTCAGGAGAGGCATGGCCAGACTCAGATGCCAGGGGACAGTGCAAGAGCCCAGTGTGAGGATGGAGAAGGGAGCTGGGCAGGCCTCTGGGGATCACAATGTGGTCTCAGCTGGGGCGGGGGCGGGGGGCTGGGAGGAGAGTCACTGGAAGCTCTAGAGACAAGGAGGTGGAAGAGAGTGTGCCAGTGATACCTCTGAGAGCTGCAGAAGGTCAGACGCCAAGGGACGAGGGCCTCAGCGACAGTACAGGCTTTGTTGTTGTTGTTTTGTTTTGTTTCCATTCAGGTGAAGACTCTGCAGAAGGGGAGAAGGTGGTCTCCGGTGTGAAAATCAAAACTGTCCGTTGGTTTACCAGCTTGCTCACCATGGGCTTGCTCAGTCTAATTTATTACAAAGCTCAGGACTACCTTCCCGGGGATGGCGCCGCCCACCCACATCAATCATTTATCAAGGAATGTCCCACAGACTTGCCTACCGAGGCACTTTTCTCAGTTGAAGTTCTCTCTTCCCAGATGAGCCTTGTAGCAGAGACTAACCGGTACACTGACCCCTTGGTGTGAGGCACTATCACATCACATCAGACTACAACATGGCCAGGTGTGGTGGGACGTGACTTTAACCCCAACACTCAGGAGGCAGAGGCAGGTGGAGCTCTTTAAGTATGAGGCCAGCCTGCTCTGTTTTATCCCTAATATCTCATGTTACTAACACAATATAAAACGTGGTATAACTTTAAAAGTCCCACAGTCTTTAATAGGTTCAAACAGTTTAAAAGTTCAGTCTTTTGTTTTGTTTTGGTTTTGGTTTTTTGTTTGTTTGTTTGGTTGGTTGGTTGGTTTGGTTTTGTTTTTCGAGACAGGGTTTCTTTGTGTAGCCTTGGCTGTCCTGGACTCACTTTGTAGACCAGGCTGGCCTCGAACTCACAGTGATCCATCTACCTCTGCCTCCTGAGTGCTGGGATTAAAGGCATGCGCCACCACCGCTCAGCTGAGTTCAGTCTTTTAAAAATATCCAGCATCCCTTTAAAAGGCCAAAGGCTCCTAATTGTAATATGTAAATTTTTTTTAAAAAGTAACATACTTTATCATTTCAAAAAGGCCGAACCAAAAAAAAAAAAAAAAAAAAAAAAAAAATCACAACTGAAGGCTGCTCTGTTGAAAACACCTGCTTTCTATGTGCCTGCCAAAGCCATAGGCTCCAACCCAACCCCACGTGGCAGTGTTAGAAGGCCAGTGGGTCTTGAGTGTGAAGCCTTCAGGCGCAGACATAGCACCACTGAAAATGGCCGAATGGAGCATTTTGTCAGGACATGGCTACAGGCCTGCATCCACCGAAAATGAGCTCTGATCACAGCCCAGATCTGTTGGCTCGTGCTGGCCAGGCCACACCTGCCTCTGTCCTTGGTGGTCTTCCCACAGTCCTGGAATCTCCAATAGGCTGGCTGGAGTATTTACTACAACTGAGGTTGTACCTTCACCAGCGGCCTCTCCTGACGTCTTCCGGGTCCAACCCCACCACCTGGTGTGTCAGCTTCTCTCCTTGACCCCTTCAGTCCCAGCGTCTCTATCATAAGCGATGACCTCTCCCGGCTCCGCAGTGTCAAGGCTCAGCTACCCTCAGTGACCTCTTCATGCCGCTAAAATGAGCACCACAGGGGAGACTCTTTTTTTTTTTTTTTTTTTTTGGTTTTTCGAGACAGGGTTTCTCTGTGTAGCCTTGGCCATCCTGGACTCACTTTGTAGACCAGGCTGGCCTCGAACTCACAGCGATCCACCTGCCTCTGCCTCCCGGGTGCTGGGATTAAAGGCGTGCGCCACCACGCCCGGCTACGGGAGACTCTTATACACTGCTAAGTTTATGTCCAGCTTGAGCTGTGGCCTTGGCCCTTCTGGCCCACAGCTTCTGTGTCTTGACCCTGAGGAACACTTGCCAGAAGGGCTCACCTCAGTGACGCTGGCCTCTTGTTAGTCCCAGCTGATCCCACAGCTCCAGCTGAGCAGAAGCCACAGCTCCTTAATTCAAGTCTATCCCACATGGCCCTGACAGAGCCTTTGCTTGCCTCTGACACTCACAAGCCAGGCCCCCATCTCCTGCATTTCTCTTAAACACTCCTCTGAGCTCCTACAGGACGATCTGTTAAGCAATGAACAGTCAATATATTTTTTTTCAACCCAGAGTTCTATACATTTCCAAGATTGTCCCCAAAACAACTTGGCCAGGTGTGTCACCTCAATTCCCAGTGACCTGGTATTAGTCTGTTTACTGTTGCTGTGATAAAATGCTGACCAAAAACAACCAAAGATGCTCACTGGCTGGCTCCTGTGGCTCTCTCAGCCTGCTTTCCTGTGTTTCTCTGTGTAGCCCTGGCTGTCTTGGACTCACTTTGTAGACCAGGCTGGCCTTGAACTCTCAGTGATCACCCTGCCTCTGCCTCCCAAGTGCTGGGATTAAAGGCGTGTGCCGCCACACCCGGCTTCAGCTTGCTTTCTTATAGAACCCAGGACCACCTGCCCAGAGGTGGCTCTGCCTCCAGTGTGATGGGCCCTCCCATCTCAACGATCAACCAATAAAATGCCCCCACAGACTTGCCCACAGGCTAATCTGATGGAGACTTTTCTCAGTTAAGGGTCTTCTTTCCAAATGACCATAGCCTATGTCAAGTTGGCAAAAACAACCCCTCCCAAAAAAACCAAAAAACAAGGCAGCACACCAGTATGACTAAATAGTCCAGACAGACTAAGACAATTCCCCTGGCAGCTCGACGAACCTAGCTCTTCTCCAGTGTATGCAAGGCAGATCCCTGCAACTCTGCCCTGTGGAGGAGCCCCCATCTCTCCCTTCTGGGAACCCCCTGGGTGTTTCCAAAGCTAGTTGTCGTTTGCCGTGGCTTCTGTAATCTCCATGGGTCTCTGTACCTACCTCCTGTATATTACCTTAGAGCCCTTTGCATGAGAAATGCTGCTTCTTTGCCCCTGGTATACAGCAGGCACTTCATACATGCTGCTTCCTTGTCTATGGTATACAGCAGGCATTTCATACATGCTACTTCCTCATCCTTGATATACAGCAGGCACTTCATACATGCCACTTCCTTGTCCCTGGTATACAGCAGGCACTTCATACATGCCGCTTCCTTGTCCCTGGTATACAGTAGATACTTCATACATGCCACTTCCTCGTCCCTAGTATACAGCAGGCACTTTATGTGTCTAAGTTCCCTTACATTTCAAAACTTTATAGCTGCTACTCGATAGGAGACTCTTGTCTTTGTTTTTCTTTTTTAATCCTTTGGGCTCAGGCTGGCCTTGAACCGGAGACTCTCGCACAGCCCAGACGACACAGCCTGAGTGAGGCAGCCTCTCTTTAGACTTTAGCTAAGGAACGGTCTGTGCTGTGACCTGACGGCTTCCAGCATTATGCTTCCTGGTTCCTCTGTGCTGTCTGTCCTGGTGGAAAGGTTAGAAGCAGACAGTGTCTCCTCTTTCCTCTGATGTGTGAGCGTTTGCCTGCGTGTACTCAGGTATGTCCACCACATGCCTGCCTAGTGCCTGCACAGGTCAGAAGAGGGTGTGAAATCCCCTGAAACTGGCCACAAGCAACCATGGGTGCTGGGAACTGAACCCATGTCCTCTGTAGAAGTGACCAGTGCTCTAAGTGCTGACTGTCTTCCAGTCCCCAGTCCCACTTTAAATAAAGCTCCTCCTGGCTTTGAAGGAGTGTTATGGAAGGGTTGGTTTCTTGACTATGTTATATAAACGTGTTTTTGTTTTAATCCCAGGTGTGGAATATGGGGTTGTCCACAGCAGCAGACTAGTGGCTTAGAGAAGCCCTGAGAAAGGTATGGTCTTTGCCTGCTGCAGTTAATTTAATTCTGAGGACTCTTGAGAGGGGATAACATTCCAGAGCCCAGAGAGAGATTGGGGTGTGTGGTGTGGGGTGGGAGGTGCATGGTCTGAGAAAGAAGAATCCTGCTGCACCCCCGCCACCCCCCACCACCCCTGCGCCCCCGCTGCTCCTGGTTGCTGCTGATGTGATGAGAGGTTGGAGATACCTGAAATGGAGACCAGCAGTGATCGCCCCAAAGAACCAACAGACCCCGAACAGCAGGAAGCAGTCAAGGAGAACTATGCCTTCCCCCCAACCTTTCTCTCCTACCTGGTGTTGGGGTGTTGGAGGGGCTCGAGGTGGGGAAAGGATGAAGAGATACAAGAAACCAAAATAAAAATAGATTTAAAAATAATACCTACAAAGGAGAGGCCTCCCCTCCTGCCCCACGCGGCTGACTCTCCACACAGTGTTACTCCCGTCCAGAGCTCTCCTTTCCACCCTGACACCGCACCACAGGCTGAGGCTTCCCATCCCTGAAGGGCCTTAGGAACTGCATGTTAGCTTTCTTTCCAGCTGACTACTGCCGCTCTTGCTTATATGATGACAGACCCTCCTGTCTCAGCATCCTGTGTGCTGGGGTTGTTCATGCCCCAACAGTTCACCTCAGTGTAAGGCATGCACACACACCACAGGGCCAGGCGGTGCAGCTCCTGAGTTAAGTTTTGAGTTGTTCTGGAAAATTGCCAGCAGCTGTCTCCTGTAGAATGTCTGAACAAAGAGAAGCAGAGGCTGTGAGGACCCAGGGGGTTTGAATTCCGCTCGAGCCAGTGGAGCAGTTGATTAAGGTGTTAGGCAGGTGCTCTTTTCTAGGGAGCTGGTCCTCAGGGAGAACTCTGAGGAAGCCTCCGAACAGGTTAGGGTCTAAGAAAAAGAGCTAGCTAGCGTGAGACCCAGAGCTGTCCCACAAGAACCATGCATACATAAGTCCCCAGGAGGGAGACAGCCAAGAGGTTTAATGTCTGCCATTTGATCGCAACTATAATGTTTTTAACGTAATTTGTAAAAGAAAGACTGGCTGATGGGCACTTGGACAGAGCTGAGCCAGCTCAATTCTGCAGAGGGTACTACCTCTCCCCCTACCCCAGGACTGTGGGACTGTGCCCTATGCGTACTTTACCCTCTGGGACCCTCGGCATCGTCCTTTTCCTCTTCCTCCTATTTTCTTTATTAAAGGAAGTTTTATTATTTTTAATTAATTTGTGTGTTTGTGTCTGTGTGTGTGTGTGTGTGTGAACCCATGTGAGTACAGGGTTTAAGGAGCCCAGAAAAAAGGTGTCAGGTCCCCTGGAGCTGGAGTTACAGGTGGCCGTGAGATGCCAGATGTGGGTGCTGGGAATGATACTCAGGTCCTCTGCAAGAGCCGCCAGCACCCCTAACCACTGAGCTGCCTCCCCCTTTCCTCTCCTTTGGTTCCAGGCAGGGTCTCACATGGCCCAGGCTGGTCTTCCACTCTCATCACACCCGAGGATGACCTCAAACTACGGACTCCTTCTCCCTCTCCCTCCAAAGTGCTGGGACTCCGGGTATGTGCAGCCCTGCAGCGCTGAGGGGGGGAGTTGGGCGGTTACCCTACTGAGCTATGCCCCACCCCCTTTCTGAGATTTCTTGCCGCCCAAGCACAGGTAAAGTTCTGCTTCACTTTCAGTAGTAACGCTGGGTGCGTCCACACAGGTGAGCTGTGATTACATATGGCTGTGTAGAATCTGTAGATCCCTGGACTTGTGTGTGCCTTGACTAGGCTTGCCTGAAGTCGTGTGGCATCTGGGGTTTGCACACTCACCCTGGACCATCCTCTGGGTACTGTTGCCGTTGGGCTTGGCAACCTTTTGGTACTGGTGTTGGTATTACTCTGGGGTCCCTGTGTTAGTAATGGGTTGGTACTGGCTGGCATCTGGTTTAGGATGTCGGTGTGGGTTTGCATGAGCATTGGGTTCAGGGTTTTGGCACTCGGTTGGTATCAGTCTTGTGTTCGGTGTTTGGTCAACACCAGGAATTACTTTAGCATTTTTGTCCGAGCTGTGCTTAGGGTGGGGGAGTTTGAAGAGTCTCTGTTTCTGCCTACTGGTGGCAGTAGTAAGGAAGTCAAGGAGGAAATTGTACGGCTGATGGCATGTCTGCAGGTAAAGGCACTTGCCATCAAGCCTAACGGTCTGAGGAAGGGGCAGGTGCATGCTTCAGGCCGAGAGATCCTCAGGGACCGCCTTACAAAGCTGGCGTTGTCATCTTCAGTTTCATCTGTGACTGACTCATCTGATTTGCCATGCTTCCTTAGAATGAAATGAAACAGGAAGTGCCCTGCAGAGTGACGCCCCAGGTGCCAGATATGCTTCTCTGAATTCCACAGCCGGGAGGAAGTGCTGGCTAACTCGAGGCCTTATCACAACTCAACCGGATGCCTAAAGGGCAGAGCTTCCGGATCTCCTGATATGAACTCACCCTGATGTGAAACTGCTGATGGGGCGCCCTGTGTTTCCGGCAGGACACCGCCCACGTCACAAAACTCCTGAAGTGAAGCTCCTGGAGAGACTAGCAGAGATGGAAGCAGAAACGTGTGTTCCTGGGTGGCCACAGGAGGAGCTGGGGTCTGGCCCCTGGCCTGAAGGCCTGCTGGCGGATGTCCCTCGGAAGAGCCTTTGATTAACTGGATAAGACCCTCTCATCTCTCCTTCATTCGCCCTACAATTTTAATGTTTTTATTAGCATATGTTAATTATGCATAATGGTCTCATTATAACGTTTTTATATGTATATGTGGTATATTTAAGTCACAGTCACATGTCTACTTACCTGTCCCCTTCCTACTCCCTTGAATCTCCTTCCTTGCCCCAACTAGCCCCTCTATTTCTTTTGTTTTTGTGCAAACGCTGCAGGCATGACTCCTGTGCGTCTTCTCTGTAGCTACAGCACAGAGAAACATTTCTCTCCTGCCCCAGTGACCATTAACTGCCCCTCCGTCCTCAGGGAGAAGTGGGGTACCATGAGTTCCCCATTCCACAACAGGATGTTGGTTTAAAGATAACCATTTAGCTCAGAACTGGATAGCTCAACTGATAAGGTCAAGGGTTCAATTCTTTCCTACCTCTCTTTTAAAGATAACCACTTAAGACACAGTACCCTATGCCCCATGCCTGCAATCCCAGCACTTGGGGAGGCAGAGCCAGGTGGATCTCTGCGAGTTTGAGGCCAGCCTGGTCTACAAAGCAACAACCAGGGCTACACAGAGAAACCCTGTCTCAAAAAACCAAGAAAGAAAATCAAATAACAGTAATCAGAATTATTCTGAAATGAAAAGAGCTAAAAACAAGTCATCCGCTTGTGTCTCTCTGTGGACCAGTGTGATAGCACTCACTTGGCAGGGACACCATGAGTGACCACAAAGTGGTTTCCCAGGGTGAGGCCCATCTGTGGTTCTCCAATGTGCTGACCTCTGTGACTTCCCCAGATGTGGGAAACTTAACTCTATAATCTGTGGGAATGGGGGATGCATTCACACTCTCTCTTAAAGAGGAGTCCATAAACCTAGCGTAATGAAAGTTTACAGAGAGATGGCTTAATGGAGAGATGGTTTAGAGAAACTTAATGGAGAGATGGTTCAGCAGTTAAGAGCACTTGCTGCTCTTGCAGAGGGCCTGGGTTCAGTTCAAAGCACCCACATGCTCTCCTCGAGCAAAGGGCACAAAAAAAAAAAAAAAAAAAAGAAAAAAAGAAAAGAAAAGAAAGAAAAAAGAATCAAGAGCTAGATAGATGGCTTTTGGCTTATGAGCATCTGTCTGAGGACCTGCCTTCAATCTCTAGCATCTACATTAGCGGTTCTCAACCTCCCTGACGCCACGACCCTTTAATACAGTTCTTCATGCTGTGGTGACCTCAGCCATAAAATTATTTCGTTGTTACTACAAACTGTAATTTTGCTACTGTTGTGAATCTTAACATAAATATCTGTGTTTGTTGATGGTCTTAGGTGACCCCTGTTGTTTACCAGTCCCCACTGGGGTCTCGACCACCAAGTTGAGAACTGCTGATCTACATGGTCACTCACGGGTCTCTTAATGCTAGATTCCAGGAGATCTGGTGCCCTCTCCTGGCCTCCCTGGGGACTGCATGAATTGTGGTGAACAGACACATATACAGTCAAAACACCATATAATAACAATAACAACAATAATAATATATTTTCCCACTAAACCCACCAAATTTGAGGGGCTGGAGAGATGGCTCTGCAGGTGGGAGTGCATAGTGCTTTTACAGAGGACCCAAGTTCAGTTCCCAGCACCCATGTTTGCACTCATGTTTGGTGGCTCATCTCAGCCTGTGAGTCCAACTCCAGGGGCTCTGACACCCTCTTCTGGCTTCTCCAGGCACCTACATGCACTTGGTACATTTTCATACACACTCACGTGTAAATAAAGCAAATCTTAAAAAGAAAACCAGAGCCATAAATTTTGAACAGTAGCAAAACTGATGAAGAATATATCCCAATGTAGCTATCAGAAGATGTTCATTCTAGGATTCGAACGTCTTAACAATCACAAAAACAGCAAACCCCAATGTACAGTCATGAGCCCCGTATTTGTTTTGTCTTGTCCTCAGGTACACAGCATCTCAGATGGGGGTGACTCGTGTGTGGTTCTCTGTGGAAATCTGAATCTGGCATCTTCAACAAGCAGAAACATGTGTTAGGCTTTTTGGTGACCTGGATCTTGTTTAAATGTGTTGTTTGCTGGGGGCTCTGGGTTCTTCTCTCCCCCCTCCCCTCCCCCATTGTCTCCTGATGTCACTAAGTGTGACGCTCAAACATAGATATTTGACACCCACGGGCACCCATTTATTTCTGCCACACTGGCTGTTGGGAATTTTTGTCACACGACAAACTGGAAGGAACAACAAAAAAACTCCTCTACACCACATGAGGGCGGTAGACAGCACCACTGAGTGGGTGGCTAGCTGAGACCAGGGAGATGCACCAATTCTCACCTGTCCTCCTGGGGACGTGAAGGGGAGATGACAGGCAGTCATCCTTGGGGACTTACCGAGATCATAGTGTTGGCCAGGGTCTGGTTTGCTCTCAAGCAGGCAGTGAGCGTGTGCGCGCGCGCACGCACGCGCGCGCACGCAAACACACACACACACACAGATTTCCAGGAAGAGATTCCTACCAGGAAAAAAATAACCAACCTTCTAGGAAGAGCATAATTTATGAAAACAAACTTTAAAAAGGAAATGTATAAATAAAACTGCTGCTACACAGTGAGTGAGTGGGAGGCCAGCCTGGGCTACCAATGGCCTGAGTTTGATCTCCAGGATCCACGTGATAGGAGGAGGGAGCTGACTCTGGCAAGTTGTCCTTTGGTCTCCATGTTTGTACCATGGGGTGTGTGTGCACATGTTCACACACATGAACACACACATACACAAATGCAAAAGAAATATAATTTTAAAAATCTTGTCTTAAAACAAGATTATTGTCACTGTAGGCCTGGTTTTAACAAAATCCTCTACATGCAAGACTACCAAAGGTGACCCGGGTTAGACACCTGGCCACTCATCTCACTGTAAAAAGGTAAAGAGGCAAAAGTGGAATTGAAGTAAAAAGTTTGAAATTGTTTCCAGATTCAAGAAAGATATTTTCCTCATCTATTTTATAGCAGCATTTTAGCAGAGCCATCGTATCTGGCATGAACCCCGGAGTGACGGTAGTTAGGCTCTGAAGTAGCCTTCTGTAAGCAGTAGCTCGTCATCTGTGGTTTATGGAGCTGCTCCTCCTAGTCATTCACGGAACCTCTGCAGAAGTTAGACACATCTGGCAAACCAGGAAGTCTCCTACGGCTGAGAATTGCTTAGAGAGTGATGGTTCCTTCAGACAAGCCCTAGACCTGAGGAGGTTTTGGTTTGCAGAAACTGGCTTGCTGGAGGTGCCTTTTGTGTCACAATAACCAGGCTCTGAAAAGCAGTCTGGAGCTCCGCCCTTCAGAGGCCGATGCCCTGCTGCCTAGAAGTCTAAATTCATCGCGCAGTGTCTCTCCTCTTTCATCAATCCATCAACACCAACACTGTTTTCCAATCACCTACAGCATTTTTCCTGTGATCTCTGTGTGCAACAGACTTAGCTCCTGTTTCTTTCTTCCCATATGATACTCCTCATAATGACTCCACAGAAAGACCTGTGCATCCAAGAGTGCACATCCTGTCTGAGCACAACGGCGCACACCTGAGATCTCAACAGGACCCTGCAAGAGTGCACGTCCTATCTGAGCACAGTGGCACACACCTGTGGTCTCAGCAGGACCCTGTCTTTTTTCTTTCTAAGCAGGGAGCAGGGCTGGAGAGATAGACAGCTCAGAGAGTAAGGACATTTGTTGCTCCTGCAGAGGAGCCACCTAGAGTAACTGACTGCCGGTAAGTCCAGCTCCAAGGACTCCACATCCTTCTCTGGTCTCTGCGGGCACCAGCACGCACATGGCATACACCCAGAGAAATAAATATACACTTGTGCACAGAAACAGAGACAAATCTTTTAATAACAAAGGTATATTCTATTTGATGTCCAAATGGGTTCTGCCTTAAGAATCAATTAAAAATGCAAAATCTCAGGTCATAAGCAAATCCAAGTCAAGACGTGAAATTACTATGATTTTTAAAATTGTGTGTGTATGTGTGTGTGCTTATATGAGTTTTCGTGTACAATGTGTGTGCAAGGGTCTGAGGAGTCCAGAGGAGGGCACGGGATTCTGTGGCATTGTGGTTTAGGAGGTTGTAAGCTTCTACCCTCATATTGAGATGTATTTGTTTGCCCGCTTGAGGCTGCTCCTGCAGATGGGGGAGATCTTGGCATAGGGATGGCGCCCAGACGGAGCAGGATGGAAGAGAGGGTGCAGGCGTCTTCCGGTACAAGCCAGAATGCCAACCTTGCTATGGAATGAACAAGAGATGTGACTCACCGGTGACACATCGGAGACTGAATCCAAACTGGAGCTGGAGGACTGGAGTGGGCGGGGCAGGAGGGCAGCAGGGCCATCTTGGAGCTGCTACATTTAGGAGAAAGTGAAAAGCTCATGCGGCTGGAAATGGCTTAGGTGGGAGAGAGGAGCAGAGAAGGGAGGTCAGGCTAGAAGGTTAAATGACCCGGCTGGACGGTGAAAGGACCTTGCCTGGACTGGGGGTCACTCTGGTGTGTAGCCTTTGAGACCTTCTCATGCACTGCTTCCTGCTGATCCGTGCCGGTCTCAGCACATTAGCAGGAGCTGGGGCAGTGGCAGGGTAAGGTGCCTCACCCCTTCTGAATACACACATGAGGCTTGGGAAGCAGCCGGCTGCTCCTCTAGGGCGATCACGGACACTCAGTTTTGGGTCTGGGAATTAAATCTAGTCTCCCTCTGCTAGGCAAGTTCTCTGGCAGAGTTACACCACAGCCCTGAAGTGGCTTTGTTTTAAAATAATGATTACTTATCCCAAGTTCACATTTTTTGTTTGTTTGTTTGTTTGGTTTTGTTTTTGTTTTTTTGAGACAAGTTTTCTCTGTCTAGCCATGGCTGTCTTGGACTCACTTTGTAGACCAGGCTGGCCTCGAACTCACAGAGATCTGCCTGCTTCTGCCTCCCGAGTGCCCCAAGTTCACTTTTAATCTACTTTAAATTCTAGGCCCCTCCCCCGTGTGTGTGTGTGTGTGTGTACACCCATGCTAGAGATGGAATCCAGGGCCTTGTATATGCTAGGCAAGGACTCTACCACTGAGATACATCCCCAGCCTGACTCAGCCTCATGTGTGCGCCTGCGCGCGCCCCTCCCTCCCCAACCCCCGACCCCAGTAAGAGACTGATGTAGTGCAGGCTGACCTTGAACTTGCTGTTCAGCTGAGATGCCCTTGAACTTCTGATCGTCCTGCCTTTACCTCCCTAGTGCTGGGATCACAGGCCTGCACCTAACACCATACCCAGTCTATGCAGTGGTGGGGACAGAACCCAGGACTTCATGCATAACAGGCAAGCACTGTACCAACAGAGCCCATGTCCCCAGGCCCAGAAGAGTTTTTACAGTGTGTTTGCTGCACACATCTGCACGTGTGGGAGAGGGGTACCAAGGCAGAGAGAAGCCCAGGCTGCCCTGGAGGACAGCTGACCACAGGCCAGTTCCCAGGCTGTGTAACAGACAGCCCCTACAGTGAGAAGTATAGGGTGACCATCTAAATTGCTCATGGATGGGGGCTAGAAAGATGGCTCAGTGGTTAAGAACACTGATTGCTCTTCTAGAGGTCCCAGGTTCAATTCCCAGGACCCACATGGTGGCTCACAACTATCTGTAATTCCAATTCCAGGGGATCTGATGCCCTCTTCTGACTTCTTCAGGTACCAGACATGTACACTGTGCATATAAATGCAGGCAAACCATTGATACACATAAAATAAAGTATTTTGGGTTTTTTGTTTTGTTTTGTTTTGTTTTTTTGTTTTTTTTTTGTTTTTTAAGATTTATTTATTGTATATGAGTGCTTTATCTACAGAAGAGGGCATCAGATCATATTATAGATGATTGTGAGTCACCATGTGGTTGCTGGGAATTGAACTCAGGACCTCTGGAAGAGCAGACTGCACCCTAAACCACTGAGCCATCTCTCCAACCCCATTTGGTTTGGTTTTTTTGAGACAGGGTTTCTCTGTGTAGACTTGGATGTCCTGGACTTACTTTATAGTCCAGGCTGGCCTCAAACTCACAGAGATCTGTCTGCCTCTGCCTCCCACGTGCTGGGATTAAAGATGTGCACCACCCATGCCCGGCTAAAATAAAGTCTTTTAAAAAAATGTTTAAATGGGTGGTGGTGGCGCACTCCGTTAATCCCAGCACTCGGGAGGCAGAGGCAGGTGGCTCGCTGTGAGTTCAAGGCCAGCCTGGACTACAAAGCCAGTCCAGGAAAGCAAAGGCTACACAGAGAAACCCCTGTGCCGAAAAGCCAACAACAACAACAACAACAACAACAACAACAACAACAAAGGTTTAAAATATAAAATAAAATGCTCATGAAGCTAGGTGTGGTGGCACATACCTTTAATTCTAGCCCTCAGGAGGCAGAGGCAAGCAGATCTTGATGAGTTCGAGGCCAGCCTGGTCTACAAGCCACAGTAAGTAAGTAAGTGAGTAAGTAAGTAAGTAACTAACTAACTAACTAAGATGTTCATGGGGTTTGTTTGTGGGGCTAAGAACAGGTATGAACTTGTTCTCTTCCACAATGCAGCTAGGCGACAGCCCAGACCCATTGAAAAGGAGAAAGTGAGCTGAGCATCAATATTCATCTCCCTCTGCGTCCTGACTGTGGATGGGTGTGACCGGCCGCCTCACACTCCTGTCAGCATACCTTCTCCCCCATGAAGGACTGAACTCTTACACCGTCAGCTAGAACAAACCTTTCCTTTCTTAAATTGTTTTGGTTGGGCATTTGCCACAGCAATAGGAGGAGTAACTGAGAAGCACAGGGGACTGAAGGAGCTCAAGCTTTTTGTTTTTTTTTTATATTTTTGGTTTTTCGAGACAAGGTTTCTCTGTGTAGCCTTTGCTGTCCTGGACTCACTTTGTAGACCAGGCTGGCCTGGAACTCACAGCGATCTGCCTGCCTCTGCCTCCCGAGTGCTGGGATTAAAGGCGTGTGCCACCACCACCGGGCTAGCAGCTGAAGTTTTAACAGAAACTTCTGGCGGGCTCCGAGGACGCAGGGGCTACATCCAAAGGAGCAGAGGACAGATTCTGACAGCTCAAGTGACACAGGAACTCTTAGTAGAGATGACCAGATGAGACCTGTAGGAATCTACTCAGAGATGCTGGAGAGCTATAGGAAGACAGAGTCATCAAAGCATCAAAAGTTATCTGGCACACAAAGAACCGGCAAACTGTGAGCCATTCTTAAGGAAAAAGAAAATGGGGGGGGGGGGCGTTTAGGATGCCAGCTGCCCTAGATGCGGGGACAAAGGCTTTGGCGCTCCAGGAACAGAAAAGTCCCAGCTTTTAACAGAAAACAGAAATCGTGAAAAGGAGTGGAAACTTTAGAAAATTCAATGCCTGAAACATCATAGCAGAAATGAGGACAGCACAGGAAAAAGGCTGGGATCAAAATTGAAGTATTCCATGTGAAAAGCAGATCAGAAATTACTGGAAAAAAAAACTGTCAAGCAAATCTAAGAGCTCTTTGGGGGTAACACAGAAAGATCTAGATGTTCCTGGTATTGGAGTTTCAGAAATTAAGAGAACAACACTGTATCCATCTAGGACAAACTGGGAATATATAAGTTGATGTAACAAAGGGGCACTTGGGAAGCAGAGGCAGGTGGATCACTGTGAGTTCGAGGCCAGCTTGGTCAACAAAGCGAGTCCAGGACAGCCAGGGCTACACAGAGAAACCTTGTCTCGAAAAACCAACAAATAAACAAAAACAAAGGAGCTACTAAGCTTGCTCAGGAAACACTAAGTTACACACAGCACATCTGGAGAGGGAGCATTGCCCAGCCCTCCTTAGGAGAACAGGGCCAGCAGCTGCCTGGAGACAGCAGTCCTTGTCCATCAGAGAGAATGTTGCAGGATTCGGGCACTGTAAATCTCCCCGTTTGTCCAGACAACCTTGGAATTTCTATGTCTGTGAAACATGTTTGGTTGCTCAAAGTGTAAGCTGTGAAACCAGCCAAGCCGACGGGGAGCTTTGTCTGGGGCTGGTTCCCTTTCGCGCATTAGCCAGAACCAGCCTCGCGCTGTTATAACGAGCTTACCTTACTAACCTCTAAGCGCTGAAGCGGTTTCCCACTAGGAAGTCATATTCATTCTAGATCAGCATAGAAAAATGTATGAAGACGTACGGGCTGATAGTTTCCTGTCCTACTTAGGGTCACTACCGATGTGAAGAGACATCACGCCGAAACAAATGGGAAAGGAAAGGGCTTATTTCAGCTTCTACTTCCAGGTAACTGTCCATCACTGGGGACAGGAACTCAAAGAGGACAGGAAGCCAGAGGCAGAGATGATGCAGAGGCCATGGAGGGGTGCTGCTTACTTGCTTGCTCCTCATGGCTTGGTCAGCCTGCTTTCGTATAGAACCCGGGACCTCCAGGATAGGCATGGCACCCTCACAATGGGCTGGTCCCTCCCCTACCAGTTGGCTCTTATGGAGACATTTTCTCAATTGACGGTCTTTCCTTTCTGATGACTCTAGCTAGTGTCACACTGGCATAAAACTATCCAGGACACTTCCCAAACTGTGGAAGAGATAACTCCACAGATTTAAAAAAAAAAAAAAATGTATTTACTTATATATACAGTGTCTGCCTTCACACCAGAAGAGGGCACCAGACCTCATTATAAATGGTTGTGAACCACCATATGGTTGCTGGGAATTGAACTCAGGACCTTTGGAAGAACAGCCAGTGCTCTTAACCTCTGAGCCATCTCTCCAGCCCCATAACCCCACAGGTTTAAGCAGCTAGTGAAGGAGTAGAAAGACAGGTCCGGTGAATGATTATTAATATTTAATATTGATTCATATAACTACTTATGTATTTGGAATTAAGTATTCTATTACTACTAATTAGAGTTGATTATTAATACAGCACACTTATTCCTTAACCCACTGTTTTATACATAAATGACACAGAAACCTGTTAGATTTATTATAAGCCTTAAAACTCTGGAACTAGCTGCTGGGCATGGCGGCACACACCTGTAATCCCAGCACTCTGGGAGGCAGAGGCAGGAGTATCTCTATGAATTTGAGGCTAGCCTGGTATACAAAGTGAGTCCAGGACAGCTAGAGCTACACAGAGAAACCCTGTCTCACAACACCAAAACCAAAAACCAAATCAAAACAACAACAACAACAACACAACTCTAGAGCGGGGCAGATAGTAGCCCTCTAAGCTACCTTGTTGCTTGGGCTGCTTCTGCTCCACTGGGCCAGTCCTCACAGCAAGCTGCCGTTGGCCACGTGCTCCTGGTTATGTTAACCTGCAGCGACTTTCCCCTTCCTTCCTCTCTCCTCTCTCTTTCTTGTGGTACTTCTGCGAGCCCCCACTCTCCCCCGACCTCCGCCAGCACACAAACCTTTGCTCTGCCTAACTCTCTTCTGCCTAGTCCAGGTAGTCGATCAGGGATAATGTGGGAGGCAAGCGAAGTTCACACAATGTCATTTTGGACACCTGAGAATTTGCTGATAGGACAGTAAGGATCCTGGGGGCGAGCAATCAGCATCTGAATACACAGTAGCTCTCCAGATCAACCCCAACCCAGGTCAGCTGAATATGTGTTACACCTGAGCCAATGAGACAGCTCAGTGGGTGAAGGCACTTGAAACCCAGCCTTAAAAGGCCGGGGGTGGGGGGGGGGGGGGGGGGGGCGGCCCGGGGCGGGGCGGACCGGAGTTTGATCACCCAGAACCCATGTAAAGGTGGACGTGGGCTATGGTACCCACCCATCTATCACATACCCATATACACAAACTGATAATAAGTAAGAAGAATTTAAAAACAAATAAACCAATGGTACAGGTAAATTAACTAAGGTACTAAAAAGCATTCAAATGATTCAAGAGAATGGAATAGGGGGGAGGGGAAGGGGGAATAATTATTGTGGAACTGGATATTAGATTCCTGAGGGCTTCTCTACCCCGGCTAGTTCCCAAATAACTGAGACCGATACTTCTTGGATTTATAAAAAGCTTTAAAGCACAGTAACTAGCCAGATACCAACCCTCTAAGCTATTTTGCTATTTCTCAGCTACACACCCCAAGTTACCTGCCATAATTGTTTCTGCCTGTGCCACGTCTGTTCCATCAGGCGAGCCCTCATGGCCGCATCCCCGTGGTCCATAGTCCCCATGGCAACCTCCTTTCCTCCAGCTTTTCCTCCTCCTGCTACATCTTCTGTTTCCTCTCTCCTCCTTGTGGTCCTTCTCCTACCCCAAGCCCGGCATCCTCAGCCCCACCTACTTCTCTTCTGCCCAGCTATAAGGATGTCACCTACTTTTATTAACCAACCAACTTTAAATTGAGGAGCAATGTTTACACAGCCTTGGGGTCAGTACTTAGCATTAGAATACACAGCACCAGGCCAATCGCCAACAGATAATAGAGGAATTAGAGAGAGAGAGAGAGAGACAGAGAGAGAGAGACAGAGAGAGAGAGACAGAGAGAGAGGGAGAGAGGGAGAGAGAATGAGCGACAGCGCAGTGGGCAGAAAAGGCAACAAATCACAAAACAGGAGGCTTACATTGAACAATAACAATATTACATGTAAATCGTCTAAATGCACTGATTAAAACACAGATTGGGTTAAAAACACACGATCCAACTGTGCGCTGCACTTGGAACCAGAGCAAGTGCAGACAAACCTGAGTTCAGACCAGGAACGAGAGCCTGGGGTGAAAGTGGATAAAACCTATGGATAAAAGGACCGACTTGCCACAGATAGTCCAACTCCGCACACATGCAAAAACCAAACCAAACCAAACCAAAAAACAAACGAACAAAAACAAAAGAACAGAACTTAATGTGAAGACACATTAAGCAAACCTCGGGGGAACTCAGGAGACAGCTAGGGGAACCCAGAGCTGCCCTGTCAGCTCCAGTGTGTCTTTTCCTAAGCGATGGTAGAGCAGACGGCCAGCAAGAGCTTGAGAGCAGAACAGAGCACAACCCGCGCAACAGCTTTCAAAATGTTATGCCTGGCGTGGTGGCGTACGCCTGTGACGCCAGCACTGCAGACACTGAGGCTGCCTCCAGGGTCCTGCCCTGACTGAGTTCCTGCCCTCACTGCTTTTGATGACGGACTGTTATATTGAAGTGTGAGTGAAGTAAACCCTTTCCTCCCCGAGTTGCCTTTGGTCATGGGGTTTCATCACAGCCATAGTATCCCTGACTAAGGCACTACCCAAGGACAAGAGCATTCTCAAGGCCAGTCAGGAGTGCAGCGCATCAGGTGCTCTGGTGTGCTGGGCAGGCTCTGTTGCTTTGATCATGATGAGAGTTGAAATAAAATGAAATTGTCAGGTGGGGGAAACAGCTGGGTGGACAAAGTATTTGCCAAGCAAACATGAGGACTTGTGTTTGAGGCCCAGGAGCCATGTTTAAAATCCAGCCATAGTGCACACACCCTTGTAATTGCAGTGTTGGGAGGCAGAAACAAGTTGGTCCTGGGGCAAGGCTGTCCTAGCTGATTTCTGTTGCTAGGAGAGAGCACTCTGACCCCTTCAGGAAGAAAGGGTTTGGCTTACACTTCCAGAAGGGTGGAGTCTATCATGCTAGAGGAAATGTGGCAGCAGGAGAGGAAGCAGAAAGAGAGAGAGAGAGAGAGAGAGAGAGAGAGAGAGAGAGAGAGAGCACTTCCTCTGCACACAGGAAGCAGCCTGAGGGAACAGTTAGGGCATGAGACAAGGGCATACAACCTCACAGCCCACTCCAAGTGGCATACTTCCTCCGGGAAGGTTCTACCTCCTGCCTGTGTCATAGCCTTCCCAGACAGCGCAACCTAGTGGGAGACAGTGCTCAAACACACGAACCTATGAGGAACACTTCATAGTCAAATCGTAACACTAGCCTAGCCATTGAGTCCCAGGTTCAATGAGAGACCCACAGCTCAAGAAAACAGGGCCGACAGCACCCGGGGAACAGTACTGAAAGTTGTCCTCTGAACTCACTGGACTACTGAAGCAGTCTGCTCTGGTGGCCGGGCCCCTTAACCAATGAATTTGTGTTCACAGGTCTGGAGGCTGAAGTCCGAGGTGCCGCAGGCTGGTCCTTTAAGGTCTCCTTGGCTTGGCAGACTGGGTCTTCCTCACTGTGCTTTCACAATTGTCCCTTTGTCTGGCTCTTGACGCTTCCTGCAAGGATACTATCCATCTTAGCTCAGGGTCCACCTTAAAGGCCTCTCTTTGCTTAATCACCTCTTCCGCAAACACAGTCTCATCTTGAGATTCTGGGTTTTAGTGCTTTAACATATGGGCTTTAGACAATATGGCTCAGCCCACTCCTTCTATCCCTCTGAGTTACAGACAAGACATAGTAAAAATCACAAAAAACAGGCCTGGAGAGAAGGCTCACGGGAGTAAAGTAGGTATCATCTGAGCATGGATCCCCAGTACATATGTAAAAGCCAGGCAAGATGGCACACGCCTGTAATCCTGTGTTGAAGGCAGAAGGAGACAAGCTGGAATTCAGTGGCCAGAGGGTCCAGCCAAATCAATGAGATGCAGGTTCAGTGAGAGACTGTTGCAAAAATGAGGTTCAGAGTGACTGAGGTAGGCCCAACATTGGCCTCTGTCCTCCATATGCATGCAAACACACGGGCACACACCCAAATGAATTTACACACACACACACACACACACACTTGCACCTATGCACTCAATCATGAAAGAAAATCACATAGGTGGTTGGTCCTCAGTGTATTCGTCTGTGGTGTGGCTGTCCTGTGAGCTGTCCTTTCCATACCTGGCTCTCACACAGGTGCCTGGTCCTCAGAGTATTCATCTGTGGTGTGGCTGTCCTGTGAGCTGCCATTTCCACACCTGGCTCTCGCTACCCTTTACTATTAATAATACGACAGCGCACTGGCAGCGAAGCTCTACCGACACCGGTGAGGTGACATTTGAGTCATTGGGTAATGTGATGAATCAAATCAATAACTGGGGCGGATGTTTACTGTACGTCACCCTTCCTGTCCCCATCATGTGGGCGTGTGACACATCAGCTGCTGGATTATACCCAGACACGGAACACCATTCCTTTGGCAGCTTTGTGAGGTGGCCTTGTGGGTCACAAGGATAGCTCTAGACACCTCTCCTGGGAGAACACTGCCCCAAGTTGCAGCGTCAGCCTGCACACGCTGCCTTAAGCACCATCCCTTGGCGGCAGTGTTCTAGAGGCCTGCACTAGCGTTTACAGCAACCTCAGCTTGCTCTGACTCCTGTGTGCTCGCCTGTTCACGATGGGATGGACAGAGCCACATGGTCTAACAGCACAAACTGCTCCTTCTGGGGACTCTGCAGTGGAGGGGCCTCTGAGCCCACGACCTACCTTTAAAGGGATCAGTGCACACCGTCCACCTTCCAATATAGTCAAGGTCATGCCAAAGACAGCACAGCAACCAACAGTTCTGCCCGGCCTGAGCCAGCATCTGTCTCTTGAGAAGTAGGGATGTCACCACAGCTTGGCACTTCATTTCCAGGGTCTGTGGGCATGATATGCCTGCTGCAGTCTGGTCCATCTTCCAGAACAGCATACTCTAGTCTGATTTACACACCAACAAGATGCTCTTGTCTTGTAGGCTGGATAACCACATCCCAAGTGCTGGTGCACTCAGGCCTGGGTGGGGGCGGGGCTCATGTCCTGATTTGTGGCCAGTGAGCTTCTTTAACTGTGTTTTACATGAGCAGAATTCTCAGTGCGCTCTCTCTCTCTTTCTCTCTCTCTCTCTCTCTCTCTCTCTCTCTCTCTCTCTCTCTCTCTCTCTCTCTCTCTCTCTCTCTCAAGGGCGCCCATCACACTCTGAGGGCCCCACCCTCCTAATCTGATCTCTATTTTTCTCCTGTGGCCCCTATGGCACTGGGGATTAGAGTTTCAACAGGCACACATGCAGGGTGTGCCCAGAGCCTTGGGACTCCTGCATGCCAATACCCAAACTGCTCAGCTTGAGATAGAAAGCTTGAGCAGGGCTCAGGCCATCTACTTGGCTCCCACAGGGTGGTGGGGATGTGGCCGTTCTGACTGGATTCAGGGTGTCCCCTAAGGAAGCCTGTGTCAGCTTGGTTCTCTCATCTCTGTGCTTGCCTGGCACCCAGAACTGAGCCCCTGTGTGGTGATACCTCAGTAAGAGATGGGCCTCAGTGGGGACAGGAGGGAAGGCTCTAGGGAGGCAAATAAGGAGAATAAAACACAACAGCACACAGGAGATGCCATGGTGGTACACTTTACATTGTATGCTAACCTAGAAGATTCATAATCAAACAAACAACTTTTTTTTTTCTGAGACAGGGTTTCTCTGTGTAGCCTTGGCTGTCCTGGACACTCTTTGTAGACCAGGCTGACCTTGGACCTAGAGAGATCCTCCTGCCTCTGCCTCCCAAGTGCTAGGGATTAAAGGCATACACCACCATACCCAGCCAAAAATACCCCAACAAACTTGTGTAAACAGATATGTGGGGCTAGAGAGGTGCCCCAGTGGTTAAGAACACTTGCCACTCTTGCAGAGGACCTGGCTCCAGTTCCCGTAACCCATCCAGCAGCTCAGAACCATTTGTAACTCCAGTCCTAGGGGGTACGGTGGCCTCTTCTGGCCTCTACGGGCACCTGCAGGCATATGACACAGACAAATGGGCACACACATACAAACAAAAACAAGGACACACATGCACAAGCACTGGTCTCCACATGTGCACACATGTGCACAACAGATTAGGGACAGAGAGGACAACCACTGTACACACCAGGAGGCAGATGGCACCTGCCATCAGCAGAAGCAAGCCCTACCTCACACTGGCCTTGCCTGTCTCTGTGGCTCCGTCTGTGGGTCTTTGGTAGAGCATCCCTTCACACTGGGGCACTACTCCTGAATCTGAGGCTGGCTCTGGCCTTGCTTGGACCAAGAGAATATAGCGGACTTGAGCTTTGGCCACAAAACTTCTGATTTTGTCCGTGGTCTATCTCAAGAAGTCCTGCGAGTTCTCCAGGTTAGACAGCTGGGTAGGGAGGCCCAGTGGCCAGCCTGGGCTAACCCCCAAGTGAGGTCACCTCCTCAGTGAGGCCAACGACAGGCTTTCAACAGCTAATGCCAGAATCATGACCCAATAACAGGCTGCTATCTGAGGTTACACTTTGGGGTGTGTCATAGTTGCTATTCTATTACTGTGAGGTGACACCATGACCATGGAAGCTTCTTACAATGTGAAGCGTTTAACTGTGGGCTTGCTTAGTTTCAGAGGGTGAGCCCTTGATCGTCATGGCAGGAAGCATGGTGGCAGGTTGGAGCAGTAGCTGAGACTGTGGCTGTAAGGACAGATGGAGAGGGAGGGAGGGAAGGAGGGGGAAGGGGGAGAGGGCAGGAGTAGGGGAGAGGAAGGAAGGGAGGGTGAGAATAGACAAATAAATGAATGAATATGGACCGGGCGTGGTGGCGCACACCTTTAATCCCAGCACTCGGGAGGCAGAGGCAGGCGGATAGCTGTGAGTTCGAGGCCAGCCTGGTCCACAAAGTGAGTCCAGGACAGCCAAGGCTACACAGAGAAACCCTGTCTCGAAAAACAAAAACGAAGAACAAACAAAAATGAATATGAATCTGTATCTGGATCTGGCATGGGCTTTTGAGACCTGAAAGCACCCCCCCCCCCCCCACCCCACCCCCAGTGGCACGCATTCCTTCAACAAGGCCGAATCTCCCAATCCTCCCTGAACAGTTCCATGAAGTGGGAACTAACCATTCATGTATATGGTGAGCCTATGCGGCTGTTCTCAAACCACCATGGGTGTGACAGGTGACCAGGCTTCAGTTGAGGGACGGACACAGAAGCCAAGCATTAGCTAAAGGATGGGGCATGAATGTACTTAGGCACCTACTGTGTGCAAGGAGTGGCCAAGCGCCTGGCAGAACTCACGTCTGTGCAGATCATTACCCCAATGAGCAAAACACGCCAATGAAACATGACATGGCTATACTTAAAATCTAAGCAAGATGTGAGAATGGAGGGGTAGGAGATACTAGCCTGAGAATTTATGTAATAAATTTATGTAATCAATTTTCCAATTAAGAATGTACAATTGGCCGGGTGTGGTAGTGCATGCCTTTAATCCCAGCACTCAGGAGGCAGAGGCAGGTGGATTGCTGTGAGTTCAAGGCCAGCCTGGTCTACAAAGCAAGCCCAGGACAGTCAAGGCTACACAAAGAAACTCTATCTCAAAACAAAACAAAATAACAACACCCAAACAAACAAACAAAAAAAGAATGTACAATTGATGCTGAGCGTGGTGGTGCACGCCTTTGATCCCAGCACTTGAGAGGCAGAGGCAGGTGGATCTTTGTGAGTTCAAGGCCAGGCTGGTCTCCAAAGGGAGTCCAGGACAGCCAAGGCTACACAGAGAAACTCTTGTCTCAAATAAAGGGAAAAAATGAATAAAGAATTGGGGGCTGGAGAGGTGGCTCAGTGGATAAGAGCTCTGTCTGCTCTTCCAAAGGTCTTGAGTTCAATTCCCAGCACCCACCTGGTGGCTCACAACCATCTATATTGGAATCTGATGCCCTCTTCTGGCCTGCAGGTGCATATCCAGATAGAGATGGCTCATACATGAAATAAGTAAAATCTAAACAAACAAACAAACAACAACAACAAAAAGAATGTAGAATTGGCTGGTTGGTGGTAGTGCATGCCTTCTATCCTAGCACTGGAAAGACAGAGGGCAAGCAAATTCTTATGCATTTGAGGCCAACTGGTCTACAGAGTGCGTTCTCTGACATCCAGGTCTGCGCCAAGAAACCCTGCCTCAAAAAGAAAACAAAATGTTAGAATTGGGATTGGAGAGACGTCTTCATGGGTCAAGTGTTTACAAGATAAATATGAGGCGCTGAGTTCATATTCCCAGGAAAAAAGCTGGGAGCTGGGAGCAGTTCCCACACCTGTAACCTAACAGTGGGAGGCGGAGGCAGGAGGTTCCCTTCCCTGTAGTTGGCTGGCCAGTCAGTCTGACTGCTGCTAAGCTCCTCTAAGACAAGGTGAAAAGCTACTGGGCAAGACAGCTGACATTTACCCCCGGCCTCTCCCTGCTTTTTTAAGGACATATGCACTGCTCCCTTCACATGTGAGCACACATGCATATGTGCATCACACACACACACACACACACACACACACACACACACACACACAGAGAGACAGAGACAGAGAGACAGAGACACAGAGACAGAGACAGACAGAGACAGAGAGAGAATGAGGTTACAATTATAAATGAAGTTTGCCCATTAAAATAGGGGAATGGGTTAGCTATATAGCTATCTGGGAGAGAGCATTTTGGGTATAGAAGGAATAAGCAGCAACGCAGTTACCTGAAATACAAACCTACAATGACTATGACTTAGTTGTTATGCATTAAACGTCCCTTTGTGCGCCAGTAACCTATGATTGTTTTGTTTAGTGACAGGGTCATGTCTGTGACTCTCCTGCCACCACCTCCCAAGTGTTGGGAGTGCAGGTGTGTACTACCATACCTGGATCCCTCTGTTTTAAGGAAGAACTTTGCAGCTAGCTGAAGGTATGATACCCTGCAGGTGGTTGCTGTTCACAGGTGTCCCAGCACAGATGTGTTTTTTGTTTTTGTTTCTCTGTGTAGCCCTGGCTGTCCTGAACTCACTTTGTAGACCAGGCTGGCCTTGAACTCACAGTGATCCGCCTGCCTCTGCCTCCTGAGTGCTGGGATTAAAGGTGCGAGCCACCACGCCTGGCCCAGCAGAGACATGTGAAGCCACGCTCTTGTACTGTAGTTCAAACTCTCCGGGAAAATTCCAACAAGCATTTGCTCCCACAACCACAGGCCAATGGGGTGAACTCAGTGGGCTCAGGAGCATGGGTGAGGAGTGGCAAATAGAAACACACATCACCCCAATTCGGCTGCTGCTTGGTAGAGATGGAGTCCTCCCTTCAATTAACCCTCCACACTCAGGCGCCTCCAAAGACCATGCACAGCTGTGCAGAATTCCACCCAGCTGGCAGGGACACAGAAGGGAGGGAGGTTGGGCTCTCAGGCGATGGCCCGATCTTGAGGGACAAGGGTCTCTGATGAAGATGGCGGCTATGCTCCAAGGGCAGCATCCATAGTAGGTGCTTTATACAATGTTCACACACCGACTGTGGAGGCTGGACGAAGGCTCCGAGCATCCCTGGGACAAGGTGACATTGTCATTGACAGCCTATTGAAGGAAGATGCTAATTTTCATTGAGGCCTAGGCCTTCCATCGTAACTTAATTAGGCCATACCATGAAACCATCTCTAATAACTTTCAGGACCCCTGAGTCACCAGGCAATGACAAAGCTTGGCAAGCAACCAGCCTCTGGGGGAGGGAAAAGTGTGACTTTGCTGCTGCTTCCCTCTAGAACTGTCCTTAAGGGTCACCAAAGACCCCCTAGTTTGGTTGGCCTGCTCCCCACCTGTTGGGAGTGGCAGAACAAGGATGATTTACACGAATATGTGCACAGACTGCATATATGCAAACATTCCATCACAGAGTTTTTGCTTTTGGTTTGTTTTTATTTTTATTTTTTGGTTTTCTGAGACAGGGCTTCTATGTGTAGCCTCAGCTGTCCTAGACTTTGTAGACCAGGCTGGCTTCAAATCACAGCAACCTGCCTGCCTCTGCCTCCTGAGTGCTGGGATTAAAGGTGTGTGCCACCATGCCTGGTTTTGTTTTTGTTTTTTAAGATAGGGTTTCTCTGTGTAGTCCTGGAACTCACTTTCTAGACCAAGTCAGCCTCAAACTCAGAGATCCGCCTGCCTCTGCTTCCTGACCTGGCCCCAGCACAGACAAAAGATGTACAGACCTTGAACTTCCGGTCCCCTTGCCTCCATTTCTCAAGTGTTGGGATTACTGGCCTATCTATACCAGCAGGCCTGGCTTATCCAGTGCTGAAGGCTGAGCCCAGGACCTCACACAAGCACTCCAATTGCGCTGCACCCTAGCCTATAGGATAGTGTTTTAGGAAAAGAAAACCATCTCTTTACCCTAAAGCAACTACTTTCAGCTTCACAATATGCCATACCAACCCCATATGACATGCATTGGGCCGACTCTCTTTTATTGCCATTTTCCTGTAATTACTGTGTGTCATCTACTAACTTACAGACTCAACTGGGGCTTTAGGTTTAAAACTGGGTACTTGCACATTGAATGAAGACTCATGAATGTAGTCTAGACTGGCCTTAAAGCCAGGGTCCTCTTGCCTGTGGCATGTTGGACTGCAGTTGTCTGCTACTTCACACACACACACACACACACACACATGCACACACATGCAAACTGAGGTGCTGTGAGCTAGTTGCTAACAGCAGCACGTTGCTGGGCTGAGTGGAGTCGGGTCTCTGGCCAGGCAGCGCGGGGATGTCTTTTAGTCCTCCCTGGTGAGCACTGGCCAGCCTTAAGGAAATCCTGAGGGCTTGTGCTCTTACATACCGCCAAACACACGTGTTGGGGTTGAGCAACATTTGCTGTATGTCTTTGCTATTTCAAACAACTGGTTTAATACATGACAACTCATTTATTCACTAGTGAAAAACATTTTCTTTCTTTTTTTTTTAAAAAGGAAGCTGAGATATTTTGCATCACACCCCACATCACTTTTGCTACCACTCATAAATCCTTGTCCTTCTGCCTTGGCCACGTCACATCTGTCCCTGTCTTCCACCTGTGATTTACTGCTGAGTTACTTTTTATAAACTTCGCATTGCTTTATAGAGTGCCCACTTTGTACACCAGTCAACAAAGCCAGTAAATTTATTGTATGAATTGTTACTTTGAAAAATTGCATCAATGCAAAGTGATTGCCTTTTAGCCTCCCCAGCCAATAAATTCATTTTATGTTTTTGGAGGGGACATATGAGGTCACAGGATGATGGATAAAACGGGCAATCCCTCAATGAGGCCAGTCGGACGTTCCCCAGAGCAGACACCGGCAGGACTTCTCCCCACCGTCATGGACCGGCTGGCCTTTTGCTGCCTGCTCTTCATAGGACTCTTGAACCCACTCCTGTCCCTTCCGGTCACTGACACAGGTGAAAGGTCTCTTCGGCTTCCAGGTGAGGCGACTGCTTTTTGCATCAGTTTAGGTGCCACTCAGGACCAGGAATGATTCTGGGTAAAAGGGGTCTTCTGTAGGTATAGCCACGCTTCAGAGGGAGGCTCAGGGGACCCTTACGGTGTGCCTTACATTTAGCAATGGTCACAGTCTGCCCTAAAGGAATTGCTTATTTCATGTCACAAATGAATCTACCTCAGACTGTTGTTGTGGCCAGTTTTGTTTATAAAAACTGGACTGTTTAAAACATGAGATCAAATTTTGAATGAAGTGGCTGAGTGTGGTTTCCCCAACTATAGCCTAGAACTGTGCTGTTGTTATGAGCTACAAAGCATTCACTTGGTTGTATTATATGGGACAGAATGGCAGCTGAACCTGGGGACCTCACAGATATCCAAGTATGCCTGGCTTCCTTTTGGCATAATGTTCTGTTCATGTCCAAGTTAAATTTAAAAAAAAAGAAAAAAAGAAAAGGAAAATTTACCACAACTTCTTAATTTGGAATCAGATCATGTATTAGATTCCATAATGAAATTTAACTGGGTTTAATATTTAGTTTTGGCTACTTAAGACAAAATTCCCTTTACATTTGCTGTGTGTGCATGCACACGCACCAGGGTCCAGATGAGGAGGCCAGAGGAACACCGAAGAAGCTTGTTCTCCAGTATGTGGGCAGGCTGGGCGGCAAGCAACCTCCCTCTGCTGAGTCCACTCCCTGGCCCCTGCTTTAGTGCTTTCAGACATTGTCCTCAGTGGGTTCTCTCCCAAGCCACTGTGGTTACACTTTCTAGTCTCTGCCCCAGTCTCCCTCCAGCGAGGTAATCACTTCTGAGCATCACTCACATCCTGTCAGTCAGCTGCTGGGGTCACTGAAGTCACACCGGCACTTAGCCTGTTGGCCAAAGCCAGGCAGGAGTCAAAATCTGTCTTTTTAAAAGAGCCAGTACACACTGCAGAAAGAGATCAGGAGTGCGCAGATGCCGATGCCACTTTACAGCGGTCTTCGAGGGAAAAGCTGAGGCGAGGGCAGCCTCTTACTTAAATTCCAAACAGGTGGAAGCTTAGGGCTTTGTCAAAATTTTTTCCTCAGGTTTGTTTCTCCACAAACATCCTCCCATTTACACACCATCAACACGTGAAGGTGGTCTCCCGGGGCCACAGGTGCGGGCTCTGACGCCTTTGCAGTGCGCTGTTCACTGTCTTCCATGAAGGCTGCAGATGAGGACCGGTCAGCCAGACTCCCAGAGCATCTCAACACGCTGGCACCTACTCAAGACACACGTCCCACTGCCAGACCGCACTGGTCACACACTTCCTGCATGCACTTAGCACACCCACCCAGTACATTTACCACATCCTGCACACTTAGCACACACATCTTACACACCTACATCTGCTACCGTAAATATCACTCCTCACATGCTTTTGACACACATGTTGCACGTACTTACAGCTCACACCACACACCAGACACAGCTTGCACACAGCACACACCTCAAGTAGACTTAGCATACATACCTTACATGCGTTTACCTTATTTCCCTCACTTACCACAGATACCTCATACACTTTGGGTGTCGATCACATTTCACACAGAAGTCACAATGAAACTTCAAGTGAATTCGCACTGAGAGGTGCAGTAGAGACGCTGCCTTTCACTTCCCTGTAGGAATGTACGCAATCCTCCTCTTCTGCCTTGCATTCAGAAACCTCAAAGCAAGGGGCAACAGGTAACAATGAAGAAGTGGAGATGAGGACAAATCTGAGCCAAACTAGCATTTGGGGTCTTGGGGCACTGCTCAGCCTCCTGCTCACGGCAGGTGGTAGGGTGCCCACGATGGCAGGGAGGGGTGCCCCACAAGTGACAGCTTGTGTTGCATCTTTATTTCTGCTGAGCGCCACTGTGACAGGTCACAAACACCTCATTTGGCATTCCAGTATCCACTTCCCTGTCCCTGGTAGTCAGCAAAGACAGGGAACAGAAACGGCCAGGTGAAGGCCAGGGTGGGCTATTTGTCTGTCTCTAACCCATAGTGCTCGAAGAAGATGCTCGCCTGGTGCTGGAGGAGCTGGAGAGGACCGCCCTCCTGCAGACACTGCAGCCAACAGTGGGCACAGAGGCAGGTGAAGGCCTCAGGGAAGCAGGTAACGGCATTCATGGACTTATGGGTAGATTCCATAGCTACTAAATTTGCCCTCTAGGAGAAAGCTCTATAGAGCTGAACGGTATGAAATAATGTTTCCTAAAACCCTCCTTAGCCTATTCTACCATCCTGTCTGTACTTCCGCTAGACTTGAGGCAAGTCTAGGCTACATAGTAAAATTATATAAAAACCCCTAACTCAAACCACCACTAACAAATACCAGCCTCTCGGGGTGACTTTGAAGAATCAGTTTTAAAGAATGGAAGCCAACTGTCCAGCAGGTCAGAACAATAAACAACACAGGCGCGGGGACTCACATGCGTAAACCCAGGAGTCTCAGGCCAGCTGAGACCCCATCTCAGCAGACAGACAGACTGATGGCCAAGAGCAGCTTTGATGAGTCTCCACACACTGACTAGGGCTCAGGACATCTGGGTAAGGATGGAGAGGCTTATGGCAGGCACTGACCTAGAACTCTCAGGTCAGAATCCTTGTCTGCATTCAGGTGCATACTGCCTCAGTGTGGAAGGGACTGGAGACGAGACACAACTTAGGGATGTTCTGTTTTTCCTTCTTTGCGTGTGTGGTGTGCCTGTATGCATGTGGGCCCATGTGGAGGGGCCCCACCATTGACACTGGGAGTTTTTCTCCAGCTCTCTACACTACCTGAGCCTGGGCCTTCTCACTCCAGATGTTTGAGCTAAGCTTCTGAGTGCTACCCAGGTGGCCTCGTGCCCAGCCAGCTTCTCCACAGGTTCTGGGGATCTGAGCTTTGGTCCTCAAGCCTGGGCAGCTAGTGCACTATGAGCCACCCCCAGCCTTGCAACCTTAGACTCCGTGCTTTAAAATATGCAGGCAAATGCTGCAGGTGGATCTCTGTGGGGCCAGCCTGGTCTACATGAGGCCAGCCTGGTGTACACGATGACTCCCCTGCTTAAAAAGAAAGGAAACATAAAGCAGAATGGTAGGTCTGACGAGACGGTGTCAAACTTTTCCAGATGCCAGTGCTGATACTCCCACCCTGAGGGGAAGCCCGAGGAAGGTAAGAAAAGCTGAACTTATTTTTTTGTTTTGTTTCCTGGACTCGATTTGTAGACCAGGCTGGCCTTGAACTCACAGCGATCCACCTGCCTCTGCCTCCCAAGTGTTGAGGTTTAAAGGCGTGCGCCACTATGCCCAGCAAAAGCTGAACTTCTTATACCCAATTTACAGAACCCTAGTTCATGACCCAAGGCTGTACTAAGGAAGTCACGCCTTAAAATAATTAGCCAGTGTCCTTCCCAAGCAGCAGCTTTCTAAACCGATGCACAGACTATGCAACCGTAACAAAACCTGAGCAGCACCTGTTCTGGGTAAATTATATAATGGGTCAGAGAAAGGAGAAGCAGGTGAGGTGCACTGCCCTGGCGCAAGGCCCCAAGTGCTGCCATGCCAGGACAGTGTGTCAGAAATGCAGTCTCTGCCCACAGGACCCCCTAGTCAAACCTGCAGATCTGCAGGGTCTGCAGGGGACTGACACATTAGTCATTGTGGGGCAGCACAAGGCACCATGGGAAGGGAACTGAAGGACGATGTGGTCCTTCCCAGGATGAGGAGTGTGTCAAGGGTAAGGCACGGAGCAAGTGACAGCACACACAGAAATGCTATGCAGTTAGTGGAGACGGAGTGCCCCCTGGGCTTGCCTTTTGCCCTGGCAGTCGGTGTTCATGTCTCCCAAGAAATCATGAGACCAACATTCACGGACTGTTAAACAGGCACTTCCCACACACCTGGACCCGAGACACCTCTGTTGCTGTAATCACCACCAGCACCCTGGCATCAATCACCCTGACAGGAGATCCCAGAGATAGGGAACAATATGGGTTCTGTGTGCAGCTAGTGAGAGGTCATCACTCAGATGTTCATGTTCCTCTAAACAGGGGGATTGTCTTAGTTAGGGATGCTATTGCTGTGATGGAACACCATGACCAAAGCAACATGGGGAGAGAAGGGTTTATTCGCCTGCTATTTCCATATCACTTTTTTTTTTTTTTAATCACTGAAGGAAATCAGGACAGGAACTCAAACAAGGCAGAAACCTGGAGGCAGGAGCTGATGCAGAGGACGGGGTGGGGTGGGGTGTGTGTGGTGGTGGTGCTGCTTACTGGCCTGCTTCTCATGGCTAGTTCAGTCTGCTTTTTTATAGAACTCAGGACCACCACCCAAACAGCCCTCCCAGAACAATTACTAATTAAGAAAATGCCCTACAGGCTTGCCGGCAGGTAGGAAGCATTTACTCAATTGAGGCTCCCTCCTAACTATGAGTCTAGTTTGTGTCAAGCTGACATAAAGATATCCAGTTCAAGGATTATCCGTAAGGCCAAGAACTGTATGTGTAAGATGTGCCTACTTTATTCTAGAATAAAAAGAAAACTATGGCTCAGCCTTTAAAACAAGGCAATTTTAACAGAAAAGATCCATGTTACGCAGAAGGCAAGTATCTAGAACCGCTTACTGACAGAAACCCCTCACACAGGGGTCACTGCGAGGTTAGGGGAACTCGAGGCAGTGACAGGGTTAATCGGGCAGGTTAAGAGCTTGAGGCCCCCAGGAGCCCCATTGAGGATTCTGAGTTCAGGGTCACTTATCTATTGTTCTGGACTTCTGGTTTCAGGCTTTCTCTGGGCAAGATTCTAACACTGTACTGAGTCGTCTTCTGGCAAGAGCCAGGAAACAACACAAGCAACACAGGGTTGCCTCTGAATGCTTCTGGAAATACTGCATTTGAAGAGAGACAACCAGTGATTGGTCTCCTCAGAACCACCCCTTAGAAAACTAAAAAAGAAGATGCCTGAAGAAAAAAACTCAGGCTGCCATCACCCCATTCTTCAGTGTTATGAGAAATAAATCCTCTATATCTCACAAGCATCACACAGTTTACTTATATGTTCATCCTGAAAATCTATAACCCGTTCTCCCATTTATATTTAGAGTTTCTTGGAAATTCACAAGTTGGGCTGGAGGGGTAGCTCAGTGGCAGAGAGGCTCCCTAGCTAGCTATGTGAAGTCTCTGTTCTGTCACGGACGCTACAAGACGGGAGAAAATGTCTCAGTGAGGGTATCAAAGGAGTGTACAGCGTGAGTGAAAAGAAAAAGGCATAAAGAGAAAGACTGGGCCAGAAGCCTCTGAAGTGATTTAAAAATAAATTACTTTGTTATGACATCTTCTCAACCATTACAAAAATGAATATATAAGTTGATTTTGGGGGTAGGGGGTGAGAGTCTCATGTACCCTGCAACAATCTGGAATTCCTAATTCTCCTGCCCACCACGTCCTGAGTGCTAGGTGTGCAAGCAGATGTCACCGTGTCCAGTGTTGGTTGTGCTGGGGTTGGAACCAGCTCACTCATGAGGTACGCACCCCACTAAGCTGCTGCCCCCCAGGAAGGCACTACCAGAGCTTGAAAAGCTCTAATGTAAAGGTGCCAGCAGCAGTGAGGGCCAGGTAAGGTCGGAACTGTTTCTCGCCGGCAAGTAGGTGTGCTCAGATTCTTGCTCTTAGCGGCTGGAGCACTGAGCCCTTGAAGACCTCCCCGTTCTCAGCCTCTGTGAGCTTCAGTGCCACAGCTGACTGCTCTAAGTGATGGGAACTCAGTTCCATTCAGCTAACAAAGGCAAAACACCCTTAGAGCTGATGCAGGGATTCAGGCTGTGGAATGGAATCCAGGCCATTAATCTTTAAGACCCAAAAGTGTGCAAATAGACCAGCATTCCATGTGCACCCGTGGCAGCCTGTAAATGACCTTGTTTGGATGTCCCAGGCCATCCAGGCGAGACAATTCCTACAGAGCACTTACACTAGCTCAACTGGTGGCGACACAGTCAACACTGGGCGTGTTGGTCTTGCTGCTGTCATCAAAGGAAGAGAGGAATGACTGGAAAGATGTGAGACTTAAGGCCTTGCTGGCCCGGGGTCAGGCTCCAGGGTCAGGCTCCTTATTTTCATGTCTAGATTTTTGCTCTAACTAACAATCAGACTTTGTACAAGTTTCAGGAATGATTTTCATAATTTTACTACACTGGCATAAATTAGCAGCATTATACGTATGTTTACACATATAGACATCTAGGACCCAGTGAATTCTTCTCAGAATGAGACAAAACACACCAGCAGATGCCTCTGTCTCCAGAGCAGGAACAGAGACCAACACATGGCCAACATTCCTGAGGGTGGCGATGCTGGCCTTCATGGATCGCAGAAGCAGCTCTGGCAGACACCACGCACGCTCAAGGCTTGCTTACACATGGAGAGTATTCTTCATTTTTACACATACACTATTTATTGTTTTTATTCAAGAAAGATACCCAATGAAAAGATTAATATCCACTGAGTACAAGCAAATTCACAGTTAATTATAAGCCAATTGCTAATCTGGTTAAAGTTTACCCCCTTGTGAGTTATGACCATGTCTCACTTAATCCATCCACACAACATCTGTTTTCAGAAAATTTGACCTCTGACCCCAGACAGTAAAGCTTTTGGGGGAAAAAACTTATGTAAACATTTAAGTGTACAATGCAGACTTTTATTATCAATCCTCTAGTCATTAATACAAAAGTCAGTAAGCTTCAACAACAGTTTCCACTGGGTACGGCCCCCATGGGGGGCAGCAACCTCTGCTGGACGGGCACTCAGCAGCAGGGATTGCTGGGTGCACTGACGGTGTCCAAGCAGAGGCGAAACTTTGTAAAGGACTTTACAGACCTGACTACAAGCACCAGTTTCAAATCAAGCCTGACATAATGCAGATGCCATATGATGTGGACTAAGGCAAAGAAATATAGAACTGTGGAAGAAACAGGTATCCAGAACCAACGGCACAGGGCCTCTCTTACCAGAAGACATCAGGTCTGATGTGCGTGTACACGAACGCAGGATGATGCTGGTTCTCCAAACAGCACAGCCTTCTAGAGAAGGCCAACCTGACCAACGGGGGCCTCCACAACCACTCAACTGCCAGGGTGGAGGAGGCTCTGAGACGTCTCTAGTCACACAGCAGGAGCACGTGTATGGGACAAGTGAATACCACAACATTCCACAACATGCCAAGAAGTCTGAGGCACAGAGCGGGAGCCCAGGGCCCAGCTGTGCTTGGGCCTTGTCCTGACCACAAAGACAGAACACGGATCAACCGCTATACATTGTCAGAGGAGGAAAAAGTGTTTTCCTAAAACAAAACAAAAGTAACAACAACAATAATGAAAGAAAGGAAGGAAGGTGGAGAGAGAGAGAGAGAGAGAGAGAGAGAGAGAGAGAGAGGAGGAGAGGAGAGAGAGAGAGAAGGAGGGAGGGAGGAGTCAGGTTTCTGGAAGTGATACGGGTAAAAGGTCATGGCAAGCTCCCCTCCTGTCAGGTCCTTCCTCTGACCAGCACGGTGTGGGTGCCACAGTCAGTCCAACTTGAAGAAGGGACCTTGGGCTTCTCTAAGCTAGTGTACTGGGCAGTGAGCGCACAGATACGTTAACAATCCCCCTCACTTCCTGAGATGAAACTGCTTGGAAAGCACTGACTCATGGGACTCTGCAGTTCCTGAAGGCTGGGGTCACCAAGCTCCACAAAGTGTAGTCACTCACTACGCAGGCCCCACACACTTAGCCCTGGTTCAAGGGCAAACAAAAGGCAGTGCCAATCAGACTTGGTTGGCATGGAGAGCTCTTGGTGAAAGTCGGTGTGAAAAGGAAAAGTTTACTTAGTTTTACTAAGCCTGAGCACACACACTTCCAGAATAACACTAATGTAATTTTTTAAACTTATAAAACAATAACCTTAAAAAATGCCACTAGGTGAGTAAGAGGCTTTTTTAACATGCAAGGCGTTTTCAATCCTCCAAAGCCTAAGCCCTGTCCTGGCAGACAGAGCTTAGGGGAAGAGCTCCCGTGAAAGGCTGTTATCAACAGGAAGTGTGTGGACAAGAATGGGCTGAACAATCAAAACCACGATCCCCACATTTCCTAGGGAAGCATGCACGCTAGTGTGAGAAGCTGGAATGTCTCATCGAAACCAGGGAGCACCACGCTGCACAGAGCTCAGATCAATGTGGAAGTTCACGGAAAATGTTGTGAGAACCACATGACCTACAGACAGAACTTCAAGTACTCTAATGGGAAAATGATCTTTTAACAACAGAACAGAACAAGTGAGGCCAAGGCTGGGACCCATTCTTGCGGCAACTAATTCAGGATGATTCTGAAATCCACTTTTGTCAGACACATACCTCTCCAGGGGCAAGCCGACGTCTTCGGACGACAGATAAGCTAGGGAAGGCTTCTCACGGGCAGTTTTAGTATCAGGAACAAGAGCCTATGCAAACTCCTGCTTTGGGAAAATGTCTTCTGTTAAAAACCAAAGAAGGGAGGGCTGGGGATCCAGGTCAGCAGTAGAGTCCTGGCCTAGTATGTGCAAGGCCCTGGGTTGGATCCCAGTGCTACCGAAACCCAAAATGGAACCAAAGCCAGGGAAGGTCTTCATGTGGATGACTGTCATTTAAGACTTTGGCGAGGTAACACAGACATCTGTGTCCCATGACCTGCAGAGGGTGTGAACGGACATCTTCGCTGTTGCTCAACTGGTGTCTCCTGCCGGGTGCTGTTCCTGGACCTCTGCAGTGTAACCGCCTGAACTTCTGTCTTCACAGGTGACACAGGTCTCCAAGAGAACAAAGGTAAGTGTGTTATTTGAGGTTAGTGTCATCTAGAGAGTTTGAAAACAAGGAAAACGCTGAATTAAGGGAAAACTTACTGGCTGGTTTTTGTCAACTTGACACAAACCTAGACATATCTGGGAAGAGGGAATCTCAACTGAGAAAATGCCTCTATCAGGCTGGTCTGTAGGCAAGTCTGTGGGGCATTTTCTGATTAGTGACTGATGTGAGAGAGCCCAGCTCACTGTGGGTGGTGCCATCCCTGGGCTGTGGCCCTGGATGCTATGAGAAAGCAGACTGAGCAAGCCATTGGGGGGTGGGGGAGACAAAACAGTAAGCAGTGCCCTTCCTGGCCTCCACACCAGCTCCTGCTGAGTTCTGCCCTAACAGGCTGGCGGGCTGGGACCTGTGAGGTGAGACACACCCTCTCCTCCTGAGGCTTTGCTTACGGTGCTTCTGGCACAACAACAGAGCCCTGACTAGGACAGAAGGCACAGAAAGGACATACATGAACAAAGCGGAAGCATCGATGAAGTAAGAGGACACCTACAAAGAGACTACCAAAAAAACTCTATACCCGAGAAAGACAAAACAGATGAAAACACCTCACTGGAGGAAGTCAAAGACACATCTGGAGAGAAACGGGAACTGAGATCTTGAAGACTAGGAAAGGGACACTGTCGTCAGAAGGAAAACGATGGACAAAGTGAGCTGTGCTGGAAGTTTCTCTGGTCTGAGTGGACTGACAGCTGTCAGAGGAACCAGAGAGGAAAGAAAGGCAAGGATGTGTGTGAAAACATAAAGGCTGAATGTCTTCCACATTTACTGAAGTCACAAACACAGCACCCAAGAGGCTCCATGGCCTCCAAATGGGATCAGCTCAGAGGGACACACCAGACACATTATAACCAGTCACACCACAGCCATCACACACAGGGCACACACCAGACACATTGTAACCAAACAGTCATACCAGAAGGCAGAGAGCTGATACAGTCCAAGTGCTTAAAGAAAAAAAATTCCTTAACCAAAAGTCCTTTATCTGGCAAAATTCCTTAAAGAGCAAAGGAGAAACCTGACAGTCCAGAGACTCAAGGGCTGGGGCAGGGTGTGACGTCACTCTGTAGTGTGGGCCAAGGGTGGGGTGGGGTGGGGGCTCTGGTTGCTGCAGCAGAGAAACTTGGTTAGATTCCAGTCACACACAGCAGCTCACAGCCACCCCTAACTCCAGTTCTCAGAGGATCTGGTGCCCTTCTCTGGCTTCTGTGGGTACCAGACATACATGTGGGTGCACAGATATATGCAGGCGAAACACCCATAGACGTAATAAAGAGAAAGGAACTGAAGAGAATACTGCAGACTAAAACTAACTCAAAGCCATATAATATTACAGCCCTGGCTTGCCAGTCCATTATATAATTTAAGAAACTAACACAGAAAAACTATTTGGGTTTGTTTTTGGGTTCTCTATAGGCATAAGGTTATCATGTAGTTTAAATTCTGATTTCCTGTCTAAGCGTTTGTGTGAACCCTGCTCCCCAATTGTCCCCATTATGTCAATAAAACAGCTTACAACCAGTCGATGAGCAGGGCAGAGACTAGGGCTGGACTTCCTGCCAGCCAGGGGAGGAGGGGTCAGGAGAGGAAGAGAGGATTGAGCCTGCGGATTCAGGTACTGTAGAGCTGCAAGGAAGATGAGGAGGAAGGAGCTGGAGCCAAGGAAAGCTGCAAAGTGCGAGTATTGCTGGGATGTTTGCTGGGAGCAAGACACAATAGCACAGGGGCTAAGCACAGACTTACACTGCTCAGACTGTGTTGTGAAGCCTTGTATTATAAAAGAGTCTCAATTATTTGTGTGATGGCTGGGTTAAGAGATAAGCTAAGAGAAACACAGTTTTATATAAATAACATCAATAGTTCTCAGTGCTCCAGTGTGGAAAGAAAATTTCCTTTAGTGTGGGCCTTTCTTATTTATTTATTTATTTACTACTATTATTATTGAGACAGGGTTTCTTTATGTAGCCTTGGATGCTCTGGACTTGCTTTGTAGACCAGGCTGGCCTAGAACTCACAGTGACCCACCTGTCTCTGTCTCCTGAGTGCTGGGATTAAAGGTGTGCACTGCCACCACAGGCTAACGTGGGCCTTTCTTTCTTTTTTAGTTTTTTGTTTTTGGAGTTTTTGAGACAGGGTTTCTATGTCTGTAAATTTGGCTGGACTTGCTTTGTAGATCAGGCTGGCCTCGAACTCAGTCAGAGACCCACCTGCCTCTGCCTCCCAAGTGCGGGAATTAAAGGACAAGTGGGTTTTTCTTATACTTCAGGAATGCATGTCTGAATCACGTATCTCTGAGAGCTCCCTCAGCTGCTCAGACTTCAGGGTGGTGTCTTTTTTTTGTTTTTTGAGACAGGGTGTCTCTGTGTAACAGCCCTGGCTGTCCCGGACTCTCTTTTTAGACCAGGCTAGATCCTCCTGCCTCTGCCTCCAGAGTGCTGGGATTAAAGGTGCGTGAGAGAGCTATTTCATCATGGCTGTGGAATGCTGGGCCACAAGCATGAGAGAGCCGTGACCGCTCACAAGGGACCTTTAAGATGGGGCCTACTGACACTTGCTCACAGGGAAAGCAGGGAGTCTCCACCCCTCACTGTAGACCCCAAGCTCCTTCCTACACTTTCCCCCAGCTCTATACAGTCTCATCTCAGCTGTCCCGGGTTCTCAGGAGGCGATGAGTGAGTACACAATGCAGGAGGGACTGAAGGGAGTGGAGGGCTCCACCTGTGGGGCTACACTATAAACTTCACACTCATGCTGGGGTGAGATGGTTTTGGTGATGTGGCTGTTTTGGGGTCACCCATGCTCTGGATGTAAGTTCAATAAACTCCCTGGTTTGCCAAGTCAGCCTTTGTTTAACAGTACTTTGGTCTGTGGCCATGCTCTACCTGGGATGAACAGACATTTGTTTATGACTCTCTAGGAAACCTCAAGAACAATGTTAAAAAGACCTGTATTCAAAACCGGGTACACACTGTACCAATTATTTAACGTGTACACACTTTGTATTTAAAACGCAAAGGTAACTGTGAGGATGAAGAACACTAGCTACCTGGCCGCCACCACGTAGTCACCACATGAGTGTTACATGCTTACTGGGAGGTGTCTGTCTTGAGGGGCAGTCTGTCTGTGGATCCAGGACTGCACCTTGGCTAGCTCCTCCTTCTGCGCAGGAGAGAACTGGGGCTGGCGCTGCTCCATGCTGCTGAGCTTTTCCAGGTCCTCTCTCAGCACCTCTTCTCTAGCCCTAAGGACAGCGAGGGCCCGTCAACAGCACGTCTCTTCCCTGATGAGCACTTACACCTGTTGACTTACGACATAACTGAATTATCTGCCACAGTGACACAGCAAGCAGGCTTCTTGGTGGAAAGCAGTGTGATATTTAAATGAATCACATCAAGAAATGCATTTCCTTTAGGCCTCTTCTGTCAGAGGGAAAAGGAAACTTTTGAATGTGTGCCCCTGAGAAGCACAGCACATGTGCTCTCATCTCCTGGTTTTGGAGAACAGTGCGTTTGTTCTGTATGAATCTGTATATGCATGACTGCAATTCTTCCTTCAAGAATCATTTGCTGGGCTGGAGAGATGGCTCAGAGGTTAAGTGCACTGACTGCTCCTCTGGAGGTCCTGAGTTCAGTTTCCAGCAACCACATGGTGGCTCACAGCCATCTATAATGTGATCTGATGCCCTCTGCTGGCCTGAAGGTGTACATGCAGACAGAACATTGTATACATAATAATGAATAGTTTTTTTTTTTTTTTTAAATAAAAAGAAGGTTGGGGGGGCGGGGAAGAAAAGAAAAGAAAAGAAGCTTCGGGCTCATTTGGGCTGGAGAGGCGGCTCTGAGGTTAAGAGCACTGACTGCTCTTCCAGAGGTCTTGAGTTCAATTCCCAGCAACCACACGGTGGCAGCTCACAGCCATCTGTAATGTGATGCCCTCTGCTGGCCTGCAGGTGTACGTTCAGGTAGAGCACTGTATACACAGTAATAAATAAATGAATCTTTAAAAAAATCATTTGCTGCTTGAATTTAAATAAACAAATTTGAAAACACAATTTTTTCTACAACTGTATATAAAACATTTAAAAGTCGTTTTACATAGAACAAGCGCACTAGAACACCCCCCCACCTCCAAAATAGCCAGTGTGACGGCTTGAAGCACTTCTGGCCACGCCTGACGACTAGATGCTGCCCTTTACCTCTTTGTACACATGCAGCAGCCAAGGTGCTTCCCCTCTCACCAAGCCTAGTGGCCCGAGTCTGACTCTGGGACATTCATGGTAAACAAAGACAACAGGCTTCCACATGTGTGCCATGGCACAGTTGCACATGTACAAAGTAATTAAACTGCAACATAACATTTTTAGAACTAAGAAACAAATGGTGCAAGCATTAAGCCGTCTTCCAGAAGTGCTGCCGTACCTCTCCGGCACCTGGTATGTCATGAGGACACACTCTGGCGTTCGCTCTATCATTCTCCAGATGGACTCCTCAGCCGTCCCGGGAAAAGCTGCATTTCTCTGTCGATGCTGCGACCTCTGTCCATTTTCAGAGGCTTCAGAAGAATTGTCACCGCGACTCAAGGACACGCTGCTGGCACTGCTTCCTATCAAACATCAGCAAGATGGGGAACACCTGTCAGAAGCTGATTTGCTAAAGTCGTGTTCAAACTTTGGCAACTACCTTCCCATGCCAGCAGTGGCAGTTTGTAAAGGTGTTAACCAGATACTTACCAAATGACCTAACAATTCCAAATGACTCACAGCATTACTGCTCATAGGCCCAGACCAGAAGCAGCAGCCCAGAGAGGGAAACCCCAATAACCATCCATACAGTGTAGTCCCAACACCCATCTGTACAGTGAGTCTCAGGAACAGCTGGTACAGTGCGACACCAATAACCATCCATACAGTGCAATTCTCTTGAGCAACAGGAAGGAACAGACCAGCACTACATACAGTAAGAATGACTCTCAACAGCATTATTCTGAGAGACTCAAACACAAAAGGCCGTTTGTCCACAGTGACCACTCAGGTTATGGTAAACTGCAGACAAGTGGCAGAAAGCACACCAGTGTGCCAGGACAGAGGACCAGGGCAGTGGTTGATGGTCAGTCCAAATAGAATACATCCTCACAGGCACACGCTTGACCACTTGGGCCCCAGTTTGTGGCACTGTTCTGGGGTAGAACCTTCCAGGCAGGATGCACAGGATTGGGTAGGTCTCTAAAGTTATAACTTGGCCCCACTTCAGGTCTGAGCACTGTATTTCCTGTCTGCTGTGCTGAGGTCCCTCCACCTCAGACCAAGACGATCCTCCCTGCCATGATACACCGTACCCTCTGATCTGTGAGCCAAAATAAACCCTTCCTCCTGTAAGTTGCGTCAGTCAGATATTCTGTCACAGCAATGAGAAAAGTAATGAACACGACTGTAAAAGGTTACAGAAGAACTTTCCAGAGCAACAGCAATATTCTCGGTGGTAGCTGTGACAGTTATACCAACATCAATTTTGTCAAATATAAACATGCTCGAAAGAAAGCCTACAAAAGGGTATGTGCATTTGTGTGTGCACATGAGCACAAAACTTTCTTTATACACTGGTGTCCAAGCTAAGCCGCCTTGGATAAAGCGACCTGGTAACAGCATGAAAGGCTGTCTTTCCTGGTGAATTACCTGAGGCAGCTGCAGACAGAGACCCCTGGTGAACTGATGCTGTGGCCAGCTCACCGGTGGCACAGTGACTGCTCCTACTGCCACTGTGACCTGTAACACAGTGCTGGAAGGGAGGACACAAAGACAGTTAACACCCGAGACTTCACTGGCAGGCAGATCGTCAACTTCACATGTTGATTGGAATGAGACTCACACATGTAAGTGAGAAGTGACAAAGCTTAAGGCTGACGTCAAGAATACAGTTAAAGGTTCTTTGGAACTGCTGCATCTTGAACACCAGCTGCAAGCCAGGTACCATGCAAGTGTGGGATTTCATTTGTTTCTGTCACCTGGCAAACCTGTGTGGACATTTGATATGTTCTAAGCAGTGTGTCAAACTCTAGGAACACAATAGCAGGTGAGACAAAGGCTCAGTCAGGCCTCTGAGAAACCAGACGCAGAGGGAGAAGCACCATGTAATACTGTCTCATTCTGCCCTGAGCATAAGCTACAGCAGACAGCTGTCTTCCCAGCTTTCTCATAAAGAGACACACAAGCCAAGCCATGGGCCTCATAGGAGCTGGCCCATCTAACTAGAGAGCCAACTGCCCAGAGTTGCTCTTTGACCTCCACGTGCACTGTGGCACGTGAGTACCCACCCCAACCCCCACCCAAAGAAAACAAACTGTACTTGAATTTAAAGTATTTATCATGTGCATATGGACAGGTGCACAAGTGTTTGCAGGTGCCTGCAGAGGACAGACACGAACTTTGGATCCTTCGGTGTTAGAGTTACAGGTGTTTGCCAGACAGCTGATACGTGTGCTGGGATCTGCTCTGGCCCTCAAGAACAATTACCTAGCTCCCGGCTGCTTGCCGTCTCATTTCCTAGGCCCCCAAGACTTTTCACTCACCATCACAAGTAGTGACTGGGAGACAGCTAGTCAGGCAGGAGCCCTCAGCCTGCCTGCAGAGGACCTGAGAACAGTTTCTGTCACCCACACGGCAGCTTACAACTGTAGGGGACTCCAGTTCCAGGGGATCCAGCTACCTCCTCTGGTATGCACCTGGTGCATACAACATGCCTGCTGGCAAAATACTCATGTACACAAACACATATTTTTTATTGTATGCCTAAATGCAGGAATGCCAGACCACGAAGGGTTATCTGATAAATAAATCTGGAAATGCTTCTTTAGGTAAAGAGTTTGAAAAGTTAAAGAAAATTTACCTAAAAATTTTCAATTTTGAAAATGTATACGCACAGAAGAATAAGCCGCCTACTTTCTGATAATGCCAAACATTGGTTCCTACCTTAGCCCCACCCCTGCTCTATGTATATATGCAGAAAGGCATGAACTCTGCATCTCCAAAGAGGAGGCAGTAATATTTTAAGAGCCAGAGGAACAAGATGTCAGTACTGTGAGACTGTGCCCCCGCTAAAGAATATCAGGGAAGCTATGAAGTCTCAACAACATGGGTCTCTGAATAAGACTGAACAAGGACAACACCAACAGACATGCTAACACGGAAGGGCTGCAACCCAGACAAAGAGCTACAAGGAACTAGGAACGCTAAGGGCGGGAGGAAACAGTCTTCCCCAGGAAGAGTCTTCCAGTTAGTTATCCAATAGCTGGCAGTAAGCCCTGAAGTCACACACACAGAAGCAATGCCGTATGGACTGAGCAGACAGGCTTACATATTTGACAACATGCACATACACAGTATTTATACGCATCTAAGAATACACACACGCTGTATTTATATATTAAGGCATACATCTATAACAAAAACAAAAAGGGAAAAGGTCACAACTGACAAGAGTAAGAGAGAATACAAGAGAGGGGCTCGGGGAAGGAAAAGGAAAGGGGAGAACAATGTACTTTTATTTTAACTAAAAAATTTTTAAGTATAAATTCTAAATTCATATCCTGTCATATGGCTCATTCCCCTTTCTAGACCACAACTCCAACTATAATTTATAAGAAATTATCACATAAAGTTTAATACCTGGGTATCAAATTTTAAAAGGAGGTGGTGCACGCCTTTCATCCCAGCACTTGGGAGGCAGAGACAGGCAGATCTCTGAGTCTGAGGCCAGCCTGGTCTACAGAGTGAGTTCCAGAACAGCCAAGGCTACACAGAGAAACCTTATCTCAAAAAAAAAAAAAAAAAAAAAAAAAAAAGAATTTTTTTTTTTTCGAAGACAGATTTGTGAAAACCCTCCCAAGCATCATTTCTGTCCTACAAGTAGACAGGGCCACACTTCTTATTTCTCACTCACTCAGATACTGACAGCATCACTCACACACTCAGCATCTGGGCCTCTTCTCACTGGAGCTGCAGACTCAGCTGGTGCAGGCATCTCCTCCTGCAGTAAGTTTAGCTGTAATGGCGAGCTGCTCCTTGAACTAATAAATGGACGCTCTTCACTGTGTGTCTCCCAGTTCTCCTCCACTCTCCTTTGGCTGTGGTCTGAAGAAGCTGGTTCCAGGTTTGGAGCCAATACTGGTACTGAGGGTGTCACTTCAGAGAAGCCTGTGGCCCCCAGGAATGGATACGGGGAGAACGATGCTGCCCACAGAGGAAAGATGGGGGTGCTGTGCAGGTACATGGTCATGAACGTGTCCAGGCAAGCAGAAGGGAGAGCTGAAACAGGCTGAGGGCATGCAGCTGCAGCTCCGCAGGCTGCATGGTCACTCACTCCCAGAGAAGCCACAGCTTGGAGGGGGAAAGATGGAAGGAGATAAGGGGCCTGCCTGGGAAGCACCAGGGCTGACGGCAAAGCTAGGCTCTCGGCGTGGGGAAACGAGGCCCCAGCGGGGCTCCAGGGCTGCATGTCTGGAAGGAGTCCTCGGACATGGGAACAGAAGTCAGCACTGGGGCTGCTACTGTTCAAAGGCACCGGCAGCTTCTTCCGTTTGGGCTTCTGTCTCTCGCTTGCAGCACATCTGGTGTGCTTAGTAGCAGAACCTGTTGAAACGATAAAGACGGGCATGTTGCAGAAAAAGTAAATAAACAAAGTCATTGCAGGTAATTTCAAGTATGGTTTAATGAATTAATTATTTGCCAATACTTTTAAAAATACAAAAAGTTGTTCTAAATCAACAAAAATTCTAGGTAAAAATTAGTGCTCCAAATTCAACCAAATCCAGCACCTTTATCAGTTTCTTATAAAACCTGTTCTTGGATCCAGGCTCTGATACGCCCCACCATAAACTGTGGAGTAAGTGAAATAACTCACTGTTCACCCTTCTTTCTGGTACAGCTGGCTCTGCACAACGGCACAGCTGCACAGCTACAGACTGAAAATGAACATGTGCAGACTCCTCACTGTTCCTACAGTTCTAACAATGCAGTGTGTTAAGTGTTACGTAAGAGGTAAGTTCAAGGGTAATGGACACACAGAATGTGAGTGGACCATGCACAAACATTACAGCCTTTTAATGAAGGCCTTGCATGTCTGTGGAGTCCTTCCTGGGATTTCCCACTGACAGAGAGAGACAGCTCAGATTAGGTGTGGCTCCCCTCGATCTACAGATGGAAGGACACAGTCTCAGGTGTCAGTACCTTCAGCAGAGGAGTACTTAGCACTGTCTCTGCTTCCCTGCTGAAGACAGCAGCTGTAAGGGGAGGTCAGGGTCTTCTCTCGGAACCTGTCGACACAGTTCTGTTGCTCCTTCTGTGTGTGTGCGGAGAGGACAGCTGCGGTGAGCCCCACATGCTGAAATTCTTCTGTGGTCAGGTGAGATGGCTGTGTTCTCACGGTCCAGGGCTTACAAGCTAAGGCAACACCCTCTGCTGAGATCACAGAAAACAGATTTAATCATATTTAATAGCAATGGGTTATTCTTATTTTATAATTGCCTTTCAATAAATTTCTACAAACATAATCATTGGACTATAAAAACTTCAATACAGTACTAAATTCTTCTCATCTTTCTTTACATATATATTTATTTATGGTTATAAAATATACAGCTAATTTACTTAGATCTTGCTTTATATACATTTAATAACTTTACATCTTTAGATTTTTGGTCAAAATTATTAATTTAGAAGCAGAGCATGGAACTGCCTGTGTAACCTATTGAGTTCATGGCCCTCCTGTTCAGGCTCCTGAGCACTGGGATTACGGGTGTGTGCCATCACATCGAGCCTTTGAACTTCTTTTTGTTTGAGACAAAATTTCTCTATGCAGTCCTGGAACTCACTCTGTAGACCAGGCCTTGAATTCAGAAATCCACCTGCCTCTGTCTCCTGAGCGTGCCCCACTCTACTTGGCTCAATTGAATATTTAAATAGGTAACATATTCACATGATTCAAACACCAAATTTTAAAAACCAAGTTAGTAAATTCCTCCTGTCCCTTCCACTCTCTACCCAGTTCCACTCTTCTCCTGCTCTTCTACTTTCTTTACATGCAGATAAAGGAGCATGAGCACAGAGGCTCACTGGCTGCCTGCTGGCCCTGTTTTCTCTGAAAAGGCATGCATGGACACTGGCCTGCCATCCCCACTTCCTACTCCTTGGGGAATTTAACAGTACATAGCCATCTCACACTCTTTACACGCAGCAGAGCACCCACTGTATTCACGCGTGCACCTGCATGCGCCTATACATGTGTTAGGAAACCTGCCTTCCCACCTCCCACAGCTATGCAGTACCCTGGTAACCTGGCTAGGTTTGGGCTCGTGCCACTTCCAGAAATGGCCTCTGACTTGGTTTGAAACAACTTAAGTGCTGTGGCCTGCAAGGACAAGGCTGATTTTCTTGCCTCAAACAATGAACATAGTGGACACAATTATGAAATAAAAGGTTTCAGAGCCCTGAGCCTCAGGTGGAGTCTAATCAGCTACGAGGTAAGCTTCCAGGAGAGCAGTGGCGAAGAGGGCTCCAGAGAGGCAGACAGTCCCCCATCCCCACTCAAGGGAAGGTTTCCCTTGGGTTCTAGGGTGAAAGTGGACTCTCAGAGACAGAGGGAATGACATCTCAAGCTTAAAAAAGCAGTGCTTCCTTCACAGGCCAGATTAGAAAAGCTCATCTCTGGGCCAACCAGATGGCTCAGCAGGTAAAGGTGCTTGTCATGTAAGCCTGGTGACTTGACCCCAAAAAGTTGTCCTCTGACCCCTACACCTGTTCTCTGTCTCTGTCTCTGTCTCTCTCTCTCTCACACACACACACACACACACACACACACACACACACACACACACACACACACACAAATGATGCAGGAGCACACGCACATGCAACATACACATTTTAAAAGAGAGAGAGAGAAAAAAAAGCAAGCCTTTCCCGTGGTTGTGAACGGAGGCTTCAGTAGCAGGGATACATCAGGCCTAGATGCTTGGGTCACTCCTTAATAGATTTTAAAAGTGAAGTCTGAAAGAACCAGTCTGCTTCCGGGAAATTTAACTGGGTCTCAAAATAAATTCTCCCAAACTTTCTCAGAAATACAAAAACACTGTGACTCATTTAATAGTAGCCTGCATCCAATAAGAAACAACTACCAGTCATACCGATGTACTGATGCACACCTTTAGTCACTGCACTCAGGAGGCAGGGGCCGGTGGATCTATCGAGCTCCAAGACAGGAAAGGCTACTCAGAGGAACCACGTCTGAATCCCCCAATTAACATAGTTCGCCACAGCCAGAAAGCACATGTTACATATCATCAATCCTACATCTGAGACTTAAACTCCATCACAAGGTAGTTTATATGTCAGCATGCCTCCCGAGTGTGCTGGAAAAGAAGGGGCACCACGGTCAGCTGTGCAGTGTCTGCTGAAGATTACTCAGGTCAAGATGACCAACACCGTCACTCAGCCACTTCTTATGCACGTTTTACAAGTACTCTTAGTATTTTTAATCACATGCACCTGTATGCATCTGTGGATAGGCATGTCCACATGACTGTTCATGTGCTCGGAGGCCTGGAGCTGGAGTGACAAGTAGTTTTGAGCCACCTGACATGGATGCTGGGAACTGAACCTGGGTCCTCTGGAAGAGCAGCAAGGACTTTTAGCCATAGAGCCATCTCTCACATGCATTATGTACACTTTTGCCCAAATGTTTTATCAGCTGCAGACTAAGTGTCTCCACAGCCACAGTTAGGTCACATTTTCTAACCGTGGCTGTGGAAAGTCTAATTTTCTCTTTGAGTCTTAGCCATTTTTTCTTCCTATTTTTCTAAGCTCCACTACTACTGCCATGTCTCCCTAGAGAGGTCACCTGCCAGCCTTCCCACATGACATGCTGCTGACACGGCAGTCTTGAGCCGTTTCCCGTCCCTTTAGATTTGTTACCTGACCTCTCTCCACTTACTCTCCACTCATTTTTCCTCTTACGAGTGCATGCATGTGCTAGGTCTAAACAGGGTTTTTATGCATGTGAGTGCAGGAGCTGAGGAGGCCAGAAGACAGTGTCAAATGCCTGGAGTCTCCTGACGTGGGTGTCGGAAACAGGACATGGGTGCTCATGCCTTAACTGCTGAGCCATCTCGAGTCCTGCACAGCCCTTCCTCGACTTGATCTGAAGTGTACTCTAGAGGCAGCTCACAGGCAGGTGGTGTTGATCTCTGTTTCTACTCTGGTCATCTTAGCCTTCCTCTGTTTGTTTTGAAACAGTACCTCAACACATCATCCAGGCTGGCCAAGAATGGACAATCCTCCTGTTTTTACTTCCCAAATGCTGGGGTTGCAGGCGTGGCATCTATCTCACTGAAGCTGTCTCCCGAGAAGTCTGGTTCACCGGTGCTCACCGTTGCCTGAGGTCTCCATGCCCTGGCCATTCCTGCTTTGCTTTCCCTCCCAGGATCCACCGGATGTGATCACCGGTGGCCACATGACTGTTGAAGACCAATCTGATGTCCTGCTTACCACTCATAGGCAACTGACTCAGGGGAAGTTACTCCTTGAGTTTATGGCTTAGTTGTCCTAAGTAATAAAGGTGGCAAGGAATGCCCTGTGCTCATCTTTGTCAGACAGGAGCCCACTACAGGGTGAAGCTGTAAACTTAGGCAGTAGGACTTGTGAACATCTAAATGCAGTCAAGCTGGCCAACTTAGTTACTGCTGCCATGACTCCTCCCAACAGTTCCCTGAGACGGAGGGTGTGGAGACAAGCTGTGTGACAGCAGAGCACATTCTGATTGGCCAAAGATGAGACGATTTTATCAGAACTGAGCTAGGATTCAGGACAGGAGCAAATGCACAGTGTTTGTTTGGTCACACTTTGGGTGGGAGGGCACTCTGTTGGGGAGGTGTTTGTTGTTGTGGGTACAGTCCATCATCGTGGGAACGCAAGGCAGCAGTGCTGTCAGGCAGCTGGGCTGTACCTCAAATCATGAGCCAGCACCGCCCCGTTTGCCTTAGGTTGTGGCAGTCAGGAATTCTGTCGCTGAGATGAGAGCAGTAGCCAATACAACTCCCAGGAACGGCGACCAGAACTTCCACTGCGACTACTCAGCCCACGTCAGCCAATACGCACTGGACATCAGTAGGCAAGCTGAGGACAACCCCAATACCTGACTCAGGAGATGACGCGTCACCACCCGTCCTCCTAAGTCATTATGAAAGACCAAAAGTCAAAAGGACAGGAAGCAACGAAAAAGAGTAAAAAGGTCAGTATCAGAATAATTTGCTGTGTAAGTGTGTTGTAAAGGACACGCGCCATTGAACATATGTGTGACTCATTTAGTTGCTGGTACACATTCAACGTGTGAAAGACACTTTTTAAAAAGATCAGTGAAATAGGCCGGAGAAATAGCTCAGAGGTTAAAAGTATTTGCTGCTCTTTCAGAGGACCCAGGTTTGGTCCTAGTACCCACACATGGTGGCTCACAACCGCCTCCAACACCAGTTCCAGGGGATGTGCCCCTCTTCTAGCCCCTGTGGGCACCAGGCACATACACGATACATATGCACATATTCAGGCAAAGCCTCCATACACATAAAATACAATCCCTAGGGAAAATAAAACCAGCCGCAGGACCCAGTGCAGCACCCAGGGAACCGCATCAATCATGGTGAACATAAAGAACCTCTGCCCCACTGTCCCCAGCAGTTCTAAGAGCCCCACACCATCAGCTGACCCTATCAACACATTACATACTTGAGACGTACAGACTGTAGTGTATAACCAACACAAACACGGTGACATTTCTTAATTAGCTTAACTGAATGAAAGACAGGGCAAAGTGGTTAAAGCAGAGACACGGTAGTTAAGCAGATGGTAGTTAACAGGCTCTCTACGCATCAAAACGCAAAGGTGGTACCTGACTGTAGGGGCGGGACAGGGACAGCGGTGCTGCTGCAGCTGCACTGGCTTACGGCAGACCCCACGCTCGGAGCGGCAGTGGACAGTGTCCGTGCAGCACCACCTCCGGCGGCTGTGGGTAGTCTAGCTGTTGTTTCCAGCTCAGGTATGTTCTGGATATGTTCAGCATCTGCTGGCATATGAGAAACTGATGGTGAAAAAGTGCTAAACGGAAGCTTACATCAGTCAGTGACTGGCAAATGAAAGCCATCGGCCGCACAGACAGAAGGCGACACGAGGACTCTGGGACTAAGTTATGGCATCCACCCTGAGAGCACTCCCGCTACCTCGCAGTGCCGGGCTGCTGTCCTCCTCCTGGTTTTGCTTGGCTTCTTCTGAGGATGAAGACGTGTTTGTGCAGGATATGCACTTCCTTTTCAAGGCCGGGAGACTGTAGCTTGTCAGGTACCTACCACGACAGAACTAGGCCGAGTCTTGTTGGCTGCACCAGGCCACTCCCACTTCTGTGCTTTGCTTATGCCTTGGATGGATAGGGGACTTGGTCCTTCCTTCTTGGGTGAAGTCAGCCCAGCCATCCTAGCTTGGGCCACTGGCTTACAATCTCTATTAACTGGTCTCCACATCTTGACCATTTAATTCTGACCAGCTTAGTTCTCACTACCCGACAGCTCTTCGCAGAAGAGATGCGGCTTCTTACTTTCTGCGTCCTCCATAATGTTCAATAAACTGTGACCTGTGTGTATCAGGCACTCCATGGCTAAGAGAGAGGACTGAGCACCACTGTCTCCAGCAACTCCAAGAGCACCACATGGTCAGCTGACCCTACCATCTATAGTATGGAATCAATACAAACATCTCTGAAGATGCTATGCGGCCTTACAGTGATGAGCTAGGCTTCTGGCTAAAACTGACATCACCGAAACTTGTGTTTCTTACCTGATGACACTGTCGATACAATTCATCTGCTGGTAGGATGAGCTGTGCTCTTCTCGCCCCACATCGTCACAAGAGCCAGTACACATGCTTTTATATTTCAGTGTCTCAAAGGAAGAAAAGTCCTTTTGCTCATCTGAAAGAAAATGAAAGGATATACAATTAAAAGTGTTTAGCATGTATTAAGAAAATATTCAACAGAGTAAGCTCATAACATACATTTAAAGAATATCACGCAGTGTATTTACTATCATTAAACATGAACTCAGATATGAATAACTGACAACAAGTATATCAGTAAAGTGAATAAAGTAAGGCACAAAAGCAAGCCTCACAGGATGAATTCACTGCTATTTCTAAAAGGAGCGAAACATGCATCTCAGGCAAGGACCACTAAGACAACTATCAGATGACAGGCTGGGGGGACGCCCAATGCCAAGCTAGTATTATTTATTACAACTGGTTAAGACGCCTAGTCGCTGTGTGTCACCATGCCTTGTGCACTACCTGTGCACTCAACACCTACAGAGTTGGTCAGTGGGCATGAAGTCTGGGATAGCTGGTATCACACATATGTTATGTGTTGCTAGGTAGAGCACACAGCATTACTGCCTATGCAGAGCCTCTATGGTGAGTGAATGGCTGTTGTGCTGTCCCACACGCTAGCCACCATGGCGTGAAGCACTGGAATTGATCTGAATTTGAACTTAAGACTGTCAAATGTGGCTAGTGGCCCAGGTGTGGAGAGAAGGAAAAGCCTCCAGGCTGGAGACGCAGAGAACCTCAGCCTCCTGTAGAGCTGAGGCCAACTCTGTAGAGAAAGAGCCCAACAGAGGAAACAGAAACACACAGGCAGGGATAGGAAACGCCGCACGGCACACTGCTCAGAGTTGTGGCATCAGCTGCTGCTGCTATTCTTCGTGATGGGCATTTCCAGCTGACCTGGAGAGGGCCATCTTTTAAAAAATATTTATTTTTATGTGCATTGGTGTCTTGCCTACATGTGTGTCTGTGTGAGGGTGTTGGATTCCCTGGAACTGGAATGACAGACAGTTGCTGAGTTGCCATGTAGGTGTTGGGAACTGAACCCGGGCCCATCTGGAAGAACAGCCAGTGCTATTAAGCACTGAGCCATCTCTTCAGACAGGGAGAGACCTATCTTACCAGGCTTTTTAGGAAAATGACTTCTTGCATAGCCTCATGTCAACTCTACAGAAACAGCAGTGTCTGCTCCTACATACCCTCCCGGGGCATCCACTAACACAGTAATGTGATAAAACCATGATATCACAAAGGAGGAGTGCTTTTCTTTTTTTCTTTTTTCTTTTGAGATAGGATTTCTGTGTAGCCTTGACTGTCCTAGACTCACTTTGTAGACCACGCTGGCCTCGAACTCATAGTGATCTGCCTGCCTCTGCCTCTCAACTGCTGGGATTAAAGGCGTGCGCCACCATGCCCAGCTTGAGGAAGAATGCTTTTTACTGAAGACTCTTACTTCAGGGTCCAGCGCAATCTCAGTGAATCTGGTGGTCACACCATAAGTGTAACTTGGTCCCTTGGTCTTGACCTATTCCTCCAGTTGTTTATCAGTATAGGCACATGGCTATCTAATTTGTTGGGTTATAAACCAACACTATCATGGTGAATTTTGTAAGTCAAATTATCCCAGCTTGGGCTATTTGTAGCTCTTCCAAGCCACCTGCTCCCTGTGCCATTCCAATGTCTGTCTGTCTGCCTGCCAGCTTCTTGAGTGTCTTTACTCTCTAGCCTTGGTTCCTTTTGTTTGGAAAACCTACACTCAGAAACACAGAGCTTCATGTCAGGTATGTGTCTGTGCTTGTAAGCTCTGACACTGGTCAGAGCTGATATACAGGTCTGTGTGACAACCTTTGTCCATCTGTCCATCCACTCATCCAGCTGAATGCTTGAGTTTTTCCACATGTTTCTACGGCCAGTCCAGGATAATTTATTCCAGAATTCTCCTTTGATTACTAAACCGTCTACAACAGTGAGATACCTTGTCACCACTATCTATAATGTTTGTATCAATTTGTTCAACCTTAGTATACATACAAAGTAACTTGTGAACTCTTGTGGCGATAAACACACCATCCTGGATACAGTGTTTACACACATTAGTCTGCTGTATCTGGTATCTAGTTAAAGTATGAGCCACTTAGCCTCACCTCCTGGAGTATGTTTATGACATGCATGCTTAGCAGATTTAGCCACATATGGCTCTGTGTTCTCTCTACATTCTGCGATGGGATAAATGTTTATGGATCTTGGCAAGTGCAGATTCTCCCAGCTCCCCCTTTAGAGTTGGCTCTTCTCTTTCAGCCTTAGTGTGTATCCCCACCACTTGTGCCTGTGCTTGCTTCCTGTGGTTTCAGCATGTGCTGTTTTTAGTTTTCTGGAGAACAGGAGATTGAGCCCAGAGCTTTGCATATCCTAGGCCAGGCTCTACCACCAACTCCATGGCTTCAGTTATTCATAGTCACTTGTAAACTTAAAAAAAAAAAAAAAAAAAAAAAAAAAATCAGGTGGAAAGTTGCAGATAACTGTTCCTGTCAGACTGTGCACTGTTCTAAATAATGTGCTGCAGCCTCACTGTTCTGCCCCATCCCACATGGGATAAAAGTCATCTTTGTCCAGTGTATGAACACTGTTTATGTTACCCAGCCGACACCATGCTGGGCGGAATAGTTCGGCATACCCAGACACTTCCTGAGCTCCTTAGGTCAAGAGTAGATATACTCCGTCACAATACCTGTTGTTCGCCATCCTTCATCTGACTCACACGGTGCTCAGGGTTCACCTCCAATTATCACCCCATTTCAGAGGCAAAGACAGACAACTGTGTGTCCTCCAAACTCCCCCACCAGGTTGCAATAGTGCTGCCATGTTTTGCTTGTGTGTCATAAATGAAGAATACTATTTTCAGTTGTTATCTTTGAAGTCAATGAGAAGTAAAACTTACTTTCTTTTATCCCTCATGCAGTAATTTTCACTCCTTAGTATAGTTAGGTTTTGTTTCATATTTCTTCTGTGGTAACAAATTCCTGGGGAGCCTGGCAGTGGTGGCGCACGCCTTCAATCCCAGCACTCAGGAGGCAGAGGCAGGTGGATCTCTGTGAGTTCAAGACCAGCCTGGTCTACAAAGCCAGTCCAAGACAGCTAAGGCTACACAGAGAAACCCTGTCTCAAACAAACAAACAAACAAATAAACAAATGCAAACAAACAAAAAACCAAAAAGAAAAAGAAAGAAAGAAAGAAAGAAAGAAAGAAAGAAAGAAAAGAAAAGAAAATTCCTGGGGCTAGACAGTGGTTAAGAGTGAGCACTGCTCTTCCAGGGGATCTGAGTTAAATTCCCAGCACCCATGTTGGGTGGCTACAGCTCTAGGAGACCCAACACCTCTAGCCTCCATGGGCACCCACACTCAATTCAAATACATCATTAGAAAAAAAGAAAAAGAAAAAGAAATTCCTTGACATTTTTGGTAGAAAAGTGTTGTCAAGTTTCCAGATGATTGAGAAATCTGATTCTGAAGGATTTCCCACCAGGTACAGAGCTCTGTGCTGACAGTTTTTTCTTTGAAGATGCAGTTTATTGTCTTCCTGAAGAAAGGCATTGTGAAGTCTTATCTGTGGTCATCTGTCTCATGCTGCCTACACAAGTCTCTCTTTGGTTTTGTTTTCAGCAGTTCAAACAAGGAATGACAAAGTAGGTTTTTAAAAATAATGTTGGTTTTGTTTATTTGTTTTTGTTTTTTAAATACTGATGTTCTTTGAATCTGCAGAAAATCTTGATTGTTATGTCTTCACATATTTCTTCTAGCATCCCAATCAATCCCATATTAGAGTTTGATATGACCCCTGGACTAAAACTGTTTCTGTTTTAGTCTGAGTAATCTAAGTAATATCTGAAGCAATCTATCTTAGAGCTTGCCGACTCTTCTGGTGCTTTGATGGCAACCATTTTTCGTGTCAGATTTGCTGAAACCTTGTTCTCCAGAGTATGTAAGCATCAACTGACCTGGGTCGCATGAACTTTTAAATCAGAGACAAACCAATAGCAAAGAGGCAGCAGGCTACACACAGTACCGCCAGCATTTCTAACAGGTTCACCTGGCCCTTTCTTTCCATTCCTTCTCAGAGTGAGCCTTGCCCATGGCCCACTTTGCCCAACAGCCTCACAATGTACCATTCACAGCTATCTTACCTTGCCAGGTAATTCCACTGCTGTGTGTTTCAGTCTTCTTTCAGGGCCCACTTTGTCTCTTGGGAGGCAACATTCCCCTTCTTGGTCTTAAGTAAACTATTTATCAAAAGGTCAGCAGCCTGTCCAGGACAGCAGAAACAGAGCAGCCGTTTCCCTGTAAAGGCCTGTGCTTGGATTAGCAGACTTAGGGCGGGCTTGCAGCTTGTTATTACTATGGTTTTATGAGCGATTCAGCTTCCAAATTCCTCTCGACAGACTTTGAGCCTCAAGATCTGGGTATCTGTTCCACTTCCAGCTCTTGTCATCCCTTTGCATTTATCTCAGCGAGGATCTGTCCCTGGCAAGTGGCTCGACTCAGCAGGCCAGCGCACAGCAGGGCAGTGTTTGCAGCTCATCTGTCCTGTCAGCCCGAGTCTGTCCTTGGATTCTAGGACTGCTAGCTGCTGCTTCAGTAATCCAACTAGGTGAAGAACAGATTTCTGTCTTTTTCTAAGTGTGGAGTGATGCTCTCTCTTTATTCCTGAGCAGAAAATGGAAGCACTCTCACATCCCGTGTGAAGGGGTGGGCCACCTTATAAAGGCACTGAAGGCTGGTGTGGTGCATTCAGTCCTAGCGTGCTGGAGGCGCCTACGGAGGGACCCTTTTACCTCAGGAGCTGAGCTAGCCAGGGTGATATAGCGAGATTCCATCAGAAACACCGGTGACACGAAGAGAGCAAGTGAGGCTCTTTTTGCTGTTTCATCTTTCTGTCACGAAGGGAGAGCTTTTCCTTTTCCTTTGGAGCATGTGGGGGATTCAAGCTCATCCTTGGAAGCAGAGTCAGGGCTCTTATTAAATACTGTGCCTCCCACACCTTCACCCTACACATCCCACCTTTCCACACCATGAGAAATAAATGTCTTCTTGTTTGGAAATTCTCAGAAAAAATAAATTGTGGGGAAAGACAGCACCTCATTTTACAGCCCTGAATGGCCTGACACTCGCCATGAAGAACAGGTTGGCCTTGAACTCATAAAGATATACCTGCCTGTGCAGAGGTTGAAGGTATACACTATTATGCCTGGAAATCTCAGAAACTTTGATGTAACTGCACACAATGATTTGAGGTTTTTTGGGGGTAGGGGTGCTACTTATCTGTGCATGTATAAGTGGAGATCAAAAGTCAACTTTGGGCATCTTCTGTAATTCTCCACTTTACTTTTTGATATAGGGCCTTTCACTGAACCTGGAGCCCACTTTGTGACTGGCAGTGGGTGGTGCCTGCGATCTGCCTGTCTCTACACCGTGACACAGGATTTACCAGCACGACGGCTGTGCTTGGCTTTTACATAAGTCCTAGAGGATCTGGACTCAAGTGCTCACACTTGTGCAGCAAGACTCACCCACTGACAGATCCTGAACAACACAGTCACTGTGATTACTGGTCTTAGAATGTAAATTTCACCACTGTTATGTATAATTACATTTGACAGTAATGAGTACTATTATAAATTTATATGATAAAAAATCTATGATTTCTAAAACTGTATTAAACTTCAAGGAGGAAAATGAAAGAAAAGTTAGTTAACTTAAAACAAAACAAAATATAACAAAAAGCCAAAAAACAAACAAACAAACAACAAAAAAAAAAAACCCAAAAAAACCAACCAGTGTAGCTGGGTGAGGTGACACACTCCTGTAATCCCAGCATTCTGGGAGGCAAAGGCAGTTGGATCACTGTGAGTTTGAGGTTAGCCTGGTTTATAAAGCAAGTCCAGGACAGCCAAGGCTACACAGAGAAACCCTGTCTTGAAAAACAAACAAAACAAAACAAAAACAAACAAAAAACGTAATCAGTGTGTAAAAGGGAACTGCCAAGTAAGTCCATGTGTACAGGAAGAGTGCTTGCCTAGAAAGACTCTGGGTCCCGCCCCTAGCAATCCAATCCCATCTCCAAATAACACATCTTTTGCCAGCTGTGTGACTAGGTTAACCTCTCAACATGAAGCCACGGAAAATAATCGACTGATCTAGTTCTTTTGGAGTGAGCCTTACTTCACATTTGAGAGAAGATTGAGGCAGTGTTTCCCACTCAGTCTAGACCATTCTCCATTTGTTTGAAATGACTGAAAAGGTTCGTTTCGATATCTTTTACTATATGAAATGTACTAAAAATTAACTTCTTTTGGGTGTAAGTAGCTCAGGAAGGCAAGAAACTAAGAATCTGATGGTATTATAATAGCCAACTCTTCATTAACGCACACTGAACTGTATTTTTAAAACCATTTGGCTTACTATCATCAATACTGCTACTGTTTTCTGTGCAAGTCAGCAAGCTGGAAAGCTGCATGGGCTCAGGGTTGTTTGCCTGGCATGCACACAAGTTGCTCTCTGTGAAGAGACAGATATGGGGAGCGCCGAGGGCCGCTCTGCTGACTTACCAGCGCCCTGCAGCTCCATGCGTGTCTCCATCACAGGTCTGACTGATGCTCTGGCCATCGACTCAATGTAGAGCTGCTGGCCCACGTTCTTGATCCTGCTGACACCGGCACAGACCTGCTGCCAGGTCATCTTAGGGAAGAGAACGACAGACTAGGGCTTAGAAACGTACAAGTGTGTCCTTACAGACACAAACAACACACGCTTAACTTTTGGTTTTCTGAGACATGACTACAAGCAGTTCTTATTTTAACTCCATTTGTTCCTGCGCCATGGTACCCTGATGCCAATCAAACTGTACACCCATCTATCCACGGCACACTGGTTTTAGGAAAGCGTACAATTAACCCAAGTGTCACCTTGCAAAGGTGATTATTTTTTTCTCTAAAAGGCAGTTTCCTTACCATGTATCCCAGCTACATACGTGTACATACATGCACATACATACATGGAGCTCAGCTGGTCTCACTCATAATCCTCTTGCTTTCACCCCCAATGCTGACACTACAAGGGCGTCCCACAAAGTCTAGCTCAGACTTTCTTTTCACAGGCTTTTATCTATATCCATTCAAATTGGTTTCTAAAATAAACTAAAGTCTGTCAAATGACAAATAAATTCTTAAGTGTGCAGGACCAATACTGACACATTACAGAGAAGGGCACCTGGAAGAACACATCTGCAACACACCTGCTCTTTCTGTGCCTCCTCCGCACAGTGTCCACTTGACTCACTAGAAGAGGCGACGCTGATGTGCTGCTCCTGTGAGCCGCTGCTGCTCAGGCTCCCGTAGCCGCTGGAAGCACTGGCGTGGACCGGCTAGGAGGAAGGGCCCAGTTTAGTCACTACTCTGTAAGTGGCAGCGACATTCACCTTAGAGCTTCTCACATTCTACAGTACGGGGAGGGGGAGGCTGTCCACCTCGATGCTGGTGTGAGACACTCCCCAGTGCTCCCTTACTTTCGGGATGGGGCTTAAGTTTTCAGTTTAGGTGGAGATTACAGCAACGAGATTTTTCTGATGCTAAAATATAACTGATTTTTTAAAAATCATAAAGAATTAATAAATCTTAGTTCTTTACACTGAATTTAGAATAGACAGAACATGTGAAATAAACTATAGATTTTATGGATTTTTATAAAACTTCAGACACTTCATGAACCCTAGAGATTTTATATAAAAGACATTTCTGAAAACCACTGGGCTTTCATTCTAAGAGAAACACTCAGCTTTTGTAACCAAACCCATCTTTGGTTGTTCTTTTCAACAGAGAATTTTCCTATGCATCCCTTATAATAACAAGAGACACTGAGACCAACCATATCTCTCTTCTAATTTTAAAATTTGAATTAAAAACACAAAACAAAAACACTGAGGCCCAAACTCAGGAGCTGAGTTCACTGCTGGATCTGAAACATGAGGAGAATTCTTGTATGAAGGAAGTGAGGGTCTGTCCTGTCACTGCCGCTCTGTCTGTCCCACCACTGCTGCTGTCTGTCCCGTCACTGCTGCTGTCTGTCCCGCCACTGCCTGTCCCGTCACTGCCGCCCGTCACTGTCGCTGTCTGTCCCGTCACTGCCGCTCTGTCTGTCCCGTCACTGCCGCTCTGTCTGTCCCGTCACTGTCGCTGTCTGTCCCGTCACTGCCGCTCTGTCTGTCCCGTCACTGCCGCTCAGTCTGTCCCGTCACTGCTGCTCAGTCTGTCCTGTCACTGCCGCTGTCTGTCCCGTCACTGCCGCTCTGTCTGTCCCGTCACTGCTGCTGTCTGTCCCGCCACTGCCGCTCAGTCTGTCCCGCCACTGCCGCTCTGTCTGTCCCGTCACTGCCGCTGTCTGTCCCGTCACTGCTGCTGTCTGTCCCGCCACTGCCTGTCCTGTCACTGCTGTTCTGTCTGTCCCGTCACTGCTGCTCTGTCTGTCCCGTCACTGCCGCTCAGTCTGTCCCGCCACTGCCGCTGTCTGTCCCGCCACTGCCGCTGTCTGTCCCGCCACTGCCGCTCTGTCTGTCCCGCCACTGCCACTCTGTCTGTCCCGTCACTGCCGCTCTGTCCCGTCACTGCCGCTCTGTCTGTCCCGTCACTACCGCTGTCTGTCCCGTCACTGCCGCTCAGCCTGTCCTGTCACTGCCGCTCTGTCACTGCCACTCTGTCTGTCCCGTCACTGCCGCTGTCTGTCCCGTCACTGCCGCTGTCTGTCCTGTCACTGCCGCTCAGTCTGTCCCGTCACTGCCGCTGTCTGTCCCATCACTGCCGCTCTGTCTGTCCCGTCTCTGCTGCTCTGTCTGTCCCATCACTGCCGCTCTGTCTGTCCCGTCACTGCCGCTCTGTCTGTCCTGTCACTGCCGCTCTGTCTGTCCTGTCACTGCCGCTCAGTTTGCTGTGCTAAAGCAAAATTTTCTGTGTTTCTCACACAGAACAAGGAACAAAGTGCACAGAACTTAACCCACAGAAGCTAACTAAAGGAAAAGCAAATTTTTCTGAGACCCCCTCCTCATCATGCGTTCTTGTTGTGTGACTTCACTAACCCTGCTTATGTTTATTAACATAAAACACAATTTTGGGGATGATGTGTTTTTAAAAACATCTCACTTTACCTGCACAAAAAGCCTGTGGATTTGTTCTTGTAATTCTGTTATGTCTTTGTCATTTTTAGTTGCCTTTTTTATTCTGGTAGCAAAAACATCCTCATTTAATGGACTCCTATAAAACGCCAAGTGAGACGATGAGCTGAGCAACCGCATCTGTTTAGAACGAACACTAAAATGCTTCTAACAGACCATGTAAAGAACAAGCTACGTTTTGATGAGACAACTCCTTGACTCTAGACATAGAAAATACGGAGCTAAGGTTCCCAGTCCCTAACCCACATGGTGCTGGGGACAGGACACGGGGCCTTGTGCGTGCCAGGACAACACTCCACTACTAAACTACACCCCCAGCCTCTGGTTGTTTAAGACAAAGTCTTTCTACGACAGCTCAGCTAGCCTGGAACTTCTGATGCCCCTTGCTCTACCTCCTGAGAACTGGAATTACAGGCAAATACCTGGCCCAGCTTCAATTTCTCTATAGCGCCGATCTTTATGTAACCAGTTCAGAACTGTATACATATTATCTATTTAGCGAATGTAAATAGGCCAGTGATGATCTACTTCTTTTGCTCCCAACAGTGTCAGTAAGGACTGGTTTCAAAATTTGACCGAATAAACCTCTGTAGGAATTTTTAGACTCTGAAGTTGCCAAGCAGTAAATGCTTAATGCTGGGCTGGAGATGACTCAGTAGTTAGAGTACCTGCTGCTCTTTCAGAGGACCTGTGTTTGCTCCCCACCACCCATACCCAGTGGCTCATAACCATCTATACTGCCAGCTCCCCGGGGATCTGATGCCTCTGTTCTCCAAGGGGACCTGCACACACCCACATGTAGACATACACACCTACACATAATTTTAAAAACAGTAGAAATAAAACTTCTTAAAAAATTAGATGGGTGTGGTGGCACACATTTTAAATCCCAGCACTCAGGAGGCGGAGTAGAAGGATCTCTGTGAGTTCGAGGCCAGTTTAGTCTATATAGGGAGTTCCAGAACTACAGTGAGACCTTGATTCAAAAAAATAAAAAATAAATAAAATCTAAAGCTGCTAACCACCTATGCTACCTGATAAAGGCGACTCAGCAGCCCACCCTAGTGGTGAAAACGACACATCACATCACTATCTGCCATCTCCTTTACAAACTTCAGAGAATCTAAAGTCTACCACGGCGATGGCTCAGTGGGTACAACAGTCTATTGTGCAAGCTGATGGCTGGGGTCTGATCACAGAACACACGGTGCAGGATGCTCACACAAGATGTTCTCTGATCCCCGTGTGTGTGTGTTGTGTGTTGTGTGTGTGTGTGTGTGTGTGTTGGTATACATGTGGTTGTTCCCCTTACACATTAAAAAAAACAAACAAACAAAGATTACTACCTGAATATAATTAATGCCAACAAAGATGATAACAAAGAGAAGACACTGACATTTATTAGAAACTCCTCCTAAAAACTGTGCTGATTTTTAGAATATGAAAATATCCCTTCTAAAGGCCTAAAGCAGTGGTTTTCAACCTGAGGGTCATGACCCTTTTTGCAAACCTCTAGTTCCAAAAACATTCACATTACGATTAATAACTGTCAAAATTCAGCTATGAGGCAGCAATGAAGAGTGTTGTGGTTGGGTCTGTAACATGAAGAGCGTACTAAGGGTCACAGCATTAGGGTGACAGGCGCTGCTCCAGTGTCTTTACAAGTATTATCCCTTTGATGGAGTTTCAGCCTTCTCCAGGTCCCCTAATTATTAAGGGGAGAGGCGGGATAGAGGAAGGGACCAGTATAGGCACCAGAGAGGAGCACTGAGCCAGACACATCTGATGTAGCCATATCCCTGACATGCAGTGTGAGCTGGGTGACGTGGCCCAGTGGAAGAAGTAACCGACAGGCAGCAAAGCCAGTGCCTGAAGAGACGGCTCCACGGTAAAGAACACTTTCTGCTCCTGAAGATGAACCAGTTCGGTTTCCAGCACTCACATAGCTCCTTACAACAGTTTACAACTCCAGTTCCAGGGGATCTAGTGTCCTCTTCCGGCCTCCAAGGGCCCAGGCACACATTCACTATATTTATATGTGTGTAAGCAAAACAACTGTACATATAAAAGTAAATCCTTAAAAAATGTTAATTCATTTCTTTTTATGTATATGGTGTTTTGCCTGAGTGTGTGTCTGTGTACCGCATTCATGGCTGGTGCCTGCACAGGATGGAAGAGAATGTCGGAGTCACAGATCCATCTACACAGTGGCCTAAAAGCTGTCCCACCACCCCAAGACTACAATTATTATTTTTAAAAAAATTTAAAAATCACAGAGTACTGGTAGTGCCAGGAAAATAACAACAAAGCTCCTAAATGCAGGGACTTTACACTCAACCATGTCCATCTTCCATGACACTCACTTCTGGGTCCCACAACAGAAACTGATAAACTTACGTTCGAACCTTATGTCGACCGATGATGAAGGAAACCTTCCGGCTCCAGGGGTTCACAAAGCTGGACCAGCTGGAATCCAGAATGACGTAATCTCCATTCTGAGTGCAGAATCTGATGGGCGAGTGTTCAAACGGAGGACGGCCCACATACTTTAAGACTATGTAAAGCAATAAGGTTAAACCAAACTCTACACAGATACGACTGTTAGTGCCCTGCTTCAGTTATCTATTCGGGAATCTTTAGCACGTTAAAACAGCAAACGGCTCTCTTACTAGTCTCAATACGTTTCTTATTTGAGTAAAGGCTAAACTCTAATGGGAAATTAACTGGAAAATTAGAATCAGTCAGTGGCAAGTAACAACTCCCATGAAGGAGCAGGCCCCACCTTTCTGGTGTATGGCGATCATCAGAGGCCGATCTTCTGGGTGCAAGTGTGTTAAGATGGAGGTTCCAATCAGATCCTGAGGTAGGTAACCCAGCAAAGGCACTGCTCTGGGGCACAGATACACACAGAGCAGGAAGCATGTTATACTGGGCAAGTAATTGAGTAGCTTTTATATACTTAAAAATACCCACGCAGGCTGGCAGTATAGCTGGGGGGGGGGGGGGGGGGGAGGCAGCTGACCATGTGCTTAGCATACATAAGGACTTGGTCTCCCACTCTGCAAACAAAACATCACCATCCAACCCTAACCTCTCTATTTAATCCTAAACAGATATCCACTAATGAATCCATGAAATAAAAACCTAAATGCCTGTTAATGGGAAACAGATACAAGCTAACTATGTCAGTGGTCTTCTGCCATGTGGCATCACCTCAGGCACTAAGAGCAGGCTAGCAGGCTCACTGTGAACTCAGGACTCAGAAACGCCGGAGCTCACCCACGGCCATGAGTTTCAGCAAATCCTCAGGAGTCTTCCTCGTTATGTTGTCAGATGTTAAGACAGAAGGACACTCATGATGAAGTGGGCTATGGATTTATACATTATGGGTATAGTGTGGACCCTGAACGTCCCCTGAGAGTTAGTTCATTGAAAGCTTGGTCCCCAGCCCACGGCACTGTTGGGAGGTGGTGAAGCCTTCATGAGGCAAAGCCTAGTGGGAAGAAGCTACAGCCGTGCTCCCACCCCCGGAAGGCCCCGTCCTGAGTTGGTATTAACTGTCTGAGTGACACAGCTTAGAACCACCTGAGAAGGCCTTCATCAGGCTAGTCTGTGCACATGTCTGGGAGGGCTGCCTTCACTGGCTTAACGTAAGAAGACTCACTCTACAGTGGAACAGCAGTCCTAGGCTGTGTAAGAAAGCTAGCAACGCAGAGGCAACGGGAGAGACAGGGAGTGGGCCAGCAAGCAGCGGTCCTCACGGCTCCTACACTCAGGTTCCTGCCATGACTTCCCTCTACTTCCTGGTTCCGTGAAGTAAGTAGATTTACTCCATCATGTGTCCCTACCCCACCAGAGGTGTCAGAGCAATGGAGCCGTCCAAGAGATCAAGGTGCAGCGAGGAAACTTTTCTTTCCTCCAAACAAGTTAGTATTTTATCACAGTAACAAAGGCCGATTAACAAAAACACGATTCATAATAATTGGATACAATGTAATGTCAAAATCAAATGGCAACTGCCATCCAGACAGCTCACAGCGATGCTTTAAGGGTAAAGAAGTCTGTCTGGTTCGGGTGACTGAGACAAAACTGGCTGTGTAACATTTTCTGTGTTTTGCTTTACACTAATGCATGACTTAGTCCTGTCTCTCAGATTTTCTAATTTCAAGCATAAGTAGAATTCTCAAATACATTTGTGTATGTGAGGTTACATATACTAATGTGATACCAGTGTTTGCTTTCTGTAAACAAAAATACTAACAAGCAGGGCTGGCAAATGGCTCAGCAGTGAGGCGCACTGACAGCTCTTGCAGAGGACCTGAGTTAGATTTCCAGCACCCACATGACAGCTGACAGCCACCTGTAGCTCCAGTTCCAGGGGCTCTGAAACTCTCTTCTGTCCTCCTTAGAGGTACTCCACACATGGTACAGACACACATGAAGGCAAAACACCCACAAACTTAAAGTAATTTTTTTTCTAAAAAAAATAAAAATACTGAAAACAGCAATAAGCACCACCTTCTATCACTATGTTCAAAAAATAACAAAAATCATTTAAAAATTGTCCTTGAAAACAAAGGTAACATATGTGCAAATAAAAGAAAATTTCTTTAACAAAGCTAGCCTTATTAAAAAAAAAATGCTCTCTTTTCTTTTTTTCCTCTTAGACTAATTACAATATTTAGCATAAGCTGATTTGACCAGCATCTGTCAAATGGAAACACCACCAGAAGAAATGCTGAAAGATCTGAGTCTTGGTCTTGAGTATAGCCAGATGTTTTTTGATGAGCTGGTCCTTGGCTTACATAAGATAAGATGTAAAAGAACGTGTGTGCCACCTATGACTAATGTTATAAAAACTAGTAAAATGTTATGGAAGTCATTTTTTAAAATACAATATGTAAGATGTTTATGCTCAAATTCAGCCAACTGGTACAGTGAGAGGCTCAACACAACGTACAGGTGCCGGCCACCAAGCCTGCTGGCCTGAGCTGGGACCCACACGGTGGAAGGTGGAACCAGAAAGGTGGCATTAAATAAATAATTGTAACTAAAAAAAAAACTATATCTATTTAAGAGGACTCAATTTAAGCTGCGCTGTACCTAGCAGGAATCATGCAGGCAAACTGACAAGTTTGTCACAGTCTCAGAAACAAATTTCTTTTAGGCTCAAAGAAGTAGTTACCTTTCATCTACTTCAAGAAACACACATCCTGGAGTGTGTGTTGTGGTAAAAATTCTTTTATCCACTGGGATTCGAGGAGCTATTAAAAAAGAAAAAAGGAATTTTTCTTAAGGGTCAAACATCCAATTCATCATCTACCCAAGTAGCTATAAACATACAAGGAACAAAATCTCCATATGAAATGGCAGAAATCTAGCTTAGAGGTCTGTTAGAAAGAGTACAGCAAAAGAATGACAGTCTTCACTATTGGTTTTAATGAGGTCAGTATGTGGTGACTACATTATGGTTAATTTTAAAGGCAGAAAGTCTATTGCATTCTAAATAGCTGTTTTTTTAATCATAACTATCTAATAGTTAAAGCGTAAGTAAGGGAAGCGCCGCTATTCTTTAGTGGCTATGTAATTAAAGGAAAGCATTTGAGATACCACTAAAGCAATCTGTTATGTAATAAAGTTGGTACCATCAAGTCAGGTAAGATTTGCTCTAAAATGTGCACTGAAAAAGGCAGGCAAGAATCTGAGAATATGGCTTGTATCGGTTACTTAAGCATGATTTCAACTGCAAGAAACCAAGTGAATATGTAAAAAAACAAGACAAATAAGCAACCTAGTGCTTGGAGCTCCTCAGGGACATGTACAACACGCATGCTCAGCTCATCCCAAGCCACATTTACTGGTGTTTTTTCTTTTAATTTAATTTCTTTTCATTTAACAGCGGTTCTCAACCTTCCTGACGCTTGAATGCAGCTCCTCATGCGGTGGTGACACGCTCCCATAAAGTTATTTTCACGGCTACTTCTTAACTGTGACTTTGCTGTGAGCAGTATGTAATACCTGATACACAGGCTGGCTGACATGTGACCCAGCGACAGAGCTGTCTGATTCTCAAAGGGGTCATGACCCACAGGTTGAGACCCACTGGTTAACATGTAAACCTATGGTTTTATTTTGTATTGCAAAGGTGTTTGTCCAGCATGTGTGCACAGGAGGAGGGCAGAACAGGTTGTGAGGGCCCCAAGACTGCATTTAGAGACAGTTGTGAACCATCATGTGGGGGCTGAGAACGGAACCGGGGTCCACTGGATTTAACCACTGAGCTAGCTGTCTCTTTAGCCCCCTTGTCCTTTTTTCCCCCTTCCTTCTATTTTTTTTTTAAATGTAACTAATTTTTTGACCATTGTGCCCCATACTAATTTTACCATAGTACTAGGTTTTCATTGTGACTTATATACAGGGTAGTAACTTGTAGAAAAGCACATATCATGTGTTGTAAGAAACAACTATGATTTTAAGTAGTGAATGGAAACTGCCTATTTACAAGTTTAAAGTGCATTTCTGTTTATTAAATATACATATTATTTCTGGAAGTTTCAAAACACCTCTATAAAATGATGTCTTCCCCTCTCCACCAAGTGTTGCGGATCAAACCCAGGGCCTTGTCAAGACAAGCACTCCAGCACCATGCTACACCTCCAACCGTGGGTTTGTTGAGACAGGTATTCACTATGTAGGCCAGGCTAGCCCTGGGCATACATGCCTCAGTCCCTTAAGACGTGTGCGGCCTGGAAAACTCAATCATTCTTGTGGCCGCTTCTTGTAATGCTGTGAGTGCTGGTATCTCGTAAGACAGATATAAAAGGCCACAGAGCAGGTCACCAAGAGAGAGAGGACTAAAGTGCTATGTATCTACCCAAGTGTGAGGCACGGACCATGAGGCCACGCTGTGGCGGTGCTAACAGCACAGGAGATCAAGGTCAGTCAACACCAGCTACAAGTGCTTACGGAGTTTATGGCCCATCCTGGGAACTGAAGAAAATCTCTGTCCTAGAGCTGTAGAAGCAGCTATCCCCAGGCTCCTGTCTGAAGGTTGGCATTCTGCCTCTCATTGAGCGGAGGGCATCCTGACTTACCTTCATAACCAGAGTGAATCTTCTCAACCACTGTGAGACAGCAAGGCTCTGGCTCTGGTTGGGCAGAGCTGTGCACATGAACCAAATGGGGGAGGATCCGGAAAGGGGAGTAATGCTTCTTTTGCTCTCTGGCTCCACCTCCACTGAAGAGATCAAAGGCGATTAGAGCTCGTCCTGGTGCACTCACCCACTGTAGAACAGGCTGGGGAAGGCTCCAACAGGAACTCCCCAGACAGGAAGACACAAATCTAAAATGTTTAGAGACGCTTGCTTCCCCCAAAGGAGGTTATCTCGAAATCTTAGTACCCCTGGGCAACTGCACTCACTGTTCACTGCATAGGAGGTTTATGGAGGACTGCTTACGTCATTGTGAGAGTCACCCCATGACTTGCTCATGACTGTGCCCCAAACTCCCAGCTGAGGTTTACTCTTCCGCTGTGAGGTGCACCAAGCACTGCTAAATAAAAACGGGGCCCTGTGTGATCACATGGCCAAACCCAACTCTAAGGTACTCCTCTTCCCCTTTTTAAAGAACCGACACAGTCTCAAAGCTTCAGCTACTTGCTTGGCTGCTGCAGGCTCAGCTTGAAGGCAACCACTGTCCTGCAAAATGCCTGGCTGGGGAAAAGGCAGTAAAACCCACCTGCCCAACCGGGCCTCAGTTCTCACGGAGGACAGAGAGATAGGTGGGGCAGCTCTGAGGAGGAGCAAAGCATGTTCCCACTCTATAGCTGCTAAGTCAGGGCACCATCCTGTAGAGTCTAATGCCCAAGAGTGAACGCCTTCCTCTTTGTCTGCAATCAAAACTTTCCCCTAACTTAACCTGGATTAGTGACCCCTAATCCCAAGGCAGTCTCAGAGCTGCCAGAGCCACGCCCAGTGTGGTGGCTCCCTCACTCCTATCACCCTGCTCTCTACTTTAGTCATTGGATGAGCCTGCCCCAACCAGACAAGCGTTCATGACCCTATCTGTCCAGCTTCCCTCCTACTGCTGTGAAGGACTTCTTCAGGCCTGTCCATGCCAAAGTTTCTAAGTGTCATTTATATACATTTGTCCTAGATATTAACTGCTGACCTGTACTTCTCCATAGAACCAGGTTCTCATACAGTCTCAATGTTACCTCAGACTAACAGACACGACTAAGCACCTGTCCAGGAAGCTGCGTTTGCTACACGTTCCTGGGCCTCAAACCTCTCCATGCAGGATCCTCACAAAGCACCCAGGTATTTGATGTTCCCCCACCTCACCATCCTGACCTTACCACCCACGCCTTTTCGTGCTCTGGCTGGGCTGGCTCTTCACTGTGTCTCCACAGAGCAGCTCAGAGTCCTCTCCAGTGAAAACTATGCCTTCTTGATAAGTGACACCCCTAACCCTGAGTCCCCACAAGCACCGGCAGCCCTGCAGTAAGGACTGTCCGCTCCTTCCACCTCTTGATTCTGGGGTAGGACGGTCTGTCTTCATGGAATGGGTCATGACGAGGGCAGAGAGGCTGTTAGAGACCATGTGGGTACTGTTACAAGGGCAGGGCAGCCAGCCTAACAGTATTCCTACCAGTCAAAGCTGGGGTGATCTCACCATCATAAAAGTGAACGGCAACTTTACCTGAAATGTTTGAAATATGAGCTAAGGAAGCAGATGGAAACATTGGTAGAGGTGCAGACGGCACCAGGCTGGCTGTGGTTTACAGTTGGGCAAGGAGAACATGCTGGTTCATTATACTATTTTCTCTGTTCTGTTAGGTTAAAAAGTCTTTCTGAAAGTGAGGTTCCCTGTGGTTTGGGCCCTGCTTCTTCACCTAGCCTCCACCTCTTCTGTTTCAGTCATGTTCCTTGTTAGCCCTTCCGAAGTCAGGTGTGTTCTTCCGCAGGGACCATGCTTCCTCGGGAACTTCCTTAGGCTCCCATGCTCACTCCCTCACCTTCTTCAGCTCTCTGGCTACCACTGGGGCTGTCAGAGAAGAGTCCCTTCATCAGCAGTGGGGAGTGGCTCTCACACCACTGAAGCACACATCCAAAGTTAACCGCCAGTGCAACGGTGCCCAGAACAACTTAGGGCTCTATGGGTCATGGGAGGTGATCGGCAGGAAGGCAGCTTCTGTCCGAGTGGGTTAGCTTTGGTGAGAGCTAGCTGTTCTGGTGTCTGATTCCCCTCTGCCTTTTTGCCCATGCCAGTCTGCTCTCCATCGTGAGGCCGCTGCCAGATGCCTAGCAGACACTGGCTTCATGCTCTCTGACTCCCAGAACTCTGAGCCAAAATAAATACTTATCCTTTATAAACTACTCAGTCTTAGGTACTCTGTTACTACTATGACAATAGAAAACAGACAAAACCGACTCTGAATACAACAGCAATTTCTCCCTTGTCCAGAATTTGTTGCTAGTGTGCACACCCATATTTATAGACTGTTGGTTTCCTGCTTACAAAATTTAAGTATGAAGGGACAAAAAATTGTTTTGAATGAAGTAGCTGATTCAGACAGGACCTAGAAAGTATTTGCTGTAATAGATGTGTGTGTCATCTATTGCATCTCAGGCACGCTCTTATGTCAGCTACTGCATCTCACGCATGTTCTTGGTAAACTCACTTGCCAGTGACTCAGTCCAGCACACAGGCCCTCCCACCTGCTGAGCTGTGTTAGCTGGTCCCTCCTCCCTATGCTACAAATACTATTAGCTCAAATCCCAATTGTATGGCGTATCTTGTTATTTCTATAAACATCTGGAGTAATAGTACTAATATTAGCAATTGTGACACTTAAAAATATTTTATTCTTACCAGGTGTGGTGGCACATACCTTTAATTGCAGCACTCAGGAGGCAAAGGCAGGTGAACCTCTGTGAGTTCCAGGATAGCCAGGGCTACATAGAGAGACCCAGTCTCAAAAAAAAAAAAAAAGTTTTCTTTCTACTATGAAAGCATTACTACAGTACTTAAATTCAGAGAGTGACAATTATGTATAGGAAGTAAACTCCTGAGAAAGTGTGGCCAAGTGTCTTCTACATCACTCTCTTTTTAAGCTATTAAAACTTCTAAAAACTGAGAGGCTGTTGTGGGGAAATTTTAAAAATTAATTTCTTAAATTTATTTTTTATATTTTTATTGTTTTGGTTTTTTGAGACAGGGTTTCTCTGTGTAGCTCTGGCTGCACTGGACTTCCTTTGTAGACCAAGCTGGCTTCGAACTCACAGCAATCCGCCTGCCTCTGCCTCTAGAGTGCTGGGATTAAAGTAAAAATTAATTTTAAATATGGCTGAACTGAAAAACAGACAAAAAAAAGCAAAAGGGGCCTTGAAGCAGTTATTTTACAGCTGACTTTAAACCACAGGCTCTGACGTCATAGGACTAGTGATTATTGATCAGTCTTTTCATTTTTCTTCTCAATCCACATATAAATTCTTATAGCAAGAATCAAGAGGCTTTTTTGTTTTGTTTTGTTGTATCTACAACAGAATCTAGTGGAATACAAAGTAATCGCAATCAGGTTGAACTGAAATGAAGAAAATAGGCCACATTTTGAGCCTCTGTGTCCTATACTTACCAGATTCTGCAGAAAAAGGATTTCACGGGTGCATTTTCATACCGTGAGGCTAGAAAGAAAGAAAAATGATCACTCTGTCCCTCCCGGGGCAGCTCCTCAGTGAAGCAATCCTGTCCCACCACAGGAGCCCTCGAGTGCTTCTGGGAGCTGTGTGCTCTCATCTGTGGCGCCTGCCTGAGCTTCCCTTACTCTACAGTTAAGCACATTTGTTACTTCCATGTCACTGTGATGATCTGATGACAGTGATTTTGGGGCCTACGGTCTGGTCCACGGCAATAGTTTGGGGAACACTTGAAGTATTTTCAGATTTCAGTTCTCTGATGTGTAAATGTGATTGTTTTCTTTCACTTTAGTTTTGACCTTGGGAGAGTCGTTACAAACTGTGCCCCTGGTCACATGTATGATCGCGTATGACAGTCATGTACTGCTACAATCATCGACTGTCCCAACTATAGCTGCGTCTACGGCCTCTCCCTCATGCCATGTTTCCGCCAGCCTTCCTGAAACACATGGTGACAACACGTGCTTTGGAGGTGAATGAGGAGGCAGAGCCTTCACCCAAATGGTCCCTTGAAAAGACCTAAGTTACAGAACTATGGAAAACTGTCAGCACACGCACACACTGACATTATCATAGCCAGGGGGAGTCCCTCAGATCCCAAATACTCAACAGGGCTGTCTGTGCACGCCTAAGGAGAGGACCACAGGAAGAGCCAGAAAACTGCCTCTCGCTCACACTGCTTACGCACCACATCAGGTTCCATGTCCACTGTGAGCCAGGCTCTGACTCAGTGGGCACAAGCCCGTAAGACACTCAGCGAGCTGTGAACGTTGAGCTCTTAAGAACCACCAGATCCTCCGGGGAGGTGTGGACAACCGACATTAGGTGGAAGCAAGCTCTAAAACATGACCAGACCGACAGCAGAGTAAAAAGCATCTATGTCCTCCTAAGTCCTTGAAGCTCAAGAGGAAGCGACTGAAGCAGGCAACCCGGGCACAACCGAGCGCGAGCGCGGAGCTTACACACTGTTCTCAGCTGAAACCTGAACCTGAGATGCTCACAGCGGAAACACAGTGTCTGAGTAAACTACACGCACATCATGTCCGCATGGCAGAAGTCAGGGCTTCAGGGTGTACTGAAGTTTTAGACAGGATAGAAGTAATACAGCAAAGATTAACCAGCAAAGATTAAAAAGGTTGTAAGACGCTGGCTGCTCTTCTAGAGGGCCCAGACTCTATTCTCCGCACCCACATGTTAACGTCCACCCGTAACTCCAGTTCTAGGGAATCTAATGCCCTTTGATGGCTTCTACGGGCACTGAAACCCATGTGGCTCCACAGACACACAGGCAGGCAAGACGCCCGTACACATACAAATAAGAAAACCTTTTCAAACCAAGCTAGATAAGGTGATGTTGGAGACATATCTTAGTCAGTGCCTGCCGAGCCTACACGAGACCCTAGACTGATCCCCAGGACTGCTTAGGCTTGGTGCTGTGTGCCTGTAATCTGTTCACTCAGGAAGAGGCAGGGAGAGCACAGTTTAAGGCCATTTCGGCTATATAGCAAGTTTGAGAGTAGAGAGTAGCCTGGGTTACTACTACAAAAAAAAGAAAAAGAAAAAAATCAAAGTCCAATTAGAGAAAAGGAATTGAAATAAAAGAAAAGAGGTCAAGAGCACCGTCTGCTCTTCCAGAAGTCCTGAGTTCAATTCCCAGCAACCACATGGTGGCTCAAAAACCATCTATAATGAGATCTGGTGCCCTCTGCTGGCATGCAGGTGCACATTCAGGCAAAACACTATATATATAAAACAAACAAATCTTTAAAAGCGAGAGAGAGATGATTCACAAAGGATATAAGGAATAAAGAGTGACTTTAAATAGGAGTCAATCACTGTGAAGTACGCTGGTGATCAAAGCTATTTTTCATATAAAGTGTATGAAATTTCACTGAGCAAAAATAAATATATTGCTCTACTACTAAACAATAAAAATGACATTTTGTTGTGTTCTTTTTAAAAAGATTAAAACCTATTGTTGTGTCGCACCCTTTTAATGCCCGTACTCAAGAGGCAGAGAGAGGTGGATTCCTGTGTTTAAGGCCAGCTTGGTCTACAAAGCAAGTTCCAGGACAGCCTTGGCTACACAGGAAAACCTTGTCTCAAAAAACAAAACAATCCAAACAAACAAACAAAATCCCCAAAAAATGGAGGCTGGAGAGATGGCTCAGCAATTAAGAGCACCAGCTGTTCTTCCAGAGGTCCTGAGTTCAATTCCCAGCAACCACACGGTGGCTCACAACCATCTATATATAACGGGATCTGATTGCCTCTTCTGGTGTGCATGAAGACAGCACACATAAGATTAAGAAAACAAAAAACAAAATAAATAATACATAAATAAAAAGGTAAATACAAATGGCATGGTCTGTATGTTGAAAACAGCATGTTAGTGTCTGTTCTGTTTCTGTCAGAATGACCTGATCCTGGAGGAAGACACCCAACCTGACGTTGGTTCCGTTACCTCTTTGGGTCCAGCTGTTCCAAAAAGGGAGCTGAGTGCGAGCAGTATGTGTGTAGAACACCCTCACGTCTTGAGGAGCAATCAGGTCAACAAAGTGCGAGGACTTCAAGACATCTTTCTTTGAATTCAGGATCAAAGTAGCCTGTTCAGAAATGTGCACTAACCTTCCAGACAGAAATGAAAACACTGCCACGAAGGTATCCTACGAAAAACATTTAAAATAAACATTGAAGAACATACAAACAATACTCTGAAAAGTCACTTTCTTCCGGATTTCTACCACAATATATGGTTTTAAACACACACACACACACACACCTTGTTAAAAAAAAAAAAGCCTCCTAAACAGGATGCTTCTTAATAACTATTACAAAAACTGTACCGTGCTTCCACAAAGTTTAATCTCTATGCCAAAAGGCCCACGCCAGCTTCTACACAGACTAATATATACACGGCACATACACTTTTCTCTTGTGAAACTGCTCTCCACCAGGAGGGACTGTCTTCTTGTTAGCAATGCAGATTCTGTGCTGAAAGACCAAGCTCAAGACCTGCCCTCCTTCATGAAGCTGTCCCTGACAGACCACACTTTATTAACCACTAACAGCATTTATAATCACCCAGCATGCTTGCTAGGTTGGACCTGCTTCCCTGTCTAGACTTATTTTAGACATTTTAGAGAATACATGTTTTCTTAAAGCTTGGTTTTTGTTTTTGTTTTTTGTTTGTTTTTTGAGACAGGGTTTCTCTGTGTAGTCTTGGCTGTCCTGGACTCCCTCTGTAGACCAGGCTGGCCTTGAACTCACATCAAACCACCTGCCTCTGCCTCCTGAGTGCTGGGATTAAAGGCGTGCACAAACATCTACTACAGCACTGTGGATGCGAGCAGAATAAGCTCTACTGTGTAACACTACACAACTCCTGTTGTAACACTATAAAAATCACTACGTCATGGCGATGCTGGAGTCTAAACACTAAGGAGTTTCCACCATCAACAAAATATGAGGCTTCATTACTCCGTCAACAAGAAGAGACTTAAACTATGAATATACTAAAGGTCTCTTCTAAAATTTCATCATGAAAAAACGACATCTCCACTCTACAGAATCCAGTTGTTACAATTTGAGGAAGTAGGTATTAGGACTAAGAATGACATAAATACAAAGTAACATTTGGAGATTAAAGTAAGAGGAAGGCCACATTTTGCTTGTGTTTTTATGGGATGCCAAGGGGGTGGGGAGTGGGTACCTGACTAAGAATATGAGGCTAGGACACAGCACAAGGTGTGGCCTACCTTCAGATGCTTTCTCTGGTATGGGCAGGAGACACTACAGTGCCTTTTTAAAAAGCAGCTCCGCCTTTATTTGCCTCAGCAAATGGTGCTTTCAGTTGACTATTTTAACACCCAGAGAAAGCTCCCGAGGAAAAGTCACCCCAGTGGAGATGGCAAAACTCATGAACTCTTACTGTGTTCTTGGAAGTATGTTCAGAAACAAGACAGGCCAGCTCCTCAAGACTGTACACAGTCACATCTGCCAGACATGTTCCATGTGGACTGGGAATCTGGAAAAATTCACTGTTTGCTAAGAAACACAGGGAGATAAATGAACAGTCTGGTGACAACAGTATCTTTAGGAAGTCAGTTCTTAGTACTCTCAAGCTGGCTTGTTTTCTTAGATGAGGGTACCTTAAACGTGTTTCCCTCAAAACCAGGGCTTTTTCTTTTTCTTTGCATCAAAAGTATTAGTTATGCAAACTTAAGGCTATGAATTTTATGAACCTGGCCTGTTCTAGGTTACAAAGAGGAAGGTTCTAAAGCTAGTTAACAAAATCAAAGCCCAGATATACACATAGATTTTTTGTAGTGAACATTAGCATTCACAAACTATCCATTTGTCACAGGCTAAGCAAAGAGGGTTATGCTAAAGAGGCAACTTTATGGAATACTCCAGAAGAAAAGTCAGGGTGAAAGGAAAAAACATTTCTTCTTTGATTTAGTCATTTTTTGTATACGGTAACTGTATTTCCAAGTATGTACATGACCAGAAAATATACATTGTAACTTCCATGGAAAATATACATTATAACCTCCATGGAAGGCAAAGCTCCTTTAAAAAGCCTTCAAGTTTTACTTAAGCTCCTGAACTCTAAACTCGAGCAACAGATCTGCAAAATATTGCATAATTACTAAACTAGCATACAAATGATAATGTTCTTTTGGCTTTTCAAACTTGGAAAGCCAAAAGTACCATTTACATCAGCTTTAGATTTGCTTGTCTTGGCCACAAAAAAAGAGCAAGCCTCTTGAAACTGGAATCCCACTGTACCTGAGCACTGACTGGGCCTGGTGCCATGTTATTCTCTGCAACTCATTTACCTTGCACACTATGTACACAGCGTAGGGCATAGTTAAGGGCATCTAGGGTGCTGGGTTTACTGTGTCTCTCGGCTGGAAAATACTTTTTCATTTCTTGAACAACCATTATAAGTTCTTCAGACATTCTGTTTCGGTCTTCATGTTCACTGAATAGAAAAACAAACAAAACAAAACAAGAAATGGCAATAGTGGGTTGACACTCAGGAAATACCTGATTTTTAGGGGTGTCTGGGAGCATCAATTCACTCAGGTCACAAGTTTAGTGTCCTCTGTCTTCCCTCTTTCTTCCCCTACGCTGGTAGTTTACTTTAGTAACACCCTTCTCCCATCGATTCTCATTGAACTGTGTAAAAGTTCCCTTTCGAGAGGGTCCTTCTTACCCCGCCCCCGGGGTCAAAAAATAATTAAAAAGTAGTAAATCCTGCTTTCTCAACTCCAGGGAAGGACAGTAAACACAGGGTGGGAGGTAGGCTTCCTAGCGTCACCTGTGGCTGCCGTCCACGTAAGTTCCCTGCAGAGGACCCTTCTGGCCAGACGCCCCCTGGAGCCCCTGTCCCCTAGCCTGGGGACAGTCGCCGCCGGGCGCTGCCGGATCTCCACAGAGGTCCATCCCGCCTGGCAGCCCTCAGCCTGCTTCTCTCAGTTTGCAGCTAGCAGCCCAAACCAGCTTGTTTTGGTCCCTGCCATCGCCTTCGGGAAAGACTGGTCGCCGACCACGCTCATCTGAGGGGCACTTTTCTCCTCAGCATTTCCACAGAATCTGCTCGGGTGCCGAGCTCCACCAACAGCTCCACGCCGGAAGCGGGCTGGCCGGACCACCAGCGTGGCTCTCGGGCGCGTTCAGACCAAAACAACTTTTCCACCTTCTGTGCAGGGAAGTCAGCGAGCATCGAGGAACACCTAGAACGTAACGTTGCGAGGTGACCGGGCGGAAGGCAGGGGCAGGAGTGCCCGGCCGTGCGAGCTCGCCGGCGTCCTGCCAGCCGAGCGCTCGCCGCCTCCCACAGCCCCGCAGAGCCTCGCCTACACGCGGGCCGGCGAGTCTCGAGGCCAGTCGCGTGCAGAGCTGCCGCCGGTCCCGCCTCCCTGCGCGCCACGCGCTCTGGCCCCGCCCCCCACGCCGCGCGATTGGTGGCTGCGGCCTGCTATGCAAGCTCCCATTGGTCAGGGGGCGGGACCCAGCTCGGGCACGGCGGGGTTACATAACCGTGGGCAGGTGGGCGGGTGCAAAGGCCTCAGAGTGCCTTACATAACGCGCGGGTCGGGCGAGGGCGGCTCTTGGCCAATCCCAGCCAAGTGGAGTGGCCTGGAGGACACGAGGGCCTGGCCGCGCCTGTCTACAGCTCTGCTTCCCAGGGGCGGGGCCTTGGGGCTGTCAGTCACGAGAGGGGCGGATCCATGGCCGGGGCCAGCGCGGCCGACCGTTGAGTGGAACCCGTGACACCTCTGGATCCACAGACCTTTGGGGCTTCCTGGGGTAATCCTGGTAGTGCCCAGGGACGCAGTACTTTGGGGTGAAGGCTCTTCTTGGGTTCCAATTGTTTTAATCTTTCCTAAACTTACTGTCCCCTTCCGCCCGCCAATATAGGTAAATGAACCCAGGTAGAATCCAACCGAATTTTCAGAAATGGAAGTTTAATGGTCCAAGATAGCTTACCTGATTGCCCTCTAGCTACAGATTCATCTGGCAACAGGAGGAAGATAAACACGTAAACCATGCTCCGTTTTCGAGCAAACAGCCGGGAGGCGCTCATTTTACATAACTATCTCTACTCTTCAGAAACTACACTCTGCAGGGGATGGAGAGATGGCACAGTAGCTAAGAGTGGAGCCCTACTGCATCCTTTCCGTTGGGTGGTTCCCAAGCACCCTCTACCAGGTGCCTCCTTATGAAGTGCCTGCAATCCCAGCTTTAGGGCGCGTCCAACGGCCTCACTGATAAAGGCTCCGGCACACACGTGCACATGCACATATCCAGACATACACAGAACACCTAAATAATAAAATCTAAACAAAACAAGACAAAACCAAACCACTATTTGTTGGATGAATGAAAGGTGTTCAGGTTAAAGGAGAAGGGGAAGAGGCCAGAGGGCAGTTCTCCAATGTATCGGACAAATCACCTAATTTTCAAAGTCTTTCTCCACACTGGATCACTCTACTCCCAAGCTCTTCTTCAAGAAGCATCATCCTACACAACCACTGAGTGCGCGCACCTGGGCGGGGACTAGTGTATTGAGGGCAGGACAAAAACCTCTCATACTCAGCATACAACACGAGTGACTCCTCTAAATTAAAGCCTGAGATAAGCCGGGCGTGGTGGCGCACACCTTTAATCCCAGCACTCGGGAGGCAGAGGCAGGGCGCATCACTGTGAGTTCGATGTCAGTCTGGCCTACAAAGTGAGTCCAGGACAGCCAATGCTACACAGTGAGACCCTGTCTTGAAAAATCAAAAACAAACAAAACCCAAAAAACCAAAACCAACCAACCCCTACTTTGGAGTTAATTAAAAATCTTACCTGGTCCATATTACGTTGTAAGGGTGGAGGAAAGAGGGGAAGTATATTCAGAGGCGACAAATATGGATTGGGGGGGGGGGGAGCCACGCATTTGTAACATCTCTCATCTATCTGCTTGGTGGTTGTGTGGTGTCCCAGGGCCAGCTCTGCAGATCATTTCAAAGAGGACCATATTAAGAAACCCAAGGGCCAAATCCTGACTGGTAACTGCAAGCCAGCTCCCGACTTGTTTTGCACTGAAAAGCACTCGTTTTTAAGGTATGTGATGGTTAATTCCAGTTGTCAACTTCATTGGGTCTGGAATCAACTAAAAGGCAACCTGCCGGGTATTCCTGGTGGATTTCTCGCTCCAATTATGTGATGTGAGGAAGACCTACCCTAAACGTAGGCAGCAACTTTTGGTGGCAGCCGAAATAAGACAGAAGGAAGCAAGCCTTCACTCACAGTGAAGTTAATCTACCCTGGTGTAGCAGAACTCAACTTCTTTGGACTTCAACATGGGCTGAAGACTAGAGGGTGCCAGGAGCCCTCCAGCCTACAGCGTAGACTTGAAGTTAATCTACCCTGGTGTAGCAGAACTCAACTTCTTTGGACTTCAACATGGGCTGAAGACTAGAGGGTGCCAGGAGCCCTCCAGCCTACAGCGTAGACTGGGACTACGGAAGCACTCAGCCTTATGCACAAAGTAGCCACCAGGTTCCCAGGCTCTTCAGTGTGAGGCAGACCATGCCTCATAGGCCAGTCTAATAAAGCTTTTTTTTTTTCTTTCTCTACAAAAAAGGGTTTCTCTGTTTATATCCCTGGCTGTCCTGGACTCACTTTGTAGACCAGGGTGGCCTCAAACTCACAGGGATCCACCTGCCTCTGCCTCCCGAGTGCTGGGATTACAGGCTTGCGGCACCATGCCTAGCTAAGAAAGCCTCTTTTAATATATACTCATTAGTTCTGTTCCTCTAGAGAACCTTAGCACAGGTGAGATAGATCTACAGCTATTCACTGGAACATGCCCCCAGCGGGAATGGGCAAGAAAGAAAATGTAGTTTGTGAGGGAGAGACAGGGAGCAGCAAGGGGCAGAGGTTTTAGGACATGGATCAGGCGTATCCACCCCACTCTAAGAAACATGAGACAAGATCATGTCAATAAACAACTTTATTCAGGTCACCACAGTGGGAAAGTTCCCAGCTAAATGCACAGAGAAGCGAGGTATTACTGTGTTAAGGCAGGAGCCAGTGAATTCCACGGGATGGAGTATGGAGGAGGCAGCACCGAGGTTGTGGAGTCAGAGCGGGACAGAGGCCCTGGCTGATGCGGCTTTCCCACAGTGGGCATGCTGCAAGGCCTGTCCTCAACATTTGTACTGTTTCAGCAACATCAGAGAAACAGAGAAAAACTAGAACCAGATTCTAAGACATCTTAACTGATGCTGCTTTGCATATAAACACAAATTTCAGGACTTCAAATGGCACTGCCACAGGCAAGCAGTAAAGCCCTGCTTCTCCTTCACTGCTTCCTCATTTGCATCCATGCCTGAACTCCCATCTTTGAACCACACCTTGATGGAAGTTCTCATACACACATGAAGTGTCTCAGATGGCAATGGAATGGCTACGTCATAAAAGCAGCAGGCGTCTCAGGCTAGCTGTCCTCTAGCAGTGCCCAGTGCCCATAATACAGGGGATGAGTAAAAGCAGTAAACAGTCTTCCAGAGCTCCGTCTGTGCAGACTGATGCCTATGAGAGGCTGTGGGGCTGCAGCCACAACACACTAGAGGCCACAGCCTAGTTCAGCCTGCAAACTGCTGCCTAAATGTCTTGTCTACAGGTGTGACTTGAGCTCACCTCTATAGCTCTATGAAAGAAACCAAGTCAGAATGAGTAGCATTATCTACAGCACTTCACAGGAAGGACTGTCAAAATGGTGAAGGCTCACACAGTATTAACACTTTTTCTTGAAGGGCATCTCGGGTTATATTTGGCACTTATTTGAACTTATCTATTAAGGGCAAACTTATTGACATTTTATTTGTATCTAACTTTTGGCAAAATAGAAACTTTGGTCATAGTTCTATAAAACATTTTAAAGGGTTATTTTTGATTAAAATACTATTTTAGAAATGATACAACACAAGGACAAGAAAGTAAACATCTTCACACCTAACGTATGAGCACGGGCTCTTCACCAGCTTCTTAAATACAGCAGGAGTCAGTAGTGCTTATAAAAAGGAGGGTCCTCCTGATGAAAAGGAGTCTAGTTATCAAAACGAGGCACAGCTGTTATTGTCACTGGTTTGTCTTAGGCAGTAGTGTTCTTTTTGGAAGGTGCAAGTTGGGAATCTAATTACCCACAGGCCTAGAATGTGGTTTGAAGATGATGTCAGATGTGAGGAGAGCTGACTTGAACAAAATCCCCTTCCTGGAATTCACCACGAGCCATCAGTGACAACATCCATCTAGATTTCAGCACTCTGGAACAGCAGGAGTCCTCTTTCCCAGTCTGTAAAGGCACTGTGCAAAATGTGGGCAAGGGTAGTTCACACCTCCAGTTTGAGGTGTATATTAACAAAGGCACACTTTCTAGGCACTATACTGTATGAAAAATAACAAAAATAATCACTTGAAAAAAACAGTAGGTAAGCTGGATAACACAGCAGGTTCTAAGGAGAAAGTCTTGAAGACCGTCCTGAACAGTGGGCTTCAGTTTCGCTGGTTCTTCATTAAGAGACACACCACACTAAGAAGCAGGGAAGGTTTAGAAACAGTGAGAAGGGTAGTTTAGTCTTTCTGCACAGACACGCAATCGGGATTTCTACTGTCTAGATAAGGACAAGAAGAAACTGATAGGGCTAATTCCCTACTAATAGCTTCTCTGCATCCGACAGGGCTCTGGGGAGGCTGAAGTCAAAAGAGATAAAGAAATACCCACTAACATGGAATTAACAAAGAAAGACATGCTTTGCTGAGAAGTTCCCATAAATTGGACTGAAAATAGCAATGGGTTTGTCTGATATACAGCCACAAGAGTGGTGGTAATAGCTATGTATATGTACACATTATTTATTTAATTACTATTTCTGTTCTATGCCAGGTACTTTTTTATGTAGTAACCAGACTTGTCCTACCACCACAAGGTGGACAATCATTACTATCTTCATTTTTATTCATGAGGACACTGAGGACTAGACATCCTCAACTGCTTGTCCAAAGCCACAGAACCTCTACCACAAGGGTGTCGAGCTGGGATGGATCAAGGTGGTCTCAGCTAATCCCTACACTCCACAAAAGGAAACACAGACTAAAACTGCATAGGAGAGAAAAACTGACCAGACAATAGGAATGAGATTCCCTATTCTCAAAGGATTACTGTATGTATATACACATACACATATACAAAACACCAGACTTAGCTGTCACATGCCTATAATCCCAGCACTCGGGAGGCAAAGGCAGGTGGATCTCTGAGTTTGAGGCCAGCCTGGTCTGCAAAGTGAATCCAGGACAGCCAGGGCTATTACACAGAGAAACCCTGTCTCTAAAAACCAAAAACCAAAACAAAACCAAAAACCCACCAGACTTTAATTATAAAAATTCAAATATTTAGGCTTAGTATGGTGGCACATGCCTATAACCCTTGCACTTGAGAGGCTGAGGCAGAAACACCCCAAGTTCAAGGCCTCTACATGCCGTCTCAAACTTCCCTCAACACTACCATCCCCAAACACCTTCAACTGCTCAAAATATTTGAATGGGAAAAAATAAAAAGGTATTTAAACCTTGGAATGAACTAGCTCTTTACTTCTGCACAGGCAAACATCCATGAACATGGGGTAACTCACCAATGATGATGATGACAACAATCACCAGGACACTGATCCCTATTGCCCACATCTGTAATAAGACAGGTCCATTTAATATCATAAAAACACTCAGACAGTGCTTGATGCAACAGCTACAGTGTGAAATAATTAATCATTTCTAAAGTCTAAATTTAATGTTAAGGCCTGAAATTTAGCTATAGGCTTTCAAAAGTGTGCTCCAATCCTCTGTGGCCCACATTTTCACTTGTCTCATGTACCTCAGAATGTCCTTTCTACATAAATCACGACAGGAGGTATCTGAGATCTGATCAGATTCTCATTTCCTAACTGTCTTCTAAGTCTGCCATGCACCATCTTTGTATGCTGTTCTCTCCTCTTTTGTTGAACAAGATGGGACTTCTTAGCATTTAACCTTTGAAACTGCAGCCATTACCAGATTGACAGGCAAAGTGAGCATCAAAGCCAGCACTCCTTACACAGGTGTCTTCAGGTCCCTGGGCAGAGGTACCTGTCATGACTGGCTTGGCAGGCTGATTCTGCATGTCTTCTAACTTGAGCCATGTGAGGTTAGATTGCTTGTTCTGAGCATGGAGAAGGATGTAGACCCATGATTGGCCCAGATTCCACCCACTACCCAGAGTCACAGAGCCCAACACTGTGGCACCCGCAGCACTCTGGGAACGGAGGGCCTGAGCGAAGGTCTGTCAAGAAAGCGTTACCTTGCAGTTCTTCCACCAGTACTTTCTCTTCAATTTGGCAGCGCTTGTTTCAAACTGAGAAGCACCTGCCTGCAGCGCGTCTGCACGGTCGTCCAGCTCCGAGAGCTTCTGGTCTCTCTCTAAGACCTTATCCACATTGACTCTCATGATGTCCACCACCTGGAGGGACATGGCCACAGTCACACAAAAAGGAGAGGAAGAACCGAATTCCACATGAACTCTGGGAGCACGCGTCATGTTTCCCAGGTCAGTACTTCATTCATTGGAGCTAAGCTTTCACTTAAAAATGAGGCCCAGGCCTCTGTAATAAACCACTTAGCAAACCAGGGATGGAAGGGAACTTCAATAACAGACACTTCGGGGAAACCCACACTAGTGTCCCACACCACGGTGAGAGACGCAACTTCCGCCTACACTTTGAAACAGAGAATGACAGGGCGCTCACTCTTCTGGCTGCTTAACACTACATGCAGTCCTGCTCAGGGCACTAACCAAGGGAGGAAAGGCATCCTCGTGGGGAAGCAAGAGCACAACCATCTATAACCACATGAAAGAAGTCTCCAGAAAACCTTTGAAGGAGGCTGGTGAGGTGACCCAGAGGTAAAGGGCCTGCTGTCAAGGCCAATGACCTGGGACCCACATGGTTATAAAGGAAAACTGACTCCTGCAGAGCTGTGCTCTGACCTCTGCATGTGGTACATGTGCTGCGTGTTCCCACCAATTATTTTTCGAGCCAGATCTGTGCCCATCAGTAATCCCTACACTCTTAAGGCAAAATGAGAGGTGCACACAGGAGAATCACCCAGATGGTCACAGGCTTGTTAGCCTGGATTTCTTAGCACAGCATAGCAGAAACAAAAGAGACTTTACCTTAACAAGGTGGAAAAGAACCAATTCCAAGAAAATTACCTTTACCTCTCCCCCCGCCCCCGCACCTCTCTCTCTCTCTCTCTCTCTCTCTCTCTCTCACACACACACACACACACACACACACACACACACACACACACACGGGGGGGGGGGGGGGGGGGGGGGGGCGGGGTGGCAAGTACAAGCATTATAAGAATTAAAGTCTTAGTAAGAGGAAAGACGCTTGGAAGACTTAATACTGCGGAGATGGCAGTACTCCCAAAGTGACCTAGTGGTATGTAATACTCACTCTAATGGCTTTTTTTTTTCATGTAAGTTCAAAGAAGAACTGAGGATAAGCAAATCAATACTAAAAGAAAGAATTACAATGGTCATATCAAACTCACCACAAAGCTAGAGTAATAGAAACCATGATAGTGATGGAAGGGCAGATGAAGACCAGTGTGAAAGAACTGGGACCCACCCAGAAATATGCTTTCACATTTATGGCCAATTGAACTGGGTTTTTGCTGATTCATTGATTTTGGTGTTTGGGGATGGAACCTAAGTCCTGGTATAGGCCTGGGAAAGTGGTTCTGGACGGTGTAAGGAAGCAGGTCAAGTAAGCCATGGGGAACAGCCAGTACACAGCATTCCTAGGTAACCTCTGCACCACCACTTCCTGCCTTGACTTCCCTGGATGATGGACTGTAGGATGAAAGAACCCTTTTGTGCTCCAAGTTGCATTTGGTCATGTGTTCTAGCAACAGAAATCTAAAACAAGCTGTGAAGCTTTACTTTTTTCTTCTAAGCATTTTTATAGTCTTAGCTCTTAAACTTAGTTCACTGGGTTTCTCTGTGTAGCCTTCGCTGTCCTGGAACTCTCGTAGACCAGGCTGGCCTTGAACTCACAGAGATCTGCCTGCCTCTGCCTCCCGAGTGCTGGAATTAAAGGAGTGTGCCCCTACCACCTGGTGCTCACTGGTCTATTTTCAGTTTCTTTTTGTATAGGAAATGGAACCGGAGTCCAACTTTATTCTTTCCTTATGGCTATTTAGTTATGTCAGCACTATTTGTTGAAAAGAATATTCTTTCTCCATTTGCTGGTCTTAGCATCCTTTTGAAAATTAACTAGCAAGCTGAAAATCAAAGTATACTATGAAAAACATAAAATTCAACCAACCCAGAGGATGGAAATACTTATGAACTGCATATCTGACAATGCTGAATGTGAAGAATTCATAGACGAGCCTTACATGTTAACAACAGGAAGACAACAACTAACTCAAGCTCATAAGGAGACCCCACCTCCTGCTTGCTAGGAGCATTGCAGCCACACACTCAGAGGATCGGGGCCCTGGGCACTGCTGCCGGGAAATACGCTAGCATAGGGTACCAGAGTCAACTGCCGTAGAGTTAGGATATGAACCAGAAATGACACCCGCAGGTCCATACCCAAATAAAACAGAAATGAAGACACAGTTAAAGTTCCGGCTCCAGCATTTATCTCTATCGGAGAGGTTAGAACAGCTCACCATTAAGGATGAATTGATAACAAATCATGGTTTATACAGATCATGAACTACATCTTGGCCAAAAGAGAGAACAAGGTGGCAGCAGAGACTACAGCCTGGATAAACATGGATGCATACTAAGGTGAGAGAAGCCTGCCATTATCCTGGAATATGCTATACCTAGAACAGGCTAACGCAAAGAAACAAAGCAGATTGCAGGTTACTAGGCAACCAGGAGAAAGAGGGAAGAGTGCGTGATTATGAAATGAGGGCAGGAGAGTTCTGGAAGAAGGAAAAGGTGATGGCTGTGCAACTCAATGAATATATTAAATATACTATATGCTGAATGATAGACCTTTAAAAATGTTTAATTTTATGTTATAGAAATTTCACCCCAAAGAACAGAATCTTGATTCTTTTTAAAACTTGCTTAATTTCTAACAAAGTATACAATTTGAGTTTTTCACAAATTTGCGTGTCATCCTTGTGCAGGGGCCATGCTAATCTTCTCTGTATCGTTCCAATTTTAGCATATGTGCTGCCGAAGCGAGCACACAATTTGATTTTTTAAAGTAACAGAACTGGTGCAAAAGCCTAAGATGTCCAGAATTAAATTCATAAAGAAATCATCATATCAAAATCTTACTGTATGACTTAAAAACACTACCTAAGACAACTAGTTTTAGGACAGCTAAAAGCAGAAAAATTGTGCCTGGTGGTGATGGAGGCAAAGGCAGCCTAGTATCTGTGAGTTCGAGGCTAGACTAGTCTACAGAGTCGGTTACACAGAGCTCTAGCATTGCCAAGAGACCTGGAGCTACAGCAAGTCTGCCTTCTGTGTGTCCTTCTGCAACTGTCAGAGGAACCCTACAAAGACCTGCCACACTTGGTAATCAGTGAACATGGCTATAAGACACATGACACCTGGAAACAAACAAAAAATAAATCAGAAAGACTTGTTCCTGGCTTGAATAATCTAACTGTCCTGATCTATGGAGTGGCTCTGGGGACATGCTTTCAAGAACAGGTGCTAGTGTTTGAGGTATGTGATTCGATAGTAGAAAAATAAGAAGGAAACCAGGAAGAGTCTACTTTGTACTTAGAATATGGCTTCTAGAACATTCAGGCAACATATTCACATACATAAAATAAAAATGAATTAAAAAGAAAAGAATACGGAAATACTGGTCTGACTTTCTTACAGTAGTTTCACTGTGCCCCTACACAAAGACATCTAGAAAGGTAACACTTCTGATATAGTCAAAATTTATGCTCACACACTGATGATAGGTTTTTTTCTAACATAAAAAAAATTACATGTGTGTGCGGGTATGTGCAGATGCATGCAGGCGCTCTTAGAGGCCCGAATTACAGGCAGTTGAGTGGCCCAAATGAGAATGCTTCAAACCCAGCCTGCATCCTCCGTCAAGTGTTCTTAACCCCTGAACCATCTTTCCAGCTCCAATGACCTTTTCTAAACAACATTATAGAGAACTCCCACGTTTGTTTAAAATTCACATTTTAAAATGTAGAGCAGTACCTCATCTACTTGATTTTGGGTCTGCTGGAGTCTTCGATTGCTGCCAGCGGCAGCACTTGAACCTGAAGGCACACCTGTGGACCTGAAAGGTATAAAGGCACAAGTGTGAGTGCACTATGATTCCCAATGCACTTGGTCAGGCAAACAGGTGATGCTAGTGCTTCTGCAGTGGGACGCGAGGTGCACACACCAGGCTTGGAAGCTTGAGTGACAGCAAGCCTGACACAGGGAAGGCAAGTCTTGCTGCAAGAAATGGGGGCACAAATGCGTTTTTATACTCCTTCAGAAGCGATGTTTAATAGGATCTGCTTTCTGTCAATAAAGTGCTGGGTTTTGTTTTTTGTTTGTTTTTTTTTTAAACTTGCTTTAAGACACACAAAGTTTAAAGGCAGCCAGTATTCTCCTGATCGTTTTGTTGTGGCAAGTAGCCAACACGGAGAAGTACATCCCAAGTGTCTAGAAGGATCTATAATAACGAGAAGGTGAACTGAAGCAACTCTGTGTTGGAAAGCCATTCATCCTCCATAGGGCCACTGAATGCTTCGTTTTCACTCACCCTCACTTTCCTCACGTACTCTGCTGGCTTTGAAGGCTTCCATTCAACTGTTCTCTAAGGCAGCACCCAACACGTGCCTTGCTACCCACCAGCCACCCTACTGTTGACTCAACAGTTCTTTTAAGTCTGCCCTGTGCCCATCACCAGACACTTCGGATGGCTGGCTCACAGAATTCGGGGCCTGAGAGCCACACAGGTAAGGGCCATGGCCTGGAAGCACTATCCGCGGGCTTTCTCTCTCTTTTGAAGAGGATACGACCCCCATTCATTCTGCTCCTCTTCAAACTTAGGACGAGCATGCAGCTGGCTGACCAGGCGTCAACTCTGAGTCCTGCTGCTGAACGTTACCACTAGGAACCAATTTTAGAACTGAGAGTGTTTTTGCTCAAAACGGGAAGTGAAAGCCTGGGCCAAGCTATGTCGGCAGCGCCGCAGCTCTCCGAGGACGCCAAATCGCCGGTCTTCAACCACCGCCCGCCCGGGCCTCAAGCACCTGGCCAGGTCCGGGTCTCCACCGCGCGAGAGCGGGCGCTCCCGGCCGCCCCCGCCCCCCTGGGGAGCCCCCAGGAAGGAGCCACGGGGTGTGGCCCCCGTCGTCCTTCCGCGTCCGCCCGCCCGCCCGCCCGCCCGCCGGCCCGCCGGGCACTCGGGGACGTCGCGGCGGCGCCACGACTCGTCTGAAGGCAGAGTGCACCGCGGGGCCACCGCCCACCTCAGGCCCGGGGCGCGGCGCATAGGCCGGCGAGGCCTCCGCCCGAGTCCGAGTCCCGAGCAGCGGCCACCACGCCTGACGAGGGTCCCAGGAGTGGGCCGCCGCCCCCCACCGGAGCCCGCCTCGCCTCGCCTCGCCTCGCAGCGCGTCACTCACATTTTGGCGGCGGCGGCGGCGGCGGCGGTGGCGGTGGCGGCGAAAGGCTGACGGCCGGAGGACTTGAGCAGCTAGCAACCGAGGCTGTGGAGATGGGCGGGGCCGCGATGACGTCACGAGCAGGGGCCGGACGGGAACCAGCCTGCCGCTCCCAGCCGCCGAGGGCGCGCCGGAAGTGGGCGGAACTGGAGCCAGGCCCCGGCCCAACACTCCGGCTGTAACCTCCCCGATGACCAGAGTGGGAGGGGCCAGAGCTTGGCGCTTACGTAGCACCCGCGCTGACGAATGGGCAGGCGTTCTCGGAGGACAGGTGGGCGGAGCTATAGCGAGGCGCCTGCGCCTTTGGGCTGTGCTCTTCGACGCCACGGACTAGCCACAGCTTCCGGAAGTGTCGCCGCTGCCCTGTGTCTAGCCCTGGAAAGGCAGTTTAGAGTGAGAACCGGTACGTTTTACATTTACTTTGAGCCCGCATACGTTGTCCCTGAGTGGTGACAGTATTAGAAACAGCGGGCGTGCCTAACGTTCCGGAGTGATCTAGTGGTCCTGGGGAGACAACCAACGTTCATCTCTGACAAAGTTGTTAAGAGGCACTAGGAGGTCGATTTGGAGTCTTGATCACAGAGTTTGGGATAAGCCCCCTCTCATGTTATTAGTGGTGACCAATATTTGCCATTGCCTGAGGGAAACCTCGACGTTTCTTCGTTTCCATAGTTTCCTGGCCCTAGCAGAGTAGGCACTCTACTTTTGGTCAAATGGGGTGAGTAGTATACATTGTAAAGTATTCCAATCGTCACTTAAACGGAGCAAATAAGGTCAGTTGGTGGATTCCTAAGTGAAAAACACTATCTTCCACTTCAACATGGTAATTCCAAAACCTTAGGTTAGTGTGTATTGCAAACAAGAGCGTGCCACACAAGTGGGCACCGAGTTGAGCAGCAGCTAGGAAGAGCATATTGGGTCAGTGTACGTGGAAATAACCAGCACAGACAAACTGGAGAGTGTGGGGCTGGACTTGAGAGTGAAGACAAGCAAGACAGTGGCATTTAAATGCAGTGGGCTCTAGAAAGTACTCAGGACTCCATTGGGAGATTCCGAGGTAAAACTGTGGTACTAGTTCTGAGGTAGATTAGAAGTGAGGTACTCCTAGGGAGAGAAGTGGGCGTCTGCGGTAAAGAGGTCTGGAACAATAATGAAAAATACCTAGAAGGGAGGCCTTGGGGAAGTAAGCTGGGAAGGGTCTTAAAAAAACAAACAGACCCCCCCCACACACAACTGCTTAGTTGGCAGATTGCTTATCTAACATGCTGTCCTTGGTCTGATCCCTAGAACCACATAAGACGCAGCCTGTCGGCACACCCATAATCTCAACAGTTGAAAGCTGTAGGTAAAAGAGAAGTTCAAGGTAACTCTTGGCTTAAGTGGGGAATTTAAGGGTATACCCTGGGCTACCTGAGAAAGGTAAAATTAGATTTGAGGTCCTTCTTTCAAGTAATTGCACTTAAAATAGGTGATTGGTGTGTTGAGAAACCAAGCTATGTGTGGAGAAAGCAAGTGCTTTTGGAAAGTGGCTTGGAGACACTGGGTGTGAAAACACTACGCGTGGAAGACAAAAATGCTTCCAGTTCTAGCTATGAACTCAACCTCAGCACCTTGGATTTCAGGCCAGGTTAAAGCAAAACACGGATAATATGGGGAAATTTTCTTCGTTTTTAATTTACAGCAGAAAGAATATAAAGCATTCAGAAAACATTTTCCATATTTTAAGGGCAATTCAAAACATTTTGCATGGTTTCCAGCAGCTGAGTTCTTCAACAGATCCATTGACTCAATGATGCTTTACATGCACAATTACAAAAATAAAACTTACAAAAAAGAAGACATCTAGACTAGGTTTACATGCAAGTCTCAGGGACCCCCCATTGGGCGCCAACTACTGTGTGGAACTGCCATAAGCGACCGTGCAGCCAGAAAGGGGTTCGTCTTAATGTCTTTATTTCATTCACACAGTACAGCTGATTCTGAATGGGTAACAAGGACAGCAATTAAATCTTCAGGAGACAGAATAAGATTAGCTATTAATTTTATAATGAAATCCTACTCCTGGCACTTGGGAATTCAGATTATCCAAGAAAGCTGCACCTACCTATCACCTTATATCAAAATTAAGAGTCATAATCAAAAAAAGTGGTCAGAAATGTTTTGTTTCCGTGGAAGTACGCTTCGACCTCACCTAGAATTCACAGTTGTACTGGTAGGTTTTGACCCTACTTCTATCCCCTCCATAGTAACTTCCTAATCCTATGTAAGTCTCTATCTTCCAGAATTTTCTAACTTATTCAGCTAATAATGTGGCATGTGAAACATTTAAAAAAATACATGTGAGGGTTGAAGCAAATCCACTGAGGTCATTACTCTGGTCAAATGATCAATTATCTGAGCCATAAGCAATGGAGTAAATGTACCCAAATCAGTATTAATATAGGATATTCTAAAAGACCTGGCTTCACATTCTATTCCCTGTCATGAATACAAGGGTGTTTTTGTAAATTACTCAGTGTCCTCAGACAGGTCAAATTGTGTAAAATAATAGATATGGGGGGTGGAGGTGGCAAGGATTGCAACAGCTGCAACGTAACCCACACATGTAAAAACAAAATTGGGTCAGGTCAGCTTACAAATGTACAGGTGGCTACTAGTTGTGGGGCTGTCACTGTTGTCCAAGCTGATCACAAGCAGAAAGACGTATACTGTACAGTAATTTGAGGTTGGCAGTGAAAGGAAGTAATTAAAAAACAAGTACAATTATAGAAAAGGCACCAAGAGCACTGACCCCAGTTTTTATTTTTACCACAATCTTTTTGTTTCTACTGTCCTTCTGAAGACACCAGTTTAAAGCTTATTTGTGAATATTTTTAGGCTTCACAACAAGCCTTGAGTTTTAACTCACAGTTGGCAGCCAGAACCATGTTTTTGTTTTTGTTTTTTTAAAAAGAAAATCTCATACTAACCAATTCTCACACTTAACCTGGGAATTTTGAACTGGCATTAGCAAATGCAAAATTGGTTCTCTCTGTTTAACGTTAGTAGTTTAAATGTAAAAGCATCGATTTCTTTGGCTCCTCATTACATGGAAAGGACTATGCCACACATCCCTCGTCACCCGTCACCATCACTGCTTACTTTTTTTATTCTGTGTGTGAGCAGTTTTTATTCATTTTTAAAATTTTCATCGGAGATATGAAAACGTTTTTCCTATTTCATACTATTTTTGTGAAGTTTTGATCCTTCTGATGTTCTTGTTGGTGTGAGTGGATGGTGTTAAGTTCTGTAAGGGTTCGTCTTATGATTATCTATTTTGCAAAAGTAACTTAATTTTCTTAAGCAATATTAGCATTCACATTACTTGGCACCTTTGGCAAAAAAATTTTTTTAAATAAAATAAAATAAACTCCTGGTAGCCAAAATTAAATGTAAACATATCCTTTTTTTTTTTTTTTAAAGTAATGCTACTCTGCCTTTTTTCCCTAAGTCTAAATACAGTAGCTCTTT